>NC_141051.1:27184249-27776749 GCF_041138505.1 Cibotium barometz
CATCAATCCACATTATCCACTCATCCATCCACATCAATCCACACGTCAATCCACATTACCCACACATCAATCCAGATTCATTTCATAAGTATTCCCATTCTTATCTAATCACATCTTTTTCTATCTCATCACTTATTTCCTCATTTATCCTCATCAGATCACATCTACTTGCATCTACCCATATATCTCATCACTTCACATACATTAACATCTATCTAGTTTACATTGCATCTATTTCACATCACATCTCATTCATTCACATCGCGATTCACATGCTAACACATTCATTCACGTCCCTTATCGTTCATTCACATCCCGATTCACATGTTATCACATTCATTCACATCCTATATCATTCATTTACATCCTGATTCACATGACATCACATCTCATCTATTCATTCACATTTATCTGATTCGCATCACATATCATCACATCTATTTACCTTTCATTCTCATCACTTCTATTCTCATCACATCCATCCATCCATTCTTTCCCATTTATCTGATTCGCATTACATCTCATCATATCTATTCACCTCACATTCTCGTCACTCATATTCTCATCGCATCCATCCATCCATTCATTCCCATCTATCTGATTCGCATCACATATCATCACATCTATTTACCTTTCATTCTCATCACTTCTATTCTCATCACACCCATCTATCCATTCATTCATTCATTCCCATCTATTCACACCCATCACACCCATCCATCCATTCATTCCCATCTATCTGATTCGCATCACATATCATCACATCTATTTACCTTTCATTCTCATCACATCTATCCATTCATTCCCATCTATCTCATTCATATCACATCTTATAAGATCCATCCATTCATTCCCATCTATCTGATTCATATTCACATCTTATCAGATCTATCCATCCATTCCTATCTATCTCATATCACATCTTATCAGATCTATCCATCCATTCATTCCCATCTATCTGATTCATATCACATCTTATCACATATATTTATAGAATGTAAGAGAATTCTTATTTTTGATATAAAGATTCTTTACGCATCTATTTAGCATAAGAACAACTTCAGTGGGAAATAACACATCTATTCTCATCACATCCATCCATCCATTCATTCCCATCTATCTGATTCATATCACATCTTATCACATCTATTTATAGAATGTGAGAGAATCCTATTTTTGATATAAAGATTTTTTATGCATCTATTTATGCATAAGAACAACTTCAGTGGAAAATAACACTTTTATCAAAATCCGTTTATGCATCTATTTATGCATAAATTCAATTTTAAGGAGAATAACACTTTCAAAATAAAAATAAATCTTTTATGCATCTTTCTATGCATAAATTCAATTTTAATGAGAATAACTCTTTTGAAATAAAAATAAATTTCTTTATACATCTTTCTATGCATAAAATCAAAATTGATGAGAATAACTCTTTTGAAATAAACATAAATTTCTTTATGCATCTTTCTATGCATAAAATCAAAATTGATGAGAATAACTCTTTTGAACTAAAAATAAATTTCTCTATGCATCTTTCTATGCATAAAATCAAAATTGATGAGAATAACTCTTTTGAACTAAAAATAAATTTCTCTATGCATCTTTCTATGCATAAAATCAAAATTAATGAGAATAACTCTTTTGAAATAAAAATAAATTTCTTTATGCATATTTCTATGCATAAAATCAAAATTTGATGAAAGTAACGCTTTTATTAAAAAAAATCTTTTATGCATCTATTTATGCATAAAAATCAATTTTGATAAAAGTAACACTTTTATAATACAAATATTTCCAATATGCATCTTTCTATGCATAGAAATTAATTCTAATGAAAATAACACTTTTATTATAAAAATATTTCTAATATGCATTTTTGTATGCATAGAATAAAAATAACACTTTTAGAATACACAAGCGGTGGGAATTACTCTTTTTGAATAATAAATGATAAAACTTATTTCACAAAATTTAAGAAAATTTTATCATAACCTCCTTTGTATGGCTGACCATTTTTCAATTTTTTTCATTCTCAAGTTAGTTAGAAATTATCCCAAATGGTTTAAAGCATTCTAAACTAATCAAATTCCACTTTTTAAAGAAAAAAAATATGAAAAGTTTAATTCTAACAATTTGATTACACATCTAGGATAAAGAAAGGCTGAATTCAAGAATGAAGAGAGGGGGAAAGCCTTTCCAACAAGGCATAGCATCATTTTTCATTTTATAGAAAAAAAAATTTAGAAAACCATTAAATGGAATAAAGAAAAAGTAGGATTTCTAGCTTACATGAATTTTTGTGAGCTTTCCTTTGGCTTGATGGTTTGAGGGATCTACTCTTGTTTGCAACAAGAGTGGCCACCAGTTCTTTTGAAGAGGAAATGGCCAAAAACTAATGAATTATCAATAAATTCACTGTTTTTGGCTCTGGGGAGGAGTAGAGTAACAGTGCATAAAACACTATTAACCATTTACAAAGAGGGAGGCTTCATTCATAGGAAAAAGTAAGCCTCTAACCAAGCAAATTGATTCTAGAATTTTCCAGATCAGTTTGGTCAATTTTTGACCATTTTTAGGTCAAGTTAGCTTACTTTTTGGATCTAGTTGAAGCAAGAGAGAGGAGAGATGAAAATATCTCATTATTTGTGAGTTTAAAACTCAACCACACATGTGAAATGGGCTCCTCCTTCATGAGGGGAATTACCCTACACTGAGGTGTCAAAAATGCATCATTTCTTCTAAATATCTCTTCTTTTTTTAACTAATAACCTTGTCCTTAGACAACTCTTCATCTTATGTGAGTATTTACTCATTTTTGGGGGGATTTCCCTTTGTTCTTTAATTTATCTCCTCCCTAATGTGAGTATTTACTCATTTTTGGGGGGATTTCCTTTTGTTCTTTAATTTATCTCCTCCCTACATTTGGATTAATCTAATTGGTCCATAGGAACCTTAATTCAAAATTTTCAAAAAATCTGGACCCTTAGGCTAAGGTCCTTTTTACCTAATTTCAATTTATTCAAATTGCACATTGGAAATTTCTTTTTGAATATTTGTTTCAGCGAAAACCATTTTAGACACTAGGAGGATTTTTATATCCAAAAATATCTCAATTTTGAATTACCTCCCTCTAGACATTTTCTCTCTCTCTCTAGGCCAAAACAGGGTGAAATAGGATCTTTCTTTTATTTCAAAGAGGGGAATAATTATAAGATCAGAAGGGGAGGTTTTTACACCTACACACCTCAAAAGCCAGAGGGAGGAATCTTACATCCTACCCCACTTAAAAAATGTGGGATGTCCTCATCTCGCAAAATTAGAGAACTCTTTTCCTTAAGATCCAACTGATTCTAGGGTTCCTTATAATCTGGTGAACCCAACTGAATCCTGGGATAAAGATCCCTTATATAAAACTCATCATCAGATAATAATTCACTCAGATCGTATCATTTAAATCCTTATCACAATAATGGTCCATTAGACCGAATTTTCTATCTGAACAGTCGTTCATGGAAATTTTCAATTATACAGATTTTTAATTTGACATCCCTTAACTTGATCCACTGGGTCAAGTGTTAATAGTAGTAATCTGCCAACAGCACAATCTACTTATATCATAGTGATTTGCTGAAGTCATTAACGTCATTCCAAATACGAACATCATCACACAGGGACTCGTCCCATTCATCCTCATTGTGGTTTTGCTTAGATTAATACATTTTTACCAAAATTCAGGAATCTTCATTTTTTGATCATAATCCAAATCAACTCATCAGTTCTCAACCACAATTTAAAATCATATCAACCACATTCGAATTCATCATCTGGATAATATTAATGCTTATAATTTCAAGTCTTAGATTTACTCGTATATAATGCCACCAGTAAAGAGCTGCAGTTATACCCTCGGTATATACGGGTAGTCATGCTCCTTGGAACTATAAGGTAAATACCATCATGTCTAGGCCTCAAGCAAGTCAGGGATTCCATACAATTGCGGTACTTCCATCTGAAGACCCAATTACCAATTTACGATTTTCAGTTTGAATATCAATTCGTATGAATTTTTTCGCACAATTATAACCTTTTACTGCTTCTTCATAAATTTTTGACATTTTTGGCTTCTCGGTTAATCCTCATTAGCCAATTCGCTCTGATACCAATCGTAGGGTCCCTCTCCCCAACCGTGCAACGAATTCAGGGGTTCTAGTAGCGGAAGTAGCACTTCTTGCGTGCGGTAGGGTCTCACACCTGGGGCCTCGCCCACCACGGATATCCGGACAAGAGATTAATCCATCGGTTCTTCCAAAACCGATCCCCAAAAAACTTTCCTTGTCCGAAAAGCACAGGCAATTCCTCCAGGATAACTTTTCTCTAACGTAGGCAACAGCCTTAACTAACTGAACTAATCTGACCGAACCCGTAAGTCCCATAATCAGATCAGGGAAAAGATTGTACTTGGATCATAGAGACCAACGCTTTTTTCCTCATTGAGAGGCACAGCCGTTGATTCTTTTCCACAGAATAATTTGTCTGGGATTTACTTCATCTATCGAACCAGAACAAAATTGAGTCTCAATTTAAGGATCCATCAGTCCTCCAGCCTAACCCCATCTAGTCCCGTGGGTTAGCCAACCGCCCAACCAGTGTAGTGATGGGATCCAATTAAGATTTTGGTTAGGTTTTACCCGAGTACCAGGGAAAAGAGTTCCCAGGCTCCCTAGCCAGATATTCATGCAAACTTAAAACTAGTCACACCACTTACACACCCAATATGAAATTGCGTTTTTCTCAGCATCAACTATCTTTAAAACAATCATTTAATGAAACCATTGTGTCACTGATAACAATCCTCAAAATCTCTGATTGAATCCTTATTTCAAATCATTCCTTCATCGGTGTACCTATGGCATCATTGGCTCACAGCAGTTGCAACTTTAATAGATAGGTAGGTCTCCACGACCTCATTCACAAGACGGTCAAAATGCTTCCCCAGCATTCTTGACATAAAACAGTCATTTAAAAACAGATTTCACATACAAATACAGTTCCAACAATATTTCCATTTTTTTCTCATCACTCCACATCCTTTCACATTAGTCCCCATCTTTTCTCATCCTCTCCCAATTTTTTTTTCTTCATCGATTCCTATCACATCACATCATTCCCACATCAAATCACATCCAATCGCATCATCCACACATCAATCCACATCATCTATACATCCATCCACATCATCCACACCAATCCACATCATCCATACATCCATCCACATCAATCCACATTATCCACACATCCATCCACATCTTCCATACATCCATCCACATCAATCCACATGTCAATCCACATCATCCATACATCTATCCACTATCCACATCAATCCACTCATCAATCCACATCATCCATACATCTATTCACATCAATCCACATTACCCACACATCAATCCATATCATCCATACATCTATTCACGTCAATCCACATTACCCACACATCAATCCATATCATCCATCCACATCAATCCACATTATCCACTCATCCATCCACATCTTCCATACATCCATCCACATCAATCCACATCATCCATACATCCATCCACATCAATCCGCATTATCCACACATCAATCCACATCATCCATACATCCATCCACATCATCCACACCAATCCACATCATCCATACATCAATCCACATCAATCCATATTATCCACACATCAATCCACATCATCCATATATCCATTCACATCAATCCACATCATCCATATATCCATCCACATCAATGTACATTATCCACACATCAATCCACATCATCCACATCATCCACATCCATCCACATCAATCCACACGTCAATCCACATTACCCACACATCAATCCACATCATCCATACATCCATCCACATCATCCACATCAATCCACATTATCCACTCATCCATCCACATCAATCCACATTACCCACACATCAATCCACTTCATCCATACATCCATCCACATCATCCACATCAATCCACATTATCCACTCATCCATCCACATCAATCCACATTACCCACACATCAATCCACATTCATTTCATAAGTATTCCCATTCTCACCTATTCACATCTTTTTCTATCTCATCACTTATTTCCTCATTTATCCTTATCAGATCACATCTACTTGCATCTACCCCTACATCTCATCACTTCTTATACATTAACATCTATCCAGTTTACATGGCATCCATTTCACATCACATCTCATTCATTCACATCCCGATTCACATGCTAACACATTCATTCACATCCCTTATCGTTCATTCACATCCCGATAAGGTAAATACCATCATGTCTAGGTCTCAAGCAAGTCAAGGATTCCATACAATTGCGGTACTTCCATCTGAAGACCCAATTACCAATTTACGAATTTCAGTTTGAATATCAATTCATATGAATTTTTTCACACAATTATAACCTTTTACTGCTTCTTCATAAATTTTTGACATTTTTGGTTTCTCGGTTGATCCTCATTAGCCAATTCGCTCTGATACCAGCTGTAGGGTCCCTCTCCCCAACCGTGCAACGAATTTAGGGGTTCTAGCAAACGAAAGTAGCACTTCTTGCATGGGGCAGGGTCTCACACCCGGGGCCTCGCCCACACATATCTGGAGACAAGAGACTAATCCATCGGTTCTTCCAAAACCGATCCCAAAAAAACTTCCCTTGTCTGGAAAGCACGGGCGATTGCTCCAGGATAACTTTTCTTTAACGCAGTCAAAAGCCTTAACTAACTGAACTGATTTGACCAAACCTATAAGTCCCATAATCAGATCAGGGAAAAGATTGTACTTGGATCATAGAGACCAACACTTTTTTCCTCATTGAGAGGCACAGCCGTTGATTCTTTTCCATAGAATAATTTTTGTCCGTGATTTACTTCATCTATCGAACCAGAACAGAATTGAGTCTCAATTTAAGGATCCATCAGTCCAGCCTAACCCCATCTAGTCCCGTGGGTTAGCCAACCGCCCAACCACTGTAGTGATGGGATCCAATTAAGAATTTGGTTAGGTTTTATCCCGCGTACCAGGGAAAAGAGTTCCCAGGCTCCCTAAAACTAGTCACACCACTTACACACCCAATATGAAATTACCTTTTTCTCAGCATCAGCTATCTTTAAAACAATCATTTAATGAAACCATTGTGTCACTGATCACAATCCTCAAAATCTCTGGTGGTTGAATCCTTATTTCCAATCATTCCTTCATCGGTGTACCTATGGCATCATTGGCAACCAGAACGCTCACCACCTGTTCCTCAGGGGCCTTTTTGATAGTTCCTAGCTCATAGTAGTAACTGGCAATATATTCACATATCAAAAATAGAATCTCCGTTGAATATCAGCAAGATCAACCAATGGATCCATATAAAAGAACCATGGACTCATCCGTCGAGGACCAGCAAGGTCAATCAACCAGATCCATGCCCGAATTCAGAAAACAACTCTTACTCCTTGTGCCAATATCTTCCCCGATGTACGTGTGGGTATCTTCGGTGACCCAGAGCCCGAGCACCGTATGGTCAACACCCTCTAGGATCCTTCGTAGGTCACCTAGCGCTTCACTCATAGGCCGCTTCCTTGGTCCCTCATCTGTACCACCGGAAGCTCACCATTTAAATCAAACCGAGGCTGGTCAAGACCTCGGCCGACCTTGCTACGCGAGACGTCCTCCGTTGACTCTCTGTCATCAGCAGTTACAACTTTAATAGATAGGTCTCCACAACCTCATTCACAAGACGGTCAAAATGCTTCCCCAACATTCTTGACATAAAACAGTCATTTAAAAACAAATTTCACATACAAATACAATTCCAACAATATTTCCATTTTTTCTCATCACTCCACATCCTTTCACATTAGTCCCCATCTTTTCTCATCTTCTCACAATCACATCACATCATTCCCACATCAAATCACATCCAATTGCATCATCCAAAATCAATCCACATCATCCATTCATCCATCCACATCAATCCACATTATCCACACATCCATCCACATCTTTCATACATCCATCCACATCAATCCACACGTCAATCCACATTATCCATACATCTATCCACATCAATCCACATTATCCACACATCAATCCACATCATCCATACATCTATTCACGTCAATCCACATTACCCACACATCAATCCATATCATCCATACATCATCACACATCAATCCACATTATCCACATTACCCACACATCCATCCACATCATCCACATCAATCCACATTATCCACTCATCCACCCACATCTTCCATACATCTATCCACATCAATCCACGCGTCAATCCACATCATCCATACATCCATCCACATCAATCCGCATTATCCACACATCAACCATTCATTCCCATCTATTTGATTCGCATCTATTTACCTTTCATTCTCATCACTTCTATTCTCATCACATCCATCCATCCATCCATTCATTCCCATCTATCTGATTCATATCACATCTTATCACATCTATTTATAGAATGTGAGAGAATTCTTATTTTTGATATAAAGATTCTTTACGCATCTATTTATGCATAAGAATAACTTCAGTGGGAAATAACACTTTTATAAAAATCCGTTTATGCATCTATTTATGCATAAATTCAATTTTAAGGAGAATAACACTTTCGAAATAAAAAAAAATCTTTTATGCATCTTTCTATGCATAAATTCAATTTTAATGAGAATAACTCTTTTGAAATAAAAATAATTTTCTTTATGCATCTTTCTATGCACAAAAATAAAATTGATGAGAATAACTCTTTTGAAATAAAAATAAATTTCTCTATGCATCTTTCTATGCATAAAATCAAAATTGATGAGAATAACTCTTTTGAAATAAAAATAAATTTCTTTATGCATCTTTCTATGCATAAAATAAAAATTGATGAGAATAACTCTTTTGAAATAAAAATAAATTTCTCTATGCATCTTTCTATGCATAAAATCAAAATTAATGAGAATAACTCTTTTGAAATAAAAATAAATTTCTTTATGCATCTTTCTATGCATAAAATCAAAATTGGATGAAAGTAACGCTTTTATAGAAAAATTCTATTATGCATCTATTTATGCATAAATTTAATTTTAATGAAAGTAACACTTTTATAATAAGAAAAATTCTTTTATGCATCTATTTATGCATAAAAATCAATTTTGATGAAAGTAACACTTTGATAATCAAAATATTTCCAATTTTTATTTTCTTTGAATTGTAAAATGATGCTATGCCTTTTTGGAAAGGCTTTCCCCCTCTCTCATTCCTAAATTCAGCCTTTCTTTATCCTAGATAAGTAATCTAATTGTTGGAATCAAACTTTTCATATTTTTTCTCTTTTAAAAGTGAAATTTGATTAGTTTAGAATGCTTTAAATCAATTGGGGATAATTTTTAAGTAATTTAAGGATAGGAAAAATTAAAAAATGGTCAGCCATAAAGGAGGTTATGGCAAAATTTTCTTAAATTTTGTGAAATAAGTTTTATCTTTTATTATTCAAAATGAGTAAACCCCACCAATTGTGTATTCTAAAAGTGTTTTTTTCATTCTAGGCATAGAAAAATGCATAGTATAAATTTTTTTATTATAAAAGTGTTATTTTCATTAGAATTAAATTCTATGCATAGAAAGATGCATATTATTTTTTTTAATTATAAAAGAGTGATTTTCATTAGATTTAAATTCTATGCATAGAAAGATGCATATTGGTTATTTTTTTATTATAAAAGAGTGATTTTAATTAGATTTAAATTCTATGCATAGAAAGATGCATATTGGTTATTTTATTATTATAAAAGAGTGATTTTCATTAGATTTAAATTCTATGCATAGACAGATGCATATTGGTTTTTTATTATTATTATTATAAAAGAGTGATTTTCATTAGATTTAAATTCTATGCATAGAGGAAATAATTTTTTATTATAAAAGTGTTACTGTCATCAATATTAAATTTTATGCATAAATAGATGCATAAAAGATTTTTTATTATTATAAAAGTGTTACTTTCATCAATATTGATTTTTATGCATAAATAGATGTAAGATTCTTTTTAATTATAAAAGTGTTACTTTCTCCAATATTGATTTTTATGCATAAATAGATGCTTAAAAGAATTTTTTTTATTATAAAAGTGTTACTTTCATCAATATTGATTTTTATGCATAAATAGATGCATAAAAGAATTTTTTTTAATTATAAAAGTGTTAATTTCATCAATATTGATTTTTATGCATAAATTTTTATTATTATAAAAGTGTTACTTTTATCAATATTGATTTTTATACATAAATAGATGCATAAAAGAATTTTTATTATTATAAAAGTGTTACTTTCTTCAATATTGATTTTTATGCATAAATAGATGCATAAAAGAATTTTTTTATTATAAAAGTGTTACTTTCATCAATATTGATTTTTATGCATAAATAGATGCATAAAAGAATTTTTTATGATAAAAGTGTTACTTTTATCAATATTGATTTTTATGCATAAATAGATGTATAAAAGAATTTTTTTTTAATTATAAAAGTGTTACTTTCATCAAAATGGATTTTTATGCATAAATAGATGCATTAAATAAATTTTTTATTATTAAAGTGTTAGTTTCATCAAAATTGATTTTTATGCATAAAAGGATCTTCTTTTATATAAAAGTGTTATTTCCATAGAAGTTGGATTTTATGCATAAATAGATGCATACAGAATTTTTATATCAAAATAAGAGTTCTCTTTAATCCTATGTGTAAATCCCATGAATATTGGTAAATGAATAAGTAAATACTCTGTGAGAGAAAATTCTACCATTTCATATTCTCTAGAATGGTAATGAGAAAATTCAAAAAAACTATCGAAGTCAAAATTTTAGATAAATGATTAATTTATTCCTCTTAGGAATTCATGATTAGTTTTGAATTCAGTTAAGCAAAATACTCATCAATGATTGAAATTCAGTAAAGTAGTAATTGAAATATTACCCTTCGAGAAAGTTAGTTCAAGGAGAACCTTTCCAGACTCAACCCTGAATCAAACTATGACCAAGACTTAATCTCCTTCGTCAATTTCAAGAAAAGATGATGTGACCAGTTCAGGAAAATTTCACTCAAATCACCCATTGAATCTCAAACTAAGTTGAGACCTTTGATTTTGATCTAAGGATCAAGAATTCAAAATTCGAGGAATTCTGCCTGGGAATCCAGACCTGTGATCTAGAAGTCTTGGGATACGGAATTAAGATATACTCATTGTATTCAAAAGAAAATCAAAACTGAAAACTTGCATAGAAACCCTGTTTTCTTAAAAAGGACTGTCTTATGCCAGAATGCTGGAGGGAGCATTTGGTATATGTGTTTTTCTAAGGGAAGTTCAGTTGCAATAGCTAGCGGCGGGGAGTGTTCAAAGGACGGCTCACACGGTAAAAACTTGCCCAGGTCTTAACCAGCCTCCTGGGTATGGTGTAAAATGGTGTGCGTTCGGTACGATGGGCGAGGGCCGATGAAGCGGTCCTTGAGTGAAGTGCCAAGACACCTAAGGAGGATCTTGGAGGGTTCTGACCAGGCGATGCACGGGCTCGCGGTGAGGATATAAGTGGGGCATAGTTCAAGGTGAAGAATAGAAAGATTCGAGGCGAATGGAGTCGAAGACCTTGGTAGATGCTGATTGGAAATATGATTGTATAGCATGACTTAATAAGAAAGCTTTGGAGTTTTTTTTTATGAAGTCTATTTAGAATCTTGGGATTTTGTAAATTTATGTATGTAATTCATCAATGAAAAGTTTTGTCTTCTTGTAATTGCTGTGCCTTTGTAATTTTTTATGTTGTTCTTTTAGAATTACAATATTTAGAGCTCTTTTTATGAATCCCTTTAAGAGTTCTAATATTTTCCTTTTAGAGATGTACTCGAGTCACAAGATGACAATTATGGCACAATATCTCAAAACCATTACAAACTCAAGTACTAAATGTGTTTTGGGTAAAAAAACATCACAGCATAAGAAGAGAATTTCTCAATCTTTACAAACAAGATTATAAAATTAGAAGAAAATTTATAAATATTTACAATGATAAATAGGGAGGAGAATGAAGCTTTCTATTTTGTCTCCATCTCCTCTAGTTTTGTCTCCATGTCCCCCTTTGTCTTCTCTGGTTTTGTGGCCTCCTTTCACTCCATGTCCATATCCTTTGATTGTTTCTGGTTATTCTTACTAGCAAACTTGAACTTGAGTTCCTTCTTAGCTTTCTTGCCAACCAGCACCCTTCTTAGCACCCACTTGAGGACCACTTTTCTTTGAGGTACTTCCTGATTTAGTACCCTTGGTTTTTGTATGTGTGCCTTGTTGAGGAGCACCCTTGGTTTCTTTTTGTAGAGTTTCTTGCTTAAACATAAAATGCTTTAGTGGTGAATGTACATGCATTTTCTTCTTCTTCTTAGATGGAGAGGCTTGCCTTAGGGGTGGTGGAGAATTTGGATCATTTTGAGTAATTGAATTATTCAAAATAATATTGATAGCTCTTGCACGAACACTCCACATCCAAAACTCGTGAGATCCAAGAGTCTATCAAATTAAGAAAACTTCTCAGATTTAAGAACCAAGAACTATAGAAAATAAGTTTAAAAATTAAGTAAAGATTTATTAATAGTGGGGTTTTAACTTAACCTACACAGCTATCAATCTCGATATATTTAGATAAAAGATATTTCCACACATTGGCAATAGCATGACATCCACATGAGGTAGAATCTTTTTGTAAAGCCACTATAGCTAATTCAGAAACTTATACTCTGCCTCCTTTTTATAATTTGGATATTCATCTTCAATAGCCGCAAATAGCTCTCTTACATGCCCTATTAAAAACCAAATTTGAATATAAGGAAAAATAAAGTATGAAGCTCAATATTCAAGTTATTAAGGGGAACTACTTACAATTTAATCTGCCCATGCATGCCAGTTAAGTTGTTCATGAAAATAACAGTCCTTCTCAGAAGATTAATAACACAAGCACTCTAGTGTCCACTGGAAAAAAGAAAAAGAAATATTTAAGAAAGAAAATATCTTATGTCAAATATTTAAACACATAGGAATACTTAGTTAGAGACAAACCTCTCTACATACGGAAAAAAAACAAAACAAATGTTCTTATTTCTCATTGGCTTGAAATAGGATGCCAGCTCGGAAGTCTTCTTCTACATATCAATCAATGTAGGGGCGACACTAAGGGATCACAAATGAATATCTGTTGACTTGATTTGGAAGCAATTCCTTCATAAGTGCCCTACAAGAGTTTATAAAGGAATGAACAAAATATGAGAAAATAAACATATGAGAAAATATTAACATATGTGAAAAATGTAGTCATACCTTATACACATGAGAACAACATGAGAACAACACTGTCATTGATCTCCCTATCCTTCTCTACAAGTATGTAAATGTCCCCAGGTGCAATATAGAGATAGTCTTCCTCCACTGTGCCAACATGGCAGATTAGCTGCCCTGGTACTTGGGCAAGCCTTTGAGAATTTTCCTTCTCCAACTGCACAAGGGCCTCAGCTATCATGCACATGTGAGACCTTTTCCTTCACCTCCTCCTCCTCCCCAGAACTCTTATCATCGAGCTTAGATTTCCTAACCAACTTTCTTTTCTTCTTCTTCTTGGGAGGGGAAGTAACTTCTTCAAATTTAATATTATCTGCCTTTGATTTCCTTTTCAATGCTGGGATGGTGCCCGTAGCCTCTTGTGCTTGCCTTATTTCAGCAACAATTTCTTTTGTCTATGGAGGAAAGTTCTTGCCTTAGATAAATTGGTTCTACCCTTACTTTTTTCTTCTCTAATGGTTGCTTAGAAGTTGTTTCCTTTGGCTCTTGCTCTGGCACTGAATCTTTAGGAAGAGAGGGATCTGGATAAACCATCCTCACAGTTTGCTTTGTACGAACCATACTGTGAGGAAGCTACGTCCAGGGAAGGACCACACTCGATGTGCTATCCATGATGCAATAAGAGATCAGAGCCTATCGGATATGTCTGCTCACGCCATGGGAAAAGGGCAAGAAGGCACTGAGAAGGTGTTGTCTAGCTGTCCACAGTGCGATTAGGAGGTATTGGAGCCTGTCGGATATGACTAATTGTGTCGTAGAGGGATGAAGGTGATGACTCACTGTCAACGGCGCGATAACTGAGATTGGACCCTACCGGATTAATCTACTCACGCCGTCGAGGGAGGAGGGCGAGAACGCACTGTCCACGGTGTGATAAGCTTGATTGGAGCCTGACGGATGGAACTACTCGTGCCGTAGAGGGAGGATTGTAGATGCTACGCAAAGTTATGGAAATAATCACTTAAAAATACTCGCATCGTCAATGGTACCTGACCAAAAAAAAAAATATTTTCTCCATTTTATAAAATGCGATGTCATCATTGCAAGGATGATGTAAGCCCTATAATGTGGCACTCCGGTGATGACATAAGCCCTATAATATGGCACTCCGGTGATGATGTTAGCCCTACACATGGCACAACGGCACATTTCGATGATGTCAGCACTTCACTTCCGTACATGTATGACATCAGCCCTAATAATATCTATATATAGTCGTGCCTTGTTTAAATTTTATTTTTTTTTATTTCGGTCCTTCTTTGCCCCTTCCTCCACATGCGCTTTTGGTTCAAAGTTCAATTCACTGTGTGATAAGAGAATTTGTTTCTAGTCCTTTCTTTGTCCTCACGTCGTGGATTGGCTTTCTTCCCCCTTCACTCGCGCCTACAGTTCACTGTGCGATAGGAAATTTTGCTTCTTGTTAGTTGTTCATCCTTGCGCCATGGCCAGCATGGAGCAGGTGGTTCAGATGGTTCACTCCTATGATCCTTTGGAAGATGTAGAGACACTTGAAGAGGTAACAGATGAGCTTAGTGCCAATGAAAACCTATTTGATTTATTAAGGAGAGCTGGGCACGATGAACGTCTTCCAGATGTTGAGCCTATATTCAATGTGCCCTTTAATTTAGAATAAATTGTTAAGGACATGGCAAGCTCTATGTTAGGGAAAGAGTGGGAGGCATATAGTAAATTGGTTAGTACAGAAATTATAAATGAGGGATCATCATAATATGTTCACATGTCTAGCTTTGCCCTATCCTCATCTGAAAAGAAGAGCATGTCAGGCAGGTGGGATGTCTATTCAGAAGACAAGAGGATAAATATTTATCTTGAACACTGTCCTTTGCACAAGAAAAAGTGCAAAGTTCTTGAGTACTACTTTGGATTTGTGGCTTATCTATTTCTTCATGCAGACAAAGAGGACTACTCAAATGATGAACTGGAAGTTCAGAAGGGTCAAAAGGTTTCATAAGCTTCATTTGTCACAGAGATTGAACCTAATGATGAGGCTATGGACCTAGTTCTGGTGATGAGGAGAGCCTTGTAATAAGCACAGGTTTTGATGTGGCAGAATTTAAGGCATCCACTGTTATTGATGAGGGATCATCTATGCATGGAGAACACTTGAAATCAAACTTCGTCCTCCCTGGGCTGCCCTCCTTTCTTATTAATGGCAAGAATTTTATTCTTCTCTCCCACATAAAAAAGCTTTATAATTTAAGGGAGGATTATTGCCTTGCAATTATAACAGATGGTTGTGAAGCTGCCTGCCAGGGGTATACTCGATGTGTGGAAAATGAACATAAAGAGGAGTTTCTAAAGTTGGACACTGAGGTGACAGAGAACTTCATTGAAGCTCCTAGAGCCATGTCATTATGCTTTGAAAAAGCCAAGAAGATTGAATCTTCTTTTCTGTAAGATCCCCGTCCCCACCGCGCAACGGATTCTGGGTGCTAGCAGCGGAAGTAGCACATCTTACACGGGGCAGGGTCCTACACTCGGGGCCTCGCCCACGGATATCCGGACAGGTGACTAATTCCTCGGTTCTTCCAAAACCGAACTTGGAAAAACTTCCCTTGCCCGGAAAGCACAGGCGATTCCTCCAGGATAAAATTTTACTCTAACGTAGTCAGGGTCATTACTGACCAAACTAATCCAACCGAACCTAAAGTCACTTGGTCAGATCAAGGAAGAAACTTGCACTTGGATCATAGAGATCAATGCTTTTTTCCCCATCGAGAGGCACAGCCGTTGATTCCTTTTTCCATAGAACAATTACTATCCGGGATTTACTTCATCTAGCGTACTACAATAGAAATTGAGTCTCATTTTACAAATCCATCAGTCCAGCCTAACCCCATCCAGTCCCATGGGTTAGCCAACCACCCAACCACTGTAGTGATGGGATCCAATTTAGAATTTGGTTAGGTTTTGTCCCGGGTACCAGGGAAAAGAGTTCCCAAGCCCCCTAGCCAGATTTTCAAGCAAATTTAACTCCAGTCACACCACTTACACACCTAAAGATAAAGAATGGTTGGATTTACTAAAGAAGAGAGGGGAATGCCTTTTTTCAATGAGGCATAACATCATAATCATTTTAGAGAAGCCAAAAATCATAAAAACCATTAAAATTAAGCATAAATGGGAATTTATGTATTTCCTTACTATCATTCATCAATTAACTTCAATAGCATTAAAAAGCCATTCCAATTAAGCTTCAAAAGCTTGAGAGGGATTGAGAAGAGAGAAACATTGAGAAATTATGGAAAAAGATCAAAATTCACACTTTACCTAACAAATTGCTTGATTCTTTGATCACGGTAGAGGCCCCCAACCAATCAATTGGTTTGGTGTGTTGATGGAGCCACCAATGGATATTGAAGGAGGAGGGAAGCTCCAATTTCTTCAATTTGGAGAGAATTTTAGAGAATAGTAAAAATTATCATTATTTCAGCATAATTGTGGCATAGTATAATTCTCTTATTTTTTTACAAAGGGCTCAGGTTCTATTTATAGGAGAGGGAGGCTCTAACCAAGACCAACTGATTTCTAGAATTTTTCAGATTCAGTTTGGTTGAATTTGGACTAGATTTGGACCTAGTTTGGTTCCTTTTTTATTTGGTTTTGATTCGGTTTGATCCAAGAGAGAGGAGAGATAAAAATATCACATTAATTTTGAGTTTAAAACTCATTTAAGCATGTGAAGTAGGCGCCTTCTTGAAGGGACTCCCCTTCCTTACACGTGTCAAAATGGAATCATTATACCCAAAATATCTCATTTTTTTAGTAATACTCATAGTTTTTTACTAATAACCCTTGTACATAGTCAACTCTTCATCTTATGTGAGCATTTACTCATCCATAATAATAACACTCAATGCAATGCATATTCTGTTGTTATGGTTGCCATATGTCCAAGTTTACCCCATAATAATAACACTCAATGCAATGCAATTCTATTGTTATGGTTGCCAACGACCTCTACCACACACGAGATCCAGATCTCCCTCTAGCATAAAGGTAAAAACCTCTACCACCACGTGTACGATGGTTGTGAATATTGTTGTTGTGGTGGCCTATTATGCCAACCACGTCCACCTATACGTCCTCTCAAACTAGATCTCCCCTTGCCTCTAGCACCTCTCTGAGTGTAAAATGCATGGTCCCTTACATGCCCACTAGTACTGAATGATGTACCTAATCCAAGTTTCATTTCCTCCATAATAAGCAAGGAGACCAACTCATCAAAATCTAGGAGATCACCACCTCTAACCCTGATAGAGGTTTCAAATGTCTTATAGTCTTTACCTAGACCATTCAATGTAATGCCAATCAAATCATCATCTTCCATAGGTGTTCCAATATATACAAGTGTATCTACACATCCTTTAATCTCTTGCACATATGCATTTATGTTCCTATTGTTCCGTGTCACACTATGTATCTTTTGTTTTAACTGCATCTTCTTTGGTTGAGTAGTTGTAGCATACAACTTCACCAATGTATCCCATGCAACCTTAGCATTCTCTATATCATCCTAGTGGATATGGTATAACATTCCATCCGTCACACAAATCGAGATGTATGTTGTAAGTTGAGCTTGAGTTGCAATAACTGCTAGAACCCTTGGATTTGTCTCCTCACCTATCACACCAAATTCCAAAGCCCTTTTCCTTTCAAGAAGTTCATCAAATACTTACAAATCCGGAAGTAATTCTTGTTAAGATTTTCACCAACAATATTATTTGGACCATCACTCATCTTGCTATGCATAAGGCTCACTAAGTACACCAACCAATCAACTCAAACATTCATACATACATGTGCTTAATCACCAATGTTGTCCACATTCCACAATTTTTATGGTGATAGAATTTGAGACTCAAAACCGCTGTTTGTTCAAGCTGAAACACACTTGGTGTCGCTCAAAAGTTCTGAAAAATACATCTAAAACAGTCCTCCATCACTTCACGAATGCATGCATACAACACTTGGATCAATCTATAAGTCACAAGGAACCTGTCAATGAGCTTGTTTGTGGTTCACAGATCCCGCTTTACACATCATTTGCAACCTAGTCAGAGTGCACTCTTGTTGTAGCAAATCCCAAGTGGACCAATATCAACCACACACTTCAATTTGTCAAAGTTGACTCAAAACACTGATTTGAGCTCATTGTTTGCTCGCTACTTCACTGGTTCTCTGGATTTTTAGATCTACACACACTTTCTTCCTATTGTCTAGCTTGTTTTTGCTAGGGGGGTGAATATGAGTTAGGCACTTCAACCACAAGTATTAGTTTCTCTAATACATCACACTTCTACTGTTTATGCATCCAGTTGCCATGGTTGAGCTTCAAACTTCACACTACTTCTCTGTATGCAGTTTGTGCTTATCTGCAGGCTGCCGCCTCTTGATGTATAGACACTCTCAGCTGTTGTGAGATCCCTTAGGTTCAATCTAACACAATGGCCAGCTTGTCCACTCTTGGTAGCTTCACATGATGATGTTCTATAACTGAATTCAACTCCAAGCTTCACAGCTTGCACACTGTCATTAGTTTCTACTCTACGCTGCCAGCTCCATACAACTTGATTTTGCTTACTATACCTTACTACTACAACTCATAAGAATTTGGCTAAGGTAACAAAAATGGTGTTTAGTATCTATGACTGTGCCTTAGCACAATATCAATAGGCATTTGGTAGTGTGTACCATTGTGAGTTCTCTGTAATTTTCTGCACATATCCCTTGCTCCAGTGCTTCAACAAATGCTTCAATGCTTATTCAAATATAGCATATACTTTCTCATACATTCCACCATTACTTTTGCCAATAGCTCCAATCTTTTCAATGTGCAATACAACCAACAGTTCACACTCAAGCTCTAATGGAGAGCTTCACAAAAGACTGGCTTTGCACTGTTTGGGGCAGCCAATACTTGGCTCCAATCTCTCCAAAACACATGCAATCCACGAGATTAGGGTTTGGGCAACGCTTTCAGATCTGTAAGATTTATGTGCTCCTCACCTTCTCTTTGATCCACAACTTTAATGGAAAGCTCCAAAAAACCAGAATTTTTCCTCTCTCTTACTTACTCAATAAACCCTAGATTGAGAGCTACTAGCTTTGATACCATGAAAAGAGATTAGAAGGGAATACACGAGGCACACCTAATCACATATTTCTCTCATTTCATCAACACAGACCAAGTAGAGAAGCTCCATATAGCTTTCCTTCATTGTCTTCCACAAAACACAACACATTTGCATAATGATAAGTTTACACTGAAATAAACCTAATGTTGATGTCCACACACTTGGTCACTTGGGCATAGCCATGATTTTCCCTACACACACACTACTAACATATTGACTCAAAAAGCACATCCCCACTCGCCCAAACATTGCAGTTATTATTATGTTCATCCCATAGAAAATTGTTTGAGATGCCTAAAACAAAGGTGCATTCAAAACATCAAGGCAAGGAAGCATGAGCATGTGATATTGAGGGCATGTAATCTTTAAGTTTCTTTCTTGTAAGTATTTATGACTCCATACATCGAATAATAAGTAATTGTGAAAGAGCTAAGGACCTTCGGCTTTATTGATATGGATGATTTTTGCTAGTGGGCCTTGGTGACCCATCTGGTCAAGCTCACCCTTTTGGGACACTCACCTTTGTGTTATGCACTTGCCATTAAGACTTTCCCGAAAATTATATTCATAATTTACTGATAGTGTTCAAAGTTCGTAATTTTCTACTGAGCTCACACAAATCATATCCCCAAAAAAAGATATGAATTAGTAGTGACATTGTCAAGATCTTTGTACAACTTGAAGAATCAATCCCTCATAATAACGTATCAATAGAACTAAACCTTTAACTTAAAACAAATTGACAAGATCAAGCATAGCATAAAGATAGAAATCAAAGTAGGCATCACCATTGACAATTGTTAGATTGAATCTCCCCCCTCTGCATAAGTGGCTCCTTCTTCCTTACGAGAGTATTTTTATAATGTATTAGCAAAAATAGTCCAAGGAGCCATTAATAACGTACATTTTCCTTGTTTACACAAAAATAAATAGACTAATTATAAACCTTAGTATAACTGATAAACTAATGTATGAAGCCAAAAATAATGGCTAGCTCATATATACAATGCTAGCACACGTATACAAAATATTGGGCACATGGCCATGGTCCAAAATAAATAAAATTGTGGTATAAACCACTCAAAATAGATACTCAATGAATAGAGCCATGCGACATGTTTATATACCATAAATGCTAGAAGACTAAATTTTGATTATTTTGGTCTATCCAATATAAGCTAGCTATTATTTTTGGGTTCACACATTAATTTATTAGTTGTACTAAGGTTTAAGGTTAAGTCTATCTTTTCTTGTATAAAGAAGCCTCTTTTTTTAAAAAGGTACGCTACTAATGGCTTCTTAAGACTATTTTTATCAGTATATTACTAAAATACTCCGTAAGAAAAGAGGAGCCACTTAGAAAAAGGGAGAGACTCAACCCAACACTTGTCAATGGTGATGTTTACTTTGATTTTTGTCTTTATACTATTCTTAATCTTGTCAATTTGTTTTAAGTTAAAGGTTTGGTTATATACATAAAGAGGAACATTCTAGAACTTATGTCATCATAAGTGTGGTGTTTTGCTAGATTTGGGTCGTTGAGAAGATTCTTTAGGCAGGAACTTTGACACCTTAAATCACTGCATTCGTAGATCATCCATGGAAAGCACTTCCAACCAAACAACTTCACATGATAGTGGTTGGATGCTTAGCTTGAGATTAATATCCATACAATCACCCAAAAAAAGAAAGGACTAGAAGTGACCATGAGCTAAAACTCTACGACTCTGGCTCTGCCTCATTTGGGCGGGGCATACTAGCAATATGCACAACGGTGAGCTGTCTAACATAGTGCCTGTACCTTCTCTTCATTCTGGAATGGTGGTGATGTGTGTACAGTGAGGCCATGGAAGAATGAAGCTTTCTGTAGCTTCAATAATTGGACCTTTAAAAAAAAATAAGAGTACTCCTTGTGCAGACTGGTAAGGAAAGAGTTCAGAATTATAGGTGCTTAAAGATTATCTGATGAAAGTACATAAATTATAAGTTCTTGGACTATTACAACCAATACGCAGCCCTCGCTAATGCCAATCGTGGTTCTGTTAGAGGTGCTTATAGAATATTGGTACAAATGAGCTTGGAAATCTTCTTGACTTCAATTCAAAGTGAACCTGCCATATATGTCAGGGTCACACACTCTGACATGATGAAATGCCATCACCAGCCAAAACTTTTCCCTAATGCCAATCAAGCTTCCTCTTGGGCTAACAAGGCCTGGAGGAAGGCCAACAAACAGAGGATGGCATTCACGGACCTGAACCCTTAAAGACAAGCCTCACAAGAGCTTTCTGCCTCACCCAGAAAGGTAGCCCCTGCAACCGCCACCACCACATAGCAGCACCTCGCCCTCAAGATAAGGGGGGAGAAAGAGAGAGAGAGAGAGAGAGAGAGAGAGAGGGATCTGTGAACACTGCAACACATGTCCTTACAAATTTCTTGACCCTCCATCATAGCTCCAATTAACTTATTCATTTTTCACAAAGCTCTAGAGTGGAAACATACAAAAAGGGGTCCATGTGTTTCTCTTGTCTATTTTTTTCAAGCACTAAAAAGCCTTCTATCTTTCATTTCCTTTCTGCAAGACTACTGTTCAGAAAAAGCTGAAAACTTGACCCTCCATCATACCTTCAATTAACTTACTAATTTTTCACAAAGCTCTAGAGTGGAAACATACAAAAAGGGGTTCATGTGTTTCTCTTGCCTATTTTTTTCAAGCACTAAAGAGTCTACTGTCTTTCATCTGTGAGACTACTGTTCAGTAAAAGCTGAAAAAACTTGGTGATCACAAAACTTCATGCTACCAGGACTGAAAATTGAAATTTAGCTGTGCAAGGCCATGCCATCACAGAATCTGCAGGTTAATATCTAGACCTTCCCCTTCCTCTTGAGGTCCTGACATCGTAATCACCACCTGACCTCGAACCCCGGTCTTCCCATCGATCTCTTCTATCACCATAAGACCTGCCACCTTTCCACCCCCCATCACTACGTCGATCATCATAAGAGTCACCTCGACCACCACCATACCCACGTGGGCCCCCTCTACCACCTCCGCTATACCCACGTGAGCGACCTCCCCCCCTAAAACTATTATTACCCCCACTGCCCGATCTACGTGGAGGGTCTTCATCATCCCGATTACTAAACCCTCTGCCTGATCTGCGTGGTGGTGGGTCTTCATCCTCCTGGCTGTCTTCCTCTTCCTCGTCTCCTTTGTGTCTTGGTCTTTGTTCATCTGCCTCGCCTTCGTATCTACTTCCTTTTTGTGGTCTTCCCCCACCTCTTCTTCCAAAGTCATTCCTTTGGTCCATACCTCGGTGGTCATCCCTCCTTTTTGGGGGGGAAGGACTTGTCTTCTTGGCAACCAAGTCAGACAAACAAGCCCTTCTACCATTATCTTGCTGATCATTGTCTGAATCCTCAGACTCCAAAATGTCATCAAGTACATCAAAATGCTCTTCTGAATCGCTCCCCTTACTGCTGGTATCAGCTTCACTGCTGCTTTGCTGAGCGTCCATGCTTTCCTGCTCTTGAGTTGATGGTGGTTGTAAATTGTCCTTCTCCTCTTTCACGCTTTCACGGGCTTTCTTGCCTTGCCTCTCATCAACAGTTGCCTTCATAACCAGATCCCCATCAACGAAGGATGCTGTATTAGTGTTCTTGTTTCTTTCCGCTTCTAAACTGTAAGTCCTGCTTGGTCGTCTACGACTACATTCCACACATCTATACTTCTGATCAAGGTTCATGAAAGAGCACCTGCAAAATTCAATCACATCCTCTTAAGCTCGTTCTTATGAAGCAACTAACTAGTCAAACGAAGCAGCAAGACAAGTGAGCAAACAGCACCTTGGACATTTCCACTGTTGGGGTCGTGACACAGCTTCTGGTCCTGCTTCAACCTTGCCCAGAGTCTTTGCACCCTGCTGCGCTTTGCCAAGGTTGGGCTTTTGGGCATCTTCCACCTTTTCTGTCTTTGGATACTTTCCTTTCTCCTGCTTTGAGCCTTCTGAGGTATCAGATGCAGCTGGTGAGAGAGAAGTATTGGGTTTACCACTGAGGGTGATGATCTCGCACAACAAATGCAAGATAGATGACTTCACGTCATCAGCAAGCACGTCCTCTTGAGAAGCGGTAACAGTGCTAAGCAATAGCCTAGTCACATCTGACAATTTAGGTCGGACAACTGCAGGTTGACCTGTACTCGAACCTGAGACCTAAAATTTTCCACAAAGAATAATTTGAAACCTTTTGCATTTAAGAAAATAAAGACTACTTAAAAGCAATGCAGAGACTCACAGTATGTTCTTCTAGCTGAAAATGCTTACGCAGCCTCTTTTGAGATGCAAGGGCTCTCTGATCCTTGGCGGCACACCCATACTGTGCAATGATCCGAAGATCCTTCTGTGACAAAGACCTGCAAATGTGCAAATATGAAATCGAATCAGTTTAACTCCCCTAGGGTAAGTTTGACTCAATACCATCTCTATGGCTTTGTTGTAAGCTGACATTAGCCAAACTGCGAGAGATCAGGTTCACGACTGACAATGCAACAAGTCCATAATGCATAGCCAACTGGGCTAAGCATGTCAACCTCAAGAAATGTACTGACATAAATGATCTACAGGTTGGATAGTAAAGCAAGCAGAGAGTGCTCCCAACTGTGGTGAAGGCATGACGCACATGCAGACAGAAAGATCAACACAACAAACAAAAGTCACGGATTTACACAGCCTCCCACACATCATATGAGTTGAGAGGCCCGGACAGGAAAGAGTGTTTGTCCATTCCTCTCATGGGACCAGTCACCAGGATAGCAGTCTGTATGAAAGCTGAGCACAACCGTCTTCAGCCCATGAAGACTGGCCTATGTGTGCACCTAAAAAACGCTTGCCCGATTGCCAGGGCATAAGTATGTATGTAGGCATAAACACATACGCACAACCGTGCATGCACACATGCCTTCATAAACTGGAATGCACCCAAGCTTGCAAATTAAGAGAATTGCAGAGAACATGAAAACAGAAAGAAAACAAGAAGACTAAAATTGAATAATCAAACAGCCAATTCTAAATCAAGGGGAGGGGGATTAAGGTTCCTCAACCAAGCGTGCGCACACACAGAAAAATAGAGCCCCCTTAGCCTAAAATAAAACCCAGGGATTGCAATATACTCTGCAAACGCATTAAGGAATCAAACTAACATATTCACACAAAATTAACATGAAACAATAGACCTTGATCATATCAAATTGGGCACACCCATGGCAAGGCATTAAATCTTCACAATAAGCGTTCAGGTTGAGAGAGGCTACTCATAAACAGATTCATGAGCCTGAGAAAACTTGAAGATAGCCCTTTTGACGCAGGCCGGATCATCGAAGACACTGCCGCCTTCTGGAGTTTTTTCATCCTTGAAAAAATCAGAGATCTTCAAGTGCTCCAAGAATGCTGTCCACTCCGGCCATTGTATCTTCGCAGGAAGCTTTTCTTCTGCGGTTTTTTTCTTGCCCTGGTATTTGAGCAGACTAATGTCATCAAGGATTGACCTGATTAAAGTTTTCTGATCTTCCAGTTCAGCTCGCAGAGCATTAGCGAGCTGTCTGTGCTCTTCAAGCATCTTCATGACCACGGTTTCTTCCTGCTCTGCAGCAAGCTCAGGAGCCATAACCGCTGCAGGGGTAGAGTCATCCAGTTTCTGCAATAGTTCGATCTTCACTGTGACAGGCCTCTCCGTCTCCATCTCTGCAGATTGCAATACAGCACTCCCTTCCGTATCTTGTTCTGCAGGAGAGCTTTCCGTGTTTGCAGCTTCTACTGCCGTGCTGAAGCTAGGGGGCGAGCAAAAATGGTGCAGACAGGGGCTACAGACGGAGAACATGGAGCAACGGAGAGCCATGGCGAAGGCATTTTGGGCCAGTCGAGAGTTCTGTGTTCGGAACTGCTGTAACCCTAAATG
This sequence comes from Cibotium barometz, assembly GCF_041138505.1. NCBI lineage: Eukaryota > Viridiplantae > Streptophyta > Polypodiopsida > Cyatheales > Cibotiaceae > Cibotium > Cibotium barometz. The sequence continues at coordinate 27,209,769 of NC_141051.1, forward strand.
TGCAGACTTGGGGTAAAGAGAGGGATGCGGAGGGTGAGGGCTAGGGTTTTTTCTGAGCTGCAGGAGGAAACTCCATGACCTTCCCCTCTTCAAGACAGACATCGCAAAATGTAAAATGTGTAGGTGAACAGAGGAGTTTTGTTAACCTAAAACCCCCCAAAAGCCCTTCCCACTTTGAGGGTGTTCACACGTTAGAGTGCAGCAAACCCTAGAAATAAGGGGGTTTTCTAAGGGGAGCACTTGGATTGTAAGGGTCTCCACTACTCAACCTGTGTGTGTTGCTGCAGTATGTAAAAGACATTAAGAAGCAAAACACAAAAATGGAATACAAAGGGTCAATGGAAGGGATTTTTTGCTCTTATTTTTTAGAAATCCAGGATTTCTTTTTTCTCTCCTCTCTTTGTGCCTTGGTTGTCCATGGTTAATAGATAGATAGATGGGGAGCTCACATTACATGCTTTTCCAAAAGAAAGGATATAGGTCTACATATCCAAGAAGGTATCGTAAAATCCGACAAGAAAAAAGGGAGGGAATTTATCACATATGTGTAGTTCTTTGTGCCCAGCGCAATGAAAATAAGAAAGTTTTCCATGACATCATGTACAAAATCTACAGCTTCCGGCAATTTCCAACCAGAGAGTGTGTAAAGAGTTTCAAGAAGGGTAGGCAATCCAAGAATCAGCATGTCCCATCTCGGTAGCAATAAACTTGAAATCCTTTATTCATGCTTGGGCACTCAGCTTGATGTAAACCCCCTATGTTCTTCCACATCCTAGTCAACAACCACCGCATGCCCATTTTTCCTTTTGGTTGGACACAAGATAGGCAGACAATTTTCAACCAATCAAATCTTTTCTCCATGTGGTGCTACACTACACTATAAACACCTTTGGTTTAGGCACAGATTATCAACACCTTTGGTTTAGGCACAGATTATCAACACCTTTTGGTTTAGGCACAAACAAAGCAATCATTGATATTGCCAATCAAATCAATCTCCTTGCTACGCAAACAATCTCCCCCCTTTTGTGTCTCATATTCATCTCCCTCGCCCCTTTCATCCTTGAAAGATGCACCCATCACCAAGCTGCCTCCTTTGTTCCTTTCCAAGAAAAGATATAGGTTGATATCTCCATGGATGGCACGACTAGCCCTTTTAGGAGGAATCTGATTGTTTGATGGTATGGAATTCTTGAATTAGAGCCTTGCCTTTGCGAAGGACCACTCAATTACACGCCTTGTGTGCTTCCCTCACATTTTCTAATTCCGCTGCTTTTTGCTTAAGTTGCAAGCGTGAGTCGTTCAGATATCAAAAACTTGGTGTTTAGGAGTCTAGATTGCTTAAGGGTTTCTAAGCTTATATGAAGGTGACAATGGTGTGTCCTTTGCTACTTAAGTCGTCAATCCTCCTAGAGATCTTACTTATGTCCCAAGTGATTTGTGGTGTCGCCTTGGCCACTGCTTTGAATGCCATCGTTGGAGGGTGTGGATGATCAAACTCCCAACTCTAATCTTGAGAGCAAGAGTCCCTACATTTTGCTCCCTGAAGTGGATGTGGCAACATGTCCTTCCACTCCTTGTGATGTCTCCTTGACTTGGGCCTTGACTTCTACCTTGAGGACTTCCATCATTTCATTGATGGTGTCCTCGACCTCATTTGCTTTAATGAGGATGGTATGTGTTTGTGCCCCTTCTATATTCTTGAACAAATCCATTTTGTGGAGGTGATGTTGTTAGCAGGTGACAACAAGGGTTCACCCCGTTGTTCCACTTTGTGAAGGCAATGTTGTTGGCAAGTGAATAATGGGGGTTCACCCCAATAGATGCGTAGTGGCCCCAACGGTCTTTAATTGTAAAACCTTTGCAATGGGTAGTACCAAGATGAGCGCAGAGGGACAAATGGCTAGTTCATAGGGTAGAAGAGATGGCTTGTTAGTGTAGGTTATGAGAGAAGAGGGATTGTCTTACTCTTGTAGAGAGGAATTAGAGAGAGACTATTGCGATAAGTAGTGGACATGTTGCCAGTTTGCTAATGAGATGAGTTTTTTAGGAATGGATTGCCAGTTTGCGAATGAGATGATTCTTGTAGGAATGGATTGTTGTCTTTATTGAATATATTCAATTTGCACATTGATTCTATCTATGTGATGTCAAGAGTATAACTATGTATATCATGTGTGATGTACTCTAAAATTGTGAGCTTTCATTTATACATTGTCATAAGCATGCAGATGAGCATTGTAGTTCATATAGCTAAGTCTTTCTTACACTATAAATAGCAATAGGTACCCTTGACTCCTATTCGGGCATGTAGATGAGCATTGTAGTTCATGTAGCTAAGTCTTTCTTACACTATAAATAGCAATAGGTACTCTTGACTCCTATCCAGACTCATTCCAAAACCGTCCTCTGACTCATCTAGACTAACCTCCAAAATATCCCTAGTTCATGTAGACCGGTGCTAGACCCACTTATGGCATTGGGCACAAATGGATAGCTTGGCTAGATGGCATTGGCTAGGTGGTTTAGAATCACTGAAGTGTTAAGCTTGTGCAATGACACTTTTAGTGATCCTACTAGGGAACTCTAACTCATGGGGACTAAATAATTGGGCAGATATAACTTACGGGGAAGCTGACTGCTACTAGAAACTGATGCTGGGAATCTAGGAACCACTGGAATCTAGGAGCACCTAGAGTTTAGAAGAAACCTCCATAGGAAAGGCAGAGTTGAGTGGAGTGATCTAACCATCTCTTGGAAAGAGTGTGATTACTTGTCATGATAGGTGATTTCAAGAAGTTGTGCGGATGGAAGTTGTAAGGAAAATGATGGACACTCATCCAAATTAATGTGTTACCCCACGACATAGGCATCAAGAAGTTGTGAGGGAATCTAAACTCCAAGATCAAGAGAATCTAGATCAAGGAATTTAAGAAATTCAAGAAGATCAAGAATTTCAAGAAGTACAAGGCAATGGAGAGTCGCAAGACAGAGGTAGAAAGACCAAAAAGAAGCCAAGCAACCTCAACCAGTATAGCAATGGCACTGGAATACCTATAGTTTAAAGGGAAGAGTGGTGAAGATCTGGATGCTCATATCTTCTCATTTGAAACCACATTTTTGGGCACCAAAGCTCTAGTAGCTTAACTTGAGATTTGCATCTAGAGTTAATTTGGCTGTGTAGAAATGAATTAAATTAATTAGCTTAGTATGCTAGAGAGCAAAAAAGAGATTAACACTAATGCTAACAATAAAAGTGAAGCATAATGAAAAAAGATAATGGTAAGGTAAGAGATTTAGATAAAAAGCTCATATTACAGTGCCTTTTTATAGGCTTGAGTATATCTCCATTAGCCATTAATCATGGTCCATAAACTTGCTTAAGAAACCCCTAATCTTTTTTTAGATTTGAGCACCATCTCCCTTGAAGGGAGCATCCATTCCCACTTGTTCTACGCGCCTACTTTTGGCCTCCACATGGGTTGATCGTTACACCTTCTCATCAATCTTTAGGCTCTGTTTAACCCTTTGAACCATAGTCTATGACCTATGTAACCATTACAAATGTTTTAGGGTCTTGTATCACTCCCTCTTGCTCTAAACATTTACCCCCCATCACTTGATATTTTAACAACTTAGAAGATAGAGTTCTTTGAAACAACACTGCAACCAGTTGGTATATCCATAGTATAGTCTTGATGAAAGATCCATGCCCCCTCCACGCAACGAATTCAGGGATACTAGGAGAGGAAGTAGCACTTCTTGCGTAGGGTAGAGCCTCTCACTCAGGGCCTCACCCAGGGATATCTGAACAAGAGACTAATCCCTCGGTTCTTCCAACCCGGAAAAACTTCCCTCACCCAGCAGACATAGGCGATTCCTCCAGGATATTTTTATTCTAACGTAGTCGAGAGCCTTAACTAACCAAACTGATTTGACCGAACCTGTAAGTCACATGGTCAGATCAAGGAAGAGACTTGCACTTGGATCATAGAGACCAACGCTTTTTTCCTCATCAAGGGACATAGCCGTTGATTCTTTTCCATAGAACAAAGACTATCCGGGATTTACTTCATCTATCGTAACATAACAGGATTGAGTCTCATTTTAGGGATCCAACCATCAGTCCAGCCTAACCCCATCCAATCCTATGGGTTAGCCAACCGCCCAACAAATGTAGTGATAGGATCCATTTAGAAATTTGGTTATTCTGCCAATTGCTTGGCCTAGTTAAAGGTACTTTTTCTGGATGGATATTTTCATATTCTTTCTCAAATTTCTCAAGTGAAATATATTTAATATTCTTCTTTTGAGTAAAAGATTCATGGGATTTACAAAAATAAATTCTACCCATATTTTCCAATAAAATTAATAACGCTCAAAATTTCACTTTTTATAAATACTCATAATTTGAATTATGCCAAAAATTACTCTTTTACCATTTAATTACTTGGATATCAAATATCATGGGAATTCCTCTTTTTGCATAAAAATAAATTTACTAAAAATATATCTTTTCTCATAATCAATTAATTATGCATAATTATAAAAAAAATATTTCTCATGAATATGATGAAAATCATTCTTTTTGCATAGGATGTCCAATCCTAGAATATGGTAGGAAGTCCTCTTTTAGCATTATGCATAAAAATAAGATATGTATTATTTTCTGAAAATTTTGCCATAGCTTCGCTGCTATTACTGATAATTCTCAAATTTTTCTAAAGAATAAAAACTTGTAATGGAAATATGATAGTAGTTCCTCTTTTATGCTTAAAATCAAATTATGAATTTAAATCATAATTTTAACCATAATCATAAACTTAATTTTGATTATCCCACTAGATTAAGCTAATTCCATTATTTCTCTTTTTCCAAATTGATAGGATAATCTATTTCTCATTTAGAATCAATCAAAGTAGTTTTTAACTACTTATAAATAATCTAAAAGAAATAACCATTATTTTATTAACGTAAATCATAAAAATACCATTTTCTTAATCTCTAGCTTATGTGAGTTTAGCTTTGAATTAAGAGACTATCATTGAGAAGCATCCTTTTTCAAGGGATTTAGCCATAAAGATGGCTATTCTTTTAGAGAGAGAGATTTATTTAAAGAAAGCATTACAAATAAGCATAAAGATTAACTTTCTCTTAATTAAGAATTAAGACTTTAAGGGAAAGCTTGATTTGAATTAAAACAATTATTTAGAAAGCTTCTCAAGCTTGAGAGGGTTGAGAAGAAGAAAGTCATTGAGATACATTGGAAAAAACCATAAAATTTGATTTTACCTCCAAGTTTGGCTTGATTCTCTATTAGCAGTGAAGCCCCTGACCAATAAATTGGTCCACCAAGAGGAGAAGAGCAACTCCAAGAGTTGTTATAGAGAGAGAGAGCTCCAAGCTCCCAAGAGAGAAAAATTTAAGAGATAATAGAAAATATGATTATTTTAATATAATACTAGCATAGTATAGCTCCAATATTTTTTTACAAAAGACTAAGGGTCTATTTATGTGTGAGAGAGGCCACTAACCAAGTCCAACTAGGTTCCAGAATTTTCCAAGTTCAGTTTGACTCAATTTGGACAAGATTTGGACCAGTTTGGCTCCCTTTTTGATTTGGTTTGATCCAGGAGAGAGGAGAGATAAAAATATCATAATTTTTTTGAATTAAAAAGCCTTCCACACATGTGAAAAAGTCACCTACCTCAAGAGACCCCCTCTCCTTACCAAGGTGTCAAAAATGCATCATTATTCCAAATATCTCATTTTTTTAGTAATATCTCATAATTTTAACCAATAAACCTTGTACTCATTCAACTCTTCATCTTATGTGAGAATTTACTCATTTTTGGGTATTTTCTTTTATTCTTTGGATTTATCTCATCCCAACACTTGGATTAATCCAATTGGCCCATTGGAACCTTAATTGGACCATAATCCAAAAATTTCTGAAAATGCAGACCCTTAGGCTAAGATCCCTTATACCATTTTCAATTAATTCCTAATGCATATTGGAAAGTTCATTTTGAACTTTTGTTTCAAGGGAATCCATTTTAGACACTAGGAGGATTTTTATATCCAAAGATATCTAAATTTTGGACTATCTCTCTCTAGATATTTTCTCTCTCTAAACCAAAACAGGGTAAAATAAGATCTTTCTCCTATTTTAGAGAGGGGAATAATTTCAAGAATAGAAGGGGAGGTTCTTACACCTTTACACCTCAAAAGCCGGAGGGAGGAATCTTACACTTGACTGTAAGAAAACATAATAGCAGAAGCATGAGCACTGAATTGTAGAAAGAAGTAAAGAGGAAATAATATTATTGCTTGTAAACTGATGGCTATTTGCCCTCCCATGTACTCCAATAAGGAGCTTTGATGGTGATCTAAACAGACTCTAGACTGAGGATGTCTTACTTGTAAGAGTGCTTAATATAATGAACCCGATGATGATGAGAAAAGGGTACCAAAACTAGTCTATATATAGTACCTATGGTTGGCATGGGTGTAACATAATAAACTCGATGATGATGAACAAAGAGTACCAAACTAGTCTATATATAGTGCCTAGGGTTGGCCACATCGAGGCTAACAACCCACAACTTGGTCCAAAATGACCAACTAACCATATCATCCAACTAGGACCATGCGAGACTACAATGGCCAAACCATAACTTGGTATAGGTCCAACTTGACCAACTGACCATATCATCTAATTGGGTCCATATTAGGCTACAACCTCCAACCTATAACTTCGTCCAAAATGACCAATAGACCATATCTTCTGACTAGAACCATGTTGTACTAACGGTCATCTGAGATCATATGGACCCTCAAATGGGCCCAACAACATGTCCTTGGCTTGATGTCTAAATGCAATCATATAGCCTGCACAAGCATGTATCCTACTTGGTAGAGTGCTAAGTAGCATATGCATCCTACTTAGCATTGTATCCTTGATTTATTATTCAACCCATAATAAATGCAATCACATAGCCTGCACAAGTATCAGAGTGCCAAGTTTACAAAAGCCATCTTCTAACCATCTGGCCAAACCATCGAGTGTGTCTAATTGGGAATTAATGGTTTACCGGGTGCTCTTCACCACAACAAGTCCTCCTCATATAAGGGGGCTTACAAAATAGAGAACATCTATCACCCACACTAACAACACGAGGGTGGAACATTGAGCAAATGCTTTTCCAAAACTACTTCTTCAGTCCAATGTCAAGTCAATGAAAATGGTGTAGCAACAAATCTCTCCCAAGAGTCTGTGAGAATATCTACACAGTTATCTGTCGTTGGACAAGCTACACCTCAATGTGCTTCGACACACTGGGTTCTTGGCAATTGCCATGCAACTCTAATTGTCGGCACAACAACATCATCGCTCCCTTTTGAGCAACACCCATGGCTCCTAAAATCCTCCTTGACCATAATATTTCACATGAAGCAAAGCATGTTACCTTGTACTCAGCCTTAGTATAAGAAAGTGCCATCTATAGCTGATCCATGATATAATTCTAGACCTAATAAGAAAATAATAACTAGAAACCTATTTTTTACTCTTACAATCTCATGTCCAATCTAAGTCACAAAATCTAGTCAAGGTATTACCCGATGTGTAAGTGATACCATACCCAATGGTACCTTTAATGTACTTTAACAATTGAATCCCTACGTTCTCACTGATTCTCTCGGGGTTCATTTGAGAACTTGCTAAAGACACCAACCGCAAAGCTGATGTCAGGTTGTATATTACATAGAAACTCGCATCAATATCCATGGGTGTAACCCACTTACTTGCACACTCAACCATGTCAAATGCAATTTCTCATGCATAATTTTGCTACCATGGGTGTAACCCACTGACTTGCACTCATCCATGTCAAATGCAATTTCCCCTACATCAATCTCCATGGGTGTAACCCACTGAATTGTACTTAGCCATGTCAAATGCAATTTCTCCTACATACTTTTGCTAAGAAATGAAGATTCCATCTGACTCTTGCCAGACCTTAAGTCCCAAATTGAAATACATAAGCCTAAGGCCTGTCATTTCAAACTTTGAACTCAACATCTTTGGTGTCCTACTAGATCTTCTCTTCATGATTCCATGTCATAATGAGGTCATCCACATATAGGATAATGATCTACCTTCTTGCTCAGAGAAAATACACAAATTTGCATCTGACGGGCCTTTAGAAAGACCAATACTTACAAAGAAAGCATCTATTCTAACTAGGTACCATGCCCAAGGGACTTGTTTCAACATGTACAATGCCTATTCAGCCCATATAATGCCTTTTAGAGTTTGCACACTTTGTTTTTTTAATCGGGTATCCCAAACCCAGGTGGTTGCATAAACCTCCTCTTTGAGATGGCCATTCAGAAATTTTGACTTAACATCCATTTGCAATACTTGCCACTTACCGCCATGAGTGGCCAAAGGCTAACACTATACAAATAGTGGCCAATCTAGCTTTGGGGGCAAATGTCTCTTGAAATTCGAACCCTTTGATTTGTGCAACCACACGAGCCTTGCCTTGTACTTATCCAATGTACCATCAAACTTGTACTTGGCCTTCCAAACCCACTTGGTGCCAATAACTTTCCATTTTATAAGACGATCCACAAGATCCCAACAAGTGTGGTTTCTCTGTCATACTCTACTCTGACTACATGGCTCCCCTCCTATAGTTTGGATCTACTGAATCTGGTTGTCTCTTGCACTTTTATTATCTCAGCCACATCAAGGCCATATTGATAATGTGAGTGGAGGCCTATTCTTTTGGATCTTGGAAGAGCTATTATCTCTTCTATGATTGTCGGCAAAGCTTTCCCAACCAAAAGTTGCTTCACCCATTTAGGATATTGCCCATGTGGTGATATGTAGGCTTCTTTTCTTCATGACATATAATGAATCCACCTCTTATGGAGTTGGTATTACCACTCATGGTTGTGTTTGTTTGGCTACTTCTTTGTTGAAGGAAGTGTGTATGGAGCCTTCTCCTCCACTTGATGAGGTGTCTCCTCGAATAGCACATCATGACTAGAAATTATCTTCTTTGCCTCTAGGTGGTATAGTCGGTAACCCTTGACTCCATATTATACCCTAAGAAGATACACTTCTTGATCTTGGAATCCCACTTGATTCTGGATGAGTTTGGAACATACACAAAACAGTCAACAACCAAATGTCATGAAATATGCAACTGAAGGTTTCTTACCAGAATAAGCACATTGATGTGTCATGCTTTTCGTTGTGCACTATAGTGTTAATTTCCTTTCATTGTGCCTTTGTGCAACTCCTATTGAGGATATGCACTGAAGTGTTTCACTGTGCCTTTGTGTAACTCCTATTAAGGATATGCACAGTAGTGTTAATTACCATGGCCCAAAAAAAATTATGGATTCCTTTACCTTTGAGCATACTTTGTGCCATCTCCATCTCCACATCTATGTTATTCTTGTGCTCTATAATACCATTTTGTTGCGGAGTATAAGCAATTGTAAAATCTCTCTTGATCTTGAGCTCCTGACAGTAGGCATTGAATTCACTTGATGCAAATTTGAGCTATGTGTGATACTTCTTTAGCCTCTTTATTGTCTCATTCTCTAGCAAGTTATGCCATATTGAGGGTGTTCTATCACAACCTTATCAAATCTCTAGGGTTAGGATTGAGTCAAGTCTCCCAAATAATTCAAACTCTTGCATCTATTTTGAGAGTAAGTTGAGTCTTTGCAGTTTTTATATAGCTTTGCAAATATGGCCAAAAGAATTTCCCTAAGACCAATCAAAGAGTAGCAAATATGCATGATGTTCCATAAATGGTGGTTGATGAAGTTGTCTGAAAAGCTATGTGATACATAGTCTTTTTTGGAAGAACAAATAACTGCCATTATAGGAATTATGGCCTTAAGGGGTCCAATTACTATTACTTAGCTTAATCCAAACTTCAAAAATATAGGAATATTACTTGTAAGTGTCTTGTATAGGCTCAAAAGAATTACTCTCAGTGGTAAAAATATTGTTGAAAACACTAGAAGTTTTACTCAAAGGATCAGCTATAACATTTCTTTTCTGGGTTGATTTTGGATTATGAGCTGAAAGCACTAAATATAGGAAGCCGAAATGATATGTTAAGAGCTAGAAATGAGAGATTGAGAAAGAAAAAGTTTGATGGTTTACTTGTCATTCTTAATTGAAATTTCAGAATCCATTAAATAACATTTCCAAATCCTAAAGTCAACTTAAAGTTCCTTTGCATATGTACTATGATTACATTGGCTAGTTTAAACTTTTGACTCTCATAAGCTATGGTATGGCCATCTTGCATAAGCAAGGCACCACACCCATGCCCACTTGCCTTAATTACAATAATAAAGAATGTCATTGAAAATCTAAAAAAAAGAGAGAATGCATTTGTCAAAGCATCTTTTAAAGCTTGAAAATATTGATAATGTCTTTTAGTCTAATTAAAAATGTTTAGATTTTTTCAAAAGTTCAGTTAGAGAATTTATAATATATGCAAAGTTTCATATAAATTTTGCTACATAAGAAAGGATCTAAGTTTATATATGTCATGTGGCTTTGGATAAGTAACTATACATTCAATCTTCTTTGGGCCTACATAGATTCCCTCAACATACATAATATGGCCAAGATATTTAATTTGATCTTGAAAGAAGTGACTCTTTTCAAGAATAGCATAAAGTTGATTTTCTTTCAAGAGTGTAAAAACCTTTTCCAAGTGTTGTTGCTCATGCAGTGACTCTTTTCAAGAATAGCATAAAGTTGATTTTCTTTCAAGAGTGTGAAAACCTTTTCCAAGTGTTGTTGCTCATGCTCTTAATGATTCATACTAAAGACTAAGAGTGTTGCTCATACTCTTAATGATTCTTAGTAAAGGCTAATATATCATCAAAAAACATAATGATGAAATTTTAAAATTTAAGAAATAAGGTCAGATGGAGGAGGAGAGTACTTCTCCAATGAGTTCATTGATGAGTACTTAAGAAAGCATGGAATTCAGAAGCAATTCACATGCAAGTACACTCCGCAGCAAAATGGTGTTGTTAAGAGGAACAATATGCACATTGTAAAGGTTTCTTCTCGCGCATTGATGGTGGTTAAGAAGAGCATGCCTCACCATTATTGGGTTGAAGCCGTTTTGTGACTGTAGTTTACATTATGAATAGGACCCCCACATTGGGCAGTGCATGGTGTAACTTTAGAAGAGAAGTATACTAGCAGAAAATCAAATTTATCACACTTAAAAGTGTTTGGATACATTGCATATGTACACATTCCTGATGAGCTATACAATAAGTTGGATCCAAAGGCTGAAAAATGGGTGTTCATTGGTTACTCCATTGAGAAAAAGGGATATAAATGTTATAATCTTGTTACACATGAGATGAGAATGAGTAGAGATGTTGTCTTTGATGAGATGAATAGTTGGTATGCTGCTATAAAAGACTTGATTAGGGTTGATACACAGGAGCAAGTGGTTGCACAAATACATGTCAAAAATCACAATCATTAAGTGGATTGAGAGAGTCCCCTAGCAGTGGGTCTATTGATAGATCATGAAGTGTCATGCTACATTAGAAAATCAATCTTGCAAGTTAGCAAGTGTATCACATAAAGGTAAAGATAAGGTTGATGAGTCTCTTGGTATGCCTAACATTTTAGTAGGGCATTCATATGTTGATGAAGATTCTCGTGTCTTATAGCAAAGCCTTGATGAGGAGTTTGGGATTCCAGCTATTAGGACACCTGCAAGGAAGGCTAAGGTAGCTACAAGGACACCAAGGATAGATCCAAGACCATGCAAGTTGGGTAGGGTAAAAAACCATGTTCAGAGATTAACATATGATGGTTTTGTAGCTCACCATTATGCATACATGGCAAAGGTTGTGCAGGAGGCGGAACCCTTATCTTTTGAGGATGCTTTTGGGCATGGACATTGAAAGAAAGCCATGGATGAAGAAATGGCTACATTACATGCAAATAAGACATGGGAATTGGTACCTTTACCTAAGGGTAAAAAGGCTATTGGATATAAGTGGGTCTACAAAGTGAAGCATACCTTAAATGGAAGCACAAGGCGAGATTGGTTGCCAAAGGTTATGCTCAAAACTATGGCATTGATTATGAGGAGCCATTCAGCCCCATTACCAAGATGGCAATTATAAGAGCTGCTATTGCAGTGGTGGCTACGTTAAGAGGTGGGATTTTGTATTCAATGGATGGAAAGAATACGTCCTTGTATGGTGAGTTGCAAGAAGAAGTGTAGACCAGCCACCTAGTTATGAGGATTTGAGTCACCCAGATTATGTATAGGCTACATAAAGCCTTATATGGCTTGAAGCAGGCATGGAGAGCATGGCATGATAAGATTGCACAATATCTTATTACCATTGGATTTCATATGGTAGATGCTATGATCATTCACTCTATATGCAAAAGAGTGATAAGGGGATTGTGGTCATCACCATCTATGTGGACTTGATTTTTGGGGGTGACAACAAAGAGAAAATTAAGAATGTAAAGAGTCTCCTTAAGAAGAAGTTTGACATGAAGGATTTGGGTGAGCTAATATACTTTCTTGGCATTGAGGAACGAATATGACATATGGCTATCAAAGAGACAATATGCCCATTTCGGTACCATTAGATTAGAATGGCAAGCTGAGTGCAAATGCAGGTGAGATTTTAGAGAATGCCACTATGTATAGGTAGATAGTGCGTAACTTGATCTACATGATGATCACTAGGCCAGACATGAACTACATAGTTACGTTAGAGAGCTAGTTTATGGCACGTTCCTCAGAAGCCGCATTTTGATAGTGTGGGATGCACATTACAATTGTGAGTTTCACATTGGATTATGGCCAGACATGAATAGTTAGGTTAGAGAGCTAGTTCATGACAAGTTCCTCAGAAGCCTCATTTGGATGGTGTGGGCTGCATACTACACTATGTGAGGTCCACAATGGATTATGGCCTTTGGTATACACTTATAGGTGTATGGATACACTGATGCAGCATCTTGGACATAAGATCTACTAGTGGGTTTATGTTTTCCTTTGGGAGTGGTGCTATTACATGGAGCAGCAAGAAGCAGCCCACCGAACTTGCCTTGTCAAGTACAAAGGTAGAGTATAGAGGTGCTATGATGGCAACATGTGAGGTAGATTGGTTACGTAACTACTTGGAGATTTGGGGCTACATGTGGATATGCAGGTTGTTATCTATTGTTGTTGTTGCGACAACCTTAGTAGCATAAGGTTGTGCCATATGGTTGACTAGGAACCTAGTATTTTATGCACGAACTAAACACATAGAGGTCCATTATCACTTCAACAGAGAGAAGGTTTGTCAGGAGGTGTTGATCTTGTATACGTCAGCATAGAGGAGAGCAGGTAGCTAACATTTTCACCAAGGCCTTGGGAGCAAAAAAGCTTCATAGATTCTACACTATGCTTAAAGTCTTGGAGAGATAGAGTTGAGCTTGAGGGGGAGTGTTGAGATGTCAAGCTCAACATAAGCTGACACTCATGACGTGCTTGGGTGACCGTTCTACCTTTACACCACTGTCGTGTTTGGTAGCTAACAGGACAGATCTTTGCCATTGATTCTATACCTCGACTACACCTACCTAGTCCAACTGAGTTATGGCATACTTATCTTGTTATCTCACCTACTTATGTGTTCGCATAGATTTCAGCCTTCCATCTCTGCGTGTGTATTCTCCATTGTTATATGAATTCTAAATGTGTTAGTGAGTTGCATGGGTGTATGATGGGAAGAGTGTTAGTGTGGTGAGCAATGAATCAAGAAGGGATGTATGTGAATTAGTATTTTTTGGGAGTTAGTCCTAAATTGTGAAGTAGCACGCCATGAAATGGCCAAGCGTGAAGGAGTTGTGCATGAAAGATTAATTCATGAGGTGTTAACTCGTGACGTGAAAGGTTAGCTCGTGAAGGGTTAAGACATGAAGGGCTTAAGCTGTGAAAGTCTTAACTCATGAAGTAGCAGGTGTTAATTCGTGAAAGAGCAGGTGTGGTAATTCGTGAAAGATCAAGTGTGTTAGATTATCGGTGGTTGGTGATGGGTAGACTAGATGTAGGCAATGCAATCTTAGCCATTTTACTATATTTTTCCCAACCCAAGATTTGCATTTGTTGACTCCGTGAAATAGCAGACTACTATTTCACGGGTCACACCCGTATGCATTTGTGAAGAATGATGAGATTTGGTTGGTGTCAACATTAAAACAAGAATGACCAGATGAATGAAAACAAGAAATACATAGATTCAGTTCAATGTGTGTAGAGATGATTTAATGAAAATGACTTAACCATGGTTTGCACTGATGTAATGAAAATGAATGAAATCATCGAAAGTGTGAAGAGCTCCTACCTAGGAATCAATAGTCTCACAAGCAATCGCGGGAAGAAGCACACTGACAATGCATACGAGGATACCAAGATGCAAAGCAAGCCGGGCAATGAAAAATGACAGAAATGAGAAAAAAGATGTATTTATGATCTAGCCGTCGCCCTCCCCTGGCAGCCATCTTAATGAAAAATGACAGAAATGAGAAAAAGATGTATTTATGATCTAGCCGTCGGCCCCCCCAGCAGCCATCTTAATTGGGTATGCCATGTGTATGTCCACGATTCGTGGGGGGTGAGTTTTTTTATCGTTTCATGGCATGAAGTGGCACGAGTTGGTTCACGACGTGAACCATTTTGAATTGTTTCACGGTATGAAACAATCTTGAGTGGTTCACGGCAAACTAGCCTGAACCGGTTCACGACCTGAAACGGCTTGTACCCTTATGCATGCAAATATTGGTACCCTATTGTTTCCTATATGCTCAAACAGTCCAAGGCTATATGTTATGCATTCTGAGGAGTAGAAGTGTACACGTGAAACAAATGAACATGTTTCATGGCATGAAAAGCATACCCTTTTACCTTGTACCCAGTTGTTTGGAGCTGGGTAGCCTTCATTATCCTCCATTCTTTTAGTGCCATGGGAACCAATGTTGTACTTTGGAGCCTGTGGGTATGTGTTGCAACCGCATAAGTTCTGAGTGAGAACTTTTGATTTTTCCCTCCATCCAGTTGAAAGATCCCTGTCCCCTCAGCGCAATGAATTCTGGGGTGCTAGCAGCGGAAGTAGCACTTCTTGCGCGGGATAGGGTCCCTCACTCGGGGCCTCGCCCACGTATATCCGGACAAGAGACTAATCCCTCGGTTTTTCCAAAACCGAACCCGAAAAAACTTCCCTCGCCCGAAAAGCACGGGCGATTCCTCCAGGATAATTTTTACTCTAACGTAGTCAAGAGCCTCAAACAACTGAATTGATCTGACCGAACCCGTAAGTCCCATAGTCAGATCAAGGAAAAGACTTGCACTTGGATCATAGAGACCAATGCTTTTTTCCTCATTGAGAGGCACAGCCATTGATTCTTTTCCATAATCTGAGATTTACTTCATCTATCGTACCATAATAGAATCGAGTCTCATTTTAGGGATCCATCAGTCCAGCCCGTGGGTTAGCCAACTGTCCAACCACTGTAGCGATGGGATCCATTTAAGAATTTGGTTAGGTTTTGTCCTCGTTTTGTCCTGGGTACGAGGGAAAAGAGTTCTCAGGCCCCCTAGCCGGATATTCATGCAAACTTAAAACTAGTCACACCACTTACACACCCAATATAAAATTGCCTTTTTCACAGATTCAGATGTCTTTAATTTTTTTTTTAATGAAACTATAGTATCACAGATTCAACTTTCTTTAAAACAATCTTTTAATGAAACTATAGTATCACTGATCATAATCCTCCAAAATATCCGGTTGAATCCTAATTTCCAAATTTTCCTTCATCGGTGTACCTATGGCATCATTGGCAACCAAAACGTTCACCACCTGTCCACTCAGGGGCCCCATCGATAGTTCCTAGCTCATAGTACCCGGCAATATATTCACTGTAAAAATCAAAATAGAATCTCCGTTGAAGATCAGCAAGATCAACCAACAGATCCATATAAAAAAGCCATGGACTCATCCGTTGAGGACCAGCAAGGTCAATCAACCAGATCCATGCCCGAATTCAGAAAACAACTCTTACTCCTTGATCCAAATATCTTCCCCGACGCATGTGTAGGTATCTTCAATGACCGAGAGCCCGAGCACGGTATGGTCAGCACCCTCTAGGATCCTTTGCAGGTCACCTAGTGCTTCACTCATAGGCCGCTTCCTTGGTCCCTCATCCACCGTACCGGAAGCTCACCATTTAAATCAAACTGAGGCTGGTCAAGACCTCGGCTGACCTTGCTACGCGAGACGTCCTCCATTGACTCTCCATCAGCTGTTGCGACTTTATCAGTTAGGTCTTCATGACCTCATTCACAAGACGGTCAAAATGCTTCCCTAGCATTCTTGACATAAAATAGTCATTTAAAAACAGGTTATAAATACAGTTTCTATAATGAACTCTCGTCTTTCCACATCAATCCACATTATCCATTTTATATGTATTCCCATTCTCATCCAATCACATCATTTTCATCTCATTACATCTTTCCTCATTTATCCTCATCAGATCATCTCATCCACTCGCATCTACCCATATCCACATCTCATCACATCACATTCATTCACATCTCATCCATTCACATCACATCTCATTCATTCACATCTATCCTGTTTCACATCGCATCACATCACATTCATTCACATCTCATCCATTCACATCACATCTCATTCATTCACATCTCATCCATTCACATCACATCTCATTCATTCACATCTATCCTGTTTCACATCGCATCACATCACATTCATTCACATCACATATCATGCATTCACATCTATCCCAATTTACATCACATTCATTTCACATCACATCCCGATTCACATGACATCACATCACATTCATTCACATCTCATTCATACACATCTCATCTCATTCATCCATATCCATCCAATTGTTCACATGTACGACTACCCACATCTATCCATACATTCATATCTATCACTTCACATCCACATATATTCATGTCACATCACATCTCTTTACATCATATCACATTCTTTCACATACACATCCACATCCATTCTTTCACATACACATCCACAGCCATTTTCATCACATACACATACACATCCATTCTTTCACATACATTCAAATCCATTCTTTACATACACATTCACATCCATTCTTCACATACACATCCATATCCATTTTCACATACACATCCATATCCATTTTCACATATACATTCACATCCATTCTTCACATACACATCCATATCCATTCTTTCACATACGTGTCCATATCCATTCTTTCACATACATCCACATCCATTCTTTACATACACATTCACATCCATTCTTCACATACACATCCATATCCATTTTTATCACATACACATCCACATCCATTCTTTCACATACATCCACATCCATTCTTTACATACACATTCACATCCATTCTTCACATACACATCCATATCCATTTTCACATACACATTCATATCCATTCTTCACATACACATCCATATGCATTCTTTCACATACATATCCACATCCATTCTTTCACATCTATCTGATTCACATCACATCTCATCACATCTATTCACATCAC
Organism: Cibotium barometz; assembly: GCF_041138505.1. NCBI lineage: Eukaryota > Viridiplantae > Streptophyta > Polypodiopsida > Cyatheales > Cibotiaceae > Cibotium > Cibotium barometz. Next base: position 27,227,437 of record NC_141051.1, read on the forward strand.
ATCCCATTTATCCATTCACTCACATCTATCTGATTCACATCACATCTCATCACATCTATTCACCTCACATCTCATCACATCTATTCACATCACATCCCATCCATCCATTCATTCACTTCTATTTGATTCACATTCACATCTCATCACATCTATTCATAGAATTTAAACATAGAATTTAAGAGAATTCTAATTTTGATATAAAAATTCTTTATGCATCTATTTATGCATAAAAATGAACTTTAATGGGAATAACTCTTTTATATAAAAAAATCCTTTTATGCATCTATTTATGCATAAAATCAAATTTAATAGGAATACCACTTTTAAAATAAAAAGAATTTGTTTATGCATCTATTTATGCATAAAAATTAATTTTTATAAGAATAATGCTTTTATTAAAAAAAATTTCTTTATGCATCTTTCTATGCATAAAAATCAATTTTAATAAGAATAACACTTTTGTAATTAAAAAAATTCCTTTATGCATCTTTTTATGCATAGAAATCAATTTTAATAAGAATAACACTTTTATAATTAAAAAAAATTTCTTTATGCATCTTTCTATGCATAAAAATCAAATTTAACAAGAATAACACTTTTATAATAAAAAAATTCCTTTATGCATCTTTCAATGCATAAAAATCAAATTTAACAAGAATAACACTTTTATAATTAAAAAATTCCTTTATGCATCTTTCTATGTACAAAAATCAACTTTAATAAGAATAACTCTTTTGTAATAAAAGATTTCCTTTATGCATCTTTCTATGCATAGAAATCAAATTTTATAAGAGTAACACTTTTGTAATTAAAAAAATTCCTTTATGCATCTTTCTATGCATAGAAATCAAATTTAATAATTAATATCAGTGATATCCATGCATATTCATAGGTGAATATGTACATGGAGTAATTAGAATATTTCTTTTAGATACAAAAATGGTGGGAATTACTCTTTTGGAATAACATAAAAACAAACTTTCTTTTCCATAAAATTCTGGAAAATTTTGCCATAATCTCCTTTGTATGGCTGACCATTTCTCATTTTTATCATTATTTATCTAACTTGAATTAACCCAAATTAGATTTATCACCCGGAAAGCACGGACGATTCCTCCAGGATAAAGAGCCTTAACTATCTGAACTGATCTGACCGAACCCGTAAGTCCCATAGTCAGATCAAGGAAAAGACTTGCACTTGGATCATAGAGACCAACACTTTTTTCCTCATTGAGAGGCACAGTCGTTGATTCTTTTCCATAAAATAATTTTTATCCGGGATTTACTTCATCTATCGTACCATAACAGAATTGAGTCTCATTTTTGAGATCCATCAGTCCAGCCAGTCCTGTGGATTAGCCAACCGCCCAACCACTGTAGTGATGGGATCCATTTAAGAATTTGGTTAGATTTTGTCCCGGGTACCAGCGAAAAGAGTTCCTAGGTCCCTAGTCGGATATTCATGCAAACTTAAAACTAGTCATACCACTTAAAACTAGTCATACCACTTAAAACTAGTCATACCACTTACACACCCAATATAAAATTGCCTTTTTCATAGATTCAGCTGTCTTTAAAACAATCTTTTAATGAAACTATAGTATCACTGATCATAATCCTCCAAAATATTCGGTTGAATCCTAATTTCCAATTTTTCCTTCATCGGTGTACCTATGGCAGCATTGGCAACCAGAACGCTCACCACCTGTCCACTCAGGGGCCTTTTTGATAGTTCCTAGCTTATAGTACCTGGCAATATATTCACTTTAAAAATCAAAATGGAATCTCCATTGAAGATCAGCAAGATCAACCAATAGATCCATATAAAAGAGCCATGGACTCATCCGTTAAGGACCAGCAAGGTCAATCAACCAGATCCATGCCCGAATTCAGAAAACAACTCTTACTCCTTGATCCAAATATCTTCCCCGATGCACGTGTGGGTATCTTCGGCGACCCAGAGCTCGAGCACCATATATATGGTCAGCACCCTCTAGGATCCTTCGCAGGTCACCTAGCGCTTCACTCATAGGCTGCTTCCTTGGTCCCTCATCCACCGTATCGGAAGCTCACCATTTAAATCGAACTGAGGCTGGTCAAGACCTCGGCCGAGACCCTGCTACGCGAGACGTCCTCCATTGACTCTCCGTCAGTTGTTGCAACTTTATCAGTTAGGTCTCTATGACCTCATTCACACGACGGTCAAAATGCTTCCCCAGCATTCTTGACATAAAACATTCATTCAAAAATAGGTCATAAATATAGTTTCTATAACGAACTCTCGTCTTTCCACATTGTTCCACATCAATCCACGTTATTTAATCCACATCCATTTCATATGTATTCCCATTCTCATCCAATCACATCATTTTCATCTCATCACATCTTTCCTCATTTATCCTCATCAGATCTCATCCACTTGCATCTACCCATATCCACATCTCATCCCATCACATTCATTCACATCTCATCCATTCACATCACATCTCATGCATTCACATCTATCCCGTTTCACATCGCATCAAATCACATTCATTCACATCACATATCATGCATTCACATCACATTCATTCACATCACATATCATGCATTCACATCTATCCCAATTTACATCACATCCATTTCACATCACATCTCATTCATTCACATCCCGATTCACATGACATCACATCTCATTCATTCACATCACCATCCCATCGCATACATTCTATCCACATAACATCACATCACAACTATCCACATTATATCTCATTCATACACATCTCATCTCATTCGTCCACATCCATCCAATCGTTCACATGTACGACTACCCACATCTATCCATACATTTATATCTATCACTTCACATCCACATATATTCATCCACATCCATCCAATCGTTCACATGTACGACTACCCACATCTATCCATACATTCATATCTATCACTTCACATCCACATATATTCATGTCACATCACATCTCTTTACATCATATCACATTCTTTCACATATATTCATGTCACATCACATCTCTTTACATCATATCACATTCTTTCACATACACATCCACATCCATTCTTTCACATACACATGCACATCCATTCTTTCACATACACATCCACATCGATTCTTTTACATACATATCCACATCCATTCGTCACATACACATTCACATCCATTCTTCACATACACATTCACATCCATTCTCACATACACATTTACATCCATTCTTCACATACACATCCACATCCATTTTCATTCTCACATACACATCCACATCCATTCTCACATACACATTCACATCCATTCTTCACATACACATCCACATCCATTTTCATCACATACACATCCACATCCATTCTTTCACATACATCCACATCCATTCTTTACATACACATTCACATCCATTCTTCACATACATATCCAAATCCATTTTCACATACACATTCACATCCATTCTTCACATACACATCCATATCCATTCTTTCACATACATATCCACATCCATTCTTTCACATACATCCACATCCATTCTTTACATACACATTCACATCCATTCTTCACATACACATCCATATCCATTTTTATCACATACACATCCACATCCATTCTTTCACATACTTCCACATCCATTCTTTACATACACATTCACATTCATTCTTCACATACACATCCATATCCATTTTTACATACACATTCACATCCATTCTTCACATACACATCCATATCCATTCTTTCACATACATATCCACATCCAGTCTTTCACATCACATCTCATCACATCTATTCACCTCACATCTCATCACATCTATTCACATCACATTCCATCCATCCATTCATTCACATCTATCTGATTCACATCACATCTCATCACATCTATTCACATCACATCCCATCCATCCATTCATTCACATCTATCTGATTTACATTCACACCTCATCACATCTATTCATAGAATTTAAACATAGACTTTAAGAGAATTCTAATTTTGATATAAAAATTCTTTATGCATCTATTTATGCATAAAAATGAACTTTAATGGGAATAACACTTTTATATAAAAAAATCCTTTTATGCATCTATTTATGCATAAAATCAAATTTAATAGGAATAACACTTTTAAAATAAAAAGAATTTGTTTATGCATCTATTTATGCATAAAAATCAATTTTTATAAGAATAACGCTTTTATAATGAAAAAAATTTCTTTATGCATCTTTCTATGCATAAAAATCAATTTTAATAAGAATAACACTTTTGTAATTTAAAAAATTTATTTATGCATCTTTCTATGCATAGAAATCAATTTTAATAAGAATAACACTTTTATAATTAAAAAATTTCCTTTATGCATCTTTCTATGCATAAAAATCAAATTTAATAAGTCTCTCGCTCTCCCTCTTAATTCTCTCAACAGCACACCATGTGTGTGGAAGAGGGGCTTTAGGCGCCGCATCATCTATCATGGGAGTCTATCATATCTGGCGCTTGGAGGGGCTGCATCACAGTCGCCTCAACCATATCTGACAGTAATTAGAATATTTCTTTTAGATGCAAAAATGGTGGGAATTACTCTTTTGGAATAACATAAAAACAAACTTTCGTTTCCATAAAATTCTGGAAAATTTTGCCATAATCTCCTTTGTATGGCTGACCATTTCTCATTTTATCATTCTTTATCTAACTTGAATTAACCCAAATTAGATTTATAGAACTCTAATCTACACAATTTTCTAAATTCAAGAGAGTAAACAATAAGAAGAGTTTAATTAATCCCTTAATTAATCTTTCTAGGATTGAGAAAGGTTGGAATGTAAAGAAGAGAAGAGGGTGGCCTTTTTATCAAAGGCATAGCATTGCAAAACATAAAAATTAAGAAAACCATAGATTTTTCATTAAACAAGTAAGAGAATTAGCTTACATGGAGCTTGTAAGCTCTCCTTTGGCTTGAGGGATTAAGGGTTCTACTCTTGTTCATAGCAAGAGTGGCCACCAATTCACTTTGGAGAGGATTAGGCAAAAAACAATTGAATTATTAAAAAATTCAATGTAGATGGGTTAGGACAGGAGCAGAGTAACAGTGCATAAACACCATTAAGCTTTTACAAAGGGGGAGGCTTCTATTTATAGGAAAAAGTGAGCCTCTAACCAAGCAAACTCATTCTAGAATTTTCCAGATCAGTTTGGTTAATTTTTGATCATTTTTGGGTTAGTTCAGCTTACTTTTTGGATCTAGTTTTGAAATAAGAGAGAGGAGAGATGAAAATATCTCATTTTATTGATTAAAAATTGGGGGTAATGATGGGAAAAAGGTGCCTACTTCATGAGGGGAGATCCCCACACTGAGGTGTCAAAATTCAGTTTTTTAATTCTTTTCTTTGGTCCTTAGTCGTCCTTAGTCCACTCTTCATCTTATGTGAGCATCTTCTCATTTTTTTTTGGGGGGGGGGGGGGGGGGGGAGTTTCTTTTATTCTTCAATTTATCTCCTCCCTACATTTGGATTAATCTAATTGGTCCATAGGAACCTTAATTGGACCATACTCCAAAAATTTCTAAAAATTTGGACCCTTAGGCTAAGGTCCTTTATACCTATTTTCAATTAATTCCAATTGCACATTGGAAAGTTTTTTTTTGAATTTCTGTTTCAGGGAAAACCATTTTAGACACTAGGAGGATTTTTATATCAAAAAATATCTCAATTTTGAATTACCTCTCTCTAGACATTTTCTCTCTCCAGGCCAAAACATGATCTTTCTTTTATTTCGGAGAGGGGAATAATTATAAGATCAGAAGGGAAGGTTCTTACACATGTACACCTCAAAAGCTGGAGGGAGGAATCTTACATCCTACCCCACTTAAAAAATACGAGATGTCCTCATCTCGCAAACTAGAGAACAACTCTTTCCCTTAAGATCCAATTGAGCCTACGTTCCTTATAGTCTGGTCAACCCAACAGAATCCTGGGATAAAGATCCCTTATATAGAACTCATCATCAGATAACAATTTATTCAGATCATATCATTCATATCTTTAACACAATAATAGTCCATTAGACCGAAATTTCCATCTGAACAGTCCTCTATGGGAATTTCAATCATACAGATTTTTAGTTTGTCATCCCTTAACTTGATCCATTGGGTCAAGTGTTAATAGTAGCAATCTGTCAAGCACAATCCACTAATCTCATAGTGATTTGCTGAAGTCATTACGAATATCATCACAGGGACTCGTCCCATTCATCCTCACTGTGGTTTTGCTCAGCTTATCGCTTTTCAACCAAAATTCAGGAATCATCATTTTTCAATCAGAATCCAAATCAACTCATCATTCTCAACCAGAGTTTTAAAATCATATCAACCACATTCAAATTCATCATGTGGATAGCATTTTTGCTTATAATTTCAAGGCCTTAGATTTACTGGTATATACTGCCAGTAAAGAGCTACAGTTATACCCTTATCTGATTCACATTCACATCTCATCACATCTATTCATAGAATTTAAACATAGAATTTAAGAGAATTCTAATTTTGATATAAAAATTCTTTATGCATCTATTTATGCAACTTTAATGGGAATAACACTTTTATATAAAAAAATCCTTTTATGCATCTATTTATGCATAAAATCAAATTTAATAGAAATAACACTTTTAAAATAAAAAGAATTTATTTATGCATCTATTTATGCATAAAAATCAATTTTTACAAGAATAACGCTTTTATAATAAAAAAATTCCTTTATGCATCTTTCTATGCATAAAAATCAATTTTAATAAGAATAACACTTTTGTAATTAAAAAAATTCCTTTATGCATGTTTCTATGCATAGAAATCAATTTTAATAAGAATAACACTTTTATAATTAAAAAAATTCCTTTATGCATCTTTCTATGCATAAAAATAAAATTTAATAAGAATAAAACTTTATAATAAAAAAATTTCTTTATGCATTTTTCTATGCATAAAAATCAAATTTAACAAGAATAACACTTTTATAATTAAAAAATTTCTTTATGCATCTTTCTATGCACAAAAATCAATTTTAATAAGAATAACTCTTTTGTAATAAAAAATTTCCTTTATGCATCTTTCTATGCATAGAAATCAAATTTTATAAGAGTAACACTTTTGTAATTTAAAAAATTTCCTTTATGCATCTTTCTATACATAGAAATCAAATTTAATAATTAATATCAGTGATATCCATGCATATTCATAGGTGAATATGTACATGGAGTAATTAGAATATTTCTTTTAGATGCAAAAATGGTGGGAATTACTCTTTTGGAATAACATAAAAACAAACTTTCTTTTCCATAAAATTCTAGAAAATTTTGCCATAACCTCCTTTGTATGGCTGACCATTTCTCATTTTTATCATTCTTTATCTAACTTGAATTAACCAAAATTAGATTTATAGAACTCTAATCTACATAATTTTCTAAATTCAAGAGAGTAAACAATAAGAAGAGTTTAATTAATCCCTTAATTAATCTTTCTAGGATTGAGAAAGGTTGGAATGTAAAGAAGAGAAGGGGGTGGCCTTTTTATCAAAGGCATAGCATTGCAAAACATAAAAATTAAGAAAACCATAGATTTTTCATTAAACAAGTAAGAAAATGAGCTTACATGGAGCTTGTAAGCTCTCCTTTGGCTTGAGGGATTGAGGGTTCTACTCTTGTTTGAAGCAAGAGTGGCCACCAATTCACTTTGGAGAGGATTAGGCCAAAAACAATTGAATTATTAAAAAATTCAATGTAGATGGGTTAGGACAGGAGCAGAGTAACAGTGCATAAACACCATTAAGCTTTTACAAAGGGAGAGGCTTCTATTTATAGGAAAAAGTGAGCCTCTAACCAAGCAAACTGATTCTAGAATTTTTCAGATCAGTTTGGTTAATTTTTGACCATTTTTGGGTCAGTTGAGCTTACTTTTTGGATCTAGTTTTGAAATAAGAGAGAGGAGAGATGAAAATATCTCATTTTATTGATTAAAAATTGGGAGTAATGATGGGAAAAAGGTGCCTACTTCATGAGGGGAGATCCCCACACTAAGGTGTCAAAATTCAGTTTTTTAATTCTTTTCTTTGGTCCTTAGTTGTCCTTAGTCCACTCTTCATCTTATGTGAGCATTTACTCATTTTTTTTGGAGGGGGGGTTCTTTTATTCTTCAATTTATCTCCTCCCTACATTTGGATTAATCTTATTGGTCCATAGGAACCTTAATTGGACCATACTCTAAAAATTTCTAAAAATTTAGACCCTTAGGCTAAGGTCCTTTATACCTATTTTCAATTAATTCCAATTGCACATTGGAAAGTTTTTTTTTGAATTTCTGTTTCAGGGGAAACCATTTTAGACACTAGGAGGATTTTTATATCAAAAAATATCTTAATTTTGAATTACCTCCCTCTAGACATTTTCTCTCTCTGGGCCAAAACAGGGTAAAACATGATCTTTCTTTTATTTCAGAGAGGGGAATAATTATAAGATCAGAAGGGAAGGTTCTTACACCTGTACACCTCAAGAGCTGGAGGGAGGAATCTTACATCCTACCCCACTTAAAAAACGCGAGATGTCCTCATCTCGCAAACTAGAGGACAACTCTTTCCCTTAAGATCCAATTGAGTCTAGGTTCCTTATAGTCTGGTCAACCTAACAGAATCCTGGGATAAAGATCCCTTATATAGAACTCATCATCAGATAACAATTCATTCAGATCATATCATTCATATCTTTAACACAATAATGGTCCATTAGACCGAAATTTCCATCTGAACAGTCCTCCATGGGAATTTCAATTATACAGATTTTTAATTTGTCATCCCTTAACTTGATCCATTGGGTCAAGTGTTAACAGTAGCAATCTGTCAACACAATCCACTAATCTCATAGTGATTTGGCTGAAGTCATTATCGTCATTCTAGTTACAAATATCATCACAGGGACTCGTCCCATTCATCCTCACTGTGGTTTCGCTCAGCTTATCACTTTTCAACCAAAATTCAGGAATCATCATTTTTCAATCAGAATCCAAATCAACTCAGCAGTTCTCAACCATAGTTTTAAAATCATATCAACCACATTCAAATTCATCATCTGGATAGCATTTTTGCTTATAATTTCAAGGTCTTAGATTTACTGGTATATACTGCCAATAAAGAGCTGCAGTTATACCCTTGGTATATATGGGTAGTCACGGTCCTTGGAATTATAAGGTAAATACCATCATGTCTAGGCCTCAAGCAAGTCAAGGATTCCATGCAATTGCGGTACTTCCATCTGAAGACCTAATTACTAATTTATGAATTTCAGACTGAATATCAATTTGTATGAATTTCATCACATATTTCTAACTTTTTACTGTTACTTCATAAATTTTTGACATTTTTGGCTTCTCGGTTGATCCACTTTAGCCAATTCGCTCTGATACACTAACTGAAAGATCCTTGTCCCCTCAACGCAATGAGTTCTGGGGTGCTAGCAGTGGAAGTAGTACTTCTTGCACGGGGCAAGGTCCCTCACTCGGGGCCTCGCCCACGTATATCCGAACAAGAGACTAATCCCTCGGTTTTTCCAAAATCAAACCCGAAAAAACTTCCCTCGCGTGGAAAGCACGGACAATTCCTCCAAGATAAAGAGCCTTAACTATCTGAACTGATCTGACCAAACCCGTAAGTCCCATAGTCAGATCAAGGAAAAGACTTGCACTTGGATCATAGAGACCAACACTTTTTCCTCATTGAGAGGCACAGCCGTTGATTCTTTTCCATAGAACAATTTTTATCTGGGATTTACTTCATCTATCGTACCATAACAGAATTGAGTCTCATTTTAGGGATCCATCAGTCTAGCCTAACCCCATCCAGTCCCGTGGATTAGCCAACCGCCCAACCACTATAGTGATGGGATCCATTTAAGAATTTGGTTAGGTTTTGTCCCGGGTACTAGGGAAAAGAGTTCCTAGGTCCCCTAGCTGGAAATTCATACAAACTTAAAACTAGTCACACCACTTACACACCCAATATGAAATTGCCTTTTTCACAGATTCAGTTGTCTTTAAAACAATCTTTTAATGAAACTATAGTATCACTAATCATAATCCTCTAAAATATCCGGTTGAATCCTAATTTTTAATTTTTCCTTCATCCGTGTACCTATGGCATCATTGGCAACCAGAATGCTCACCACCTATCCACTCAGGGGCCTTTTTGATAGTTCCTAGCTTATAGTACCTGGCAATATATTCACTTTAAAAATCAAAATGGAATCTCCATTGAAGATCAGCAAGATCAACCAATAGATCCATATGAAAGAGCCATGGACTCATCCGTTAAGGACCAACAAGGTCAATCAACCAGATCTATGCCCGAATTCAGAAAACAACTCTTACTCCTTGATCCAAATATCTTCCCCGACGGACGTGTGGGTATCTTTGACGACCGAGAGCCCGAGCACCATATATATGGTCAGCACCCTCTAGGATCCTTCGCAGGTCATCTAGCGTTTCACTCATAGGCCGCTTCCTTGGTCCCTCATCCACCATACCGGAAGCTACAAGACCTCGACCGAGATTCCACATCAATCCACATTATTTAATCCACATCCATTTCATATGTATTTCCATTCTCATCCAATCACATCATTTTTATCTCATCACATCTTTCCTCATTTATCCGTATCAGATCTCATCCACTCGCATCTACCCATATCCACATCTCATCACATCACATTCATTCACATCTCATCCATTCACATCACATCTCATTCATTCACATCTATCCCATTTCACATCGCATCACATCACATATCATGCATTCACATCTATCCCAATTTACATCACATCTATTTCACATCACATCTATTTCACATCACATCTCATTCATTCACATCCCTATTCACATGACATCACATCTCATTCATTCACATCACCATCCCATCGCATACATTCTATCCACATAACATCACATCACAACTATCCACATCATATCTCATTCATACACATCTCATCTCATTCATCCACATCCATCCAATCGTTCACATGTAGGACTACCCACATCTATCCATACATTCATATCTATCACTTCACATCCATATATATTCATGTCACATCACATCTCTTTACATCATATACTCAAAGACCTCTACATGTTGGATTGGGTCCCCATCTCCTGAGAATTTTTGCACAAGATTTGAAATAATATGTGGCTTCATCTTGGATGGTATGGATTCCATGTGGCAGTGCCTAGCTCCCTGTCTGTACCTCAATCCATTTTCACGGCCATATTTAGCAGATCTACCCTTGTGACTACGTTTAGGTCAGCGTTGAGATCCACAATTGGCCTTCGAGGAGTAATCCCCCCCTCTAGACCACATCGTCTTCTTGGATAGGTTCTTCTATTCAATTTAGGTATATGGCTGGTTCTAGGTAATTCCTCATTGCCTGGCTCATTGTTGGTAGCCTCAACCCGCCTTTGTAGGATCAGGAGTTCCATGCTCTACAAGAACGTGGGATCATTGATCATTTCTTGTATATCATCTCTTGTATAGATATGATCCTCACCTCCTACAGGTTTCCTAGGTATAATTTTCTCCTCTTCTTGTGTTTCAAGGCTTTTGTCAGCCCTTGGTTCCTCATTGGTTCTAGAGTTGGTATTACTCCTTCTGTTATTCCCATCCACATGCTATCAGTAGAATTTCTAGATGTTTTCGTTTCTTTGCCACATGGTCAGAACTGATTCAAATCCTCCATTTCCCTCTGTTTTGCCCTTGTTCTTTACGTATCGAGCTCTTGTTTTCTTAAGCTCAATAGCCACAATTGTTGCTCTGCCTCAGTCCTCTTCAATTTTGTTTCCATTTCTTTTGATGTGGGGAAGAAGACTTGACCTATCTTGGCGGCTCTTTCCTTGTCCCTTCTAACCCTAGGGGTTATCCTACTAATCCTCATTGTGTTAGCATTCCTGGGGCCAAAGGTTGGGTTGGTAAATTCGGTCATAGACCTTGTTCTGTGCTTGTTGACAGGCCCATCCTGCAGATTGCGTTTCATCTTCCGTGCTGTGCTGGAAACAAAAAAATCCCCTGGCCATATCAAAGATTCCTCTAGACCTCACAAGAGAAGAGGGAGGGTTTTTTTTGTCTCCAAGGCTAGAGAATCTTAGCTCTTCTTCCATAGATTCTTCACTACTTGTTTCTATATGGCGATGGCTCGGACAAAAGATGAGGAGGACGACAAGCCAGACCTACTCTCAGTGTCGGACCATTTCAAAACATACACCAGTAAAATGAACGAAAGGTGGTCCAATTGACGACCAAAAGAGTAAAGAAAAATGGCCAATCCACGTCTAACAGACCAACAGAAGTTAAGGAGGTAGACATTGCAGAGCAAAGGGAGGGTACCAAACCTGTCTACATTGCTAAAGACTTAAGTGCGAGACTAAAGAAGAAGAGCTCATTGATCTTTTAAAAGAATTCAAAGACTATTTTCTTGGAAATACATGGAAATGAAGGGTGTACCACCTAAGGTGGTTCAACACACTATTCTGATCATGGAAAGATCGAGACCATCCAGGCAAAAACCGTACCAAATAAATCCACGATATGCAGCGATAAATGGGGTATTGATTTTTTTTGGACCCATTAGTCCAACAATGCATCCATTACACAAGCCCGTTTTGTGATCGTGGCCACATGTTATTTCACTAAGTGAGCAGAGGTAAGAGCCTCTAAAAGAGTTGATGCTTGGACTACGGCCAAGTTCTTATAGGAACAAATCATTTCCAGATTTGGCTGCCCAATTGAATTAGTCAAGTGAGACCAGGGTTCACATTTCATTAATGAGGTGATTGAACAATTGCTTATAGTATTCCTTGTAATCCATTGCAAATCATCACCTTATTACCCATAGGCAAATGGCCAAGTAGAGAGCATAAACAAGATTTCATGTGCTATCCTAGCTAAAACCTTAGAAGCCAGTTGCACGGATTGGGAGTACAAGCTGACTGCAACACTATGGGCCTATCATACATCATATAAGGTAGCAACAGGATACACTCCCTTTCATCTAGCTTATGGCATTGATGCGGTAATGCCTATGGAATTTTTAGTTCTAAGCTTACAAATTGTTGTACAGGAAAGGCTCACTAAAAATGTGTTGGTTGGTTGACTTGGAGGAGACTCAATGAAACCCGGTTGATTGCATCACATGGGCTTATGGTCAAAAAGCTATGGAGAAAACACTGGTTGTTTGAACATAACAGAACTAGAAATGGGGGACTTCATCCTCGTGTATGGTGTTGGGAGCACTAAGAAAAAGAAACTAAAATATAGAGGGCTAGGACCTTTTAGAGTGTCTGAAATCACCCCTCAACGGTCACTTTGAATTGAAACTATCGAAGGGGTGGAAATGGAAGGGTATATCAACAGAAGCAAACTCAAGAAATATTATGGACCCCTCACCCAGGAAATGCTCACAAGAGCATCTCCTAAAACAAAAGAAAGAGCTAGTCAAGGAAAAGATCAAACAAGCTCAAGATGAATCCAAGAAGGCAAGGGAAGCCAAAGCAAAACAAAGACTCTAAGGGAGAATGCTACACGTAAACATGGCTTCACTCACCTTGCTTGACAAGGATGACCTGGATATTGAACTTGTACGACTCAATGTAAAATTTTATACAAGGGGGGTGGTCACACGACAAGCATCACATAATTGATACGGGGTCAAGTCATAACTTGATTTCTTATGAGACATGGGTAGCCTTAAACAACCCCCCTAGAGAGGCAACTAATGCATAGGTTCATATTGTGCATCCATCTGCTACACAAACAATAAGACTTTTGAATATAAACATCTCAATTAGAAATAATCCCTTGGTCAGGAAGGTGTTTGTTATGCCTATAGGAACCATGGAAGAGGAAATGCTTCTAGGACGATCTTGAATTTGCGCAAACAACTATCACATCCCCAATGGGCACAACAGGAAGTACAACTCAGTGATGGCAAGGGAACCATCACCGTGCCATTATAGAGTCCATTGAATCAGGGAAAACAGGTAGTGGCATGCGACGACATGGAGTCTCCAATGCCACGAAAGATAGAGGCCTTAATAGAACAAGCATCCACACCGAAAGATCGTCCCTCTTCAAAAGAACCAAAGCAAAGGTAGCAAAAGTATCTAGGCAAAAAATAGTGGGTTCCCAAAGCCTAGCTTCAAGTATAAGGATACTATGAGACAAACAAAACCTCAAGGGTATCAAGGCAAAAAAGCCATGTTATAGTAGGTAAGAGTCAAGGAAATCCAACCAAGGACGAGAAACTGTATTCCAAGCAAGCTCACACACAACTCAACATTCAATAGTGGTGGGTCCGAAAAGACTTATTAGCAGCATAGGGCTATTATCAAGGAAATGAAACTGTATGGGTACCAAAAACCAATCCAGAATCCAATTTCGCATGTACTTCTAAAAGAATAGAAAAGAGTCATAAGCATAGACAAGACTAGGTCCTAGCTAAATCAAGTGCTAACAAAGCACCAAAGTTGGTATGGAGAAAGAAACAAGTTCAATTAAGTAAATAACGGAGTGCGACACTACTAATGCCATCCACCAATGAGGAAAAGTTGAACCAAGCTGTGGACCAGGGTAAAGAAGACATGCACCCACATGCACAACAGGAAGCAAAACAGGTTCACCAGGATTCGGTGGATGTACTCCTCCACTGGATGGAAGGAAAAATCAAAAGTTCTCACTTAAAACTTAAGTGGTTGCAACAACACATACCCACCAGCTCCAAAGTACCACATTGGTTCCCGTGACAATAAAAGGAAGGAGGATGACGAGGGTTACCCAACTCCAAGCAACTAGGTACAAGGTAAAGGGGTATGCTTTTCATGCCGTGAAATATGTTTATTCGTTTCACATATACACTTTGACTCCTCAAAATGCATAACATGTAGCCTTGGAGTGTTTAAGCATATAAGAAACCATAGGGTATCAATATTTTCATGCATAAGGGTACAAGCTATTTCATGTTGTGAATTGGTTCGGGCTAGTTCATGTCATGAAATTTAGGACTGTTTCACATCGTGAAACATGTCAAAATAGTTCACGTCGTCATGAACCGACATCATGCCAGTTCACATCGTGAAACAGTCAAAAAACCTCCACGAATCGTAAATGAACATGTGGCATACCCAATTGAGATGGTCGTTGGGGCCGACGAGCTAGATCATAAAGACATCTTTTTTTCCCCTTTTTTGTGTATTTTTCATCCACTGCTTCCATCGCTTCTTCTTGGCGTCATCATCTCCATCATCTTCTGGAGTGTGATCGTTGTTGGTGTTCATCGTCATTTGTTTTCTTACGACCATCTATTCTCAGGTAGGAGCTCCTCACGCACTTTTGATTGTTTCATTTATTTGTGTGTAAAAGCATTGTTTGGGTTCTTAGGTGCCACATTCACACACATTTTTAAATTTTACATCTCTTAATCGATTGCATCTATCCTTTCCCTTCTTGTTTTAACCATCCCTCCACACTTAGAAGGTGACACCTCCCACCAAATCCTCTTTCTTGATATAAGGAAATTGACCCGTGAAATAACAGTCTGCTATTTCATAGGTTCAAAACTAAACTCTCGGTTTGGATAAGAATACACCGATTGCTTTAGGAAAATTTCTCATACCAAGCGCTAACCACTCACACTCATTCCACATTGATAATCGTGACACCACAAATCTGCTATTTCACGAAATAACTTACTGCTATTCATGGGTTAAGCCCTTCACGGGTTAAGCCTTTCATGAACTAACACTTCATGCTTTAAGCCCTTCAACGGGTTAAGCCCTTCATGCTTTAAGCCATTCACGGGGAGTAACGCCCTTCACAAGTTAACACCTCACAGATTAACCTTTCACGTAGCATAACTACTTCACACTTGGCCATGTCATGGCCTGTAACTTCATGGATTAGGACTAATTCTCAAAAAACACTAATACACACCCTTAATTGATTCATTTCTCACCACACTAACACTCTTCCCATCAAACATCCCTATACACAAACACACACGCGCAAAAACACACACTTTTTTTTTTAAAGAGGAGGACTGTGAGCTCCTACCAGTGGAGGCTAGTTTACTTCTACCATTAAGGGCATGGTCACTGATTTGACTCTGCCTAATGATCAGCAGCAGCAAAGTATCCTCACAAAACTAAAACAACAATGTGGAGGAAGATGCCAAGAAGAACTTGTACTCCTATGTCACTGTCGTAGATATGCCTGTCTCACTTGGTTCATGAGTTTTGGCACTAAGGTTGCAAAGGAGTATTTACGAGCATGATGCAATGAAAACTCCCCTAGGCAAAGGAAGATGTTGAGCATCTAACACGGTCCCTATCTCTGGGTGATTGAAAACATCAAGGGATACTCGAAGACTAAGGGTTCGAGTCATCGGATTGGGAATCTGACCCACCGAGCATGCTAGGTGTTGGGCCTCCAAATAGCCACAGGCCTAGTAGCTGCAGATTGTAGAACCACTAAGCTATTAAGCCAGAATGCCACAAGAACATCAGAGCCGGTGCACATAAACACCAGTTAAATAGGTCATTACATTTGTAAATCAGTCGTGCTCAGAGCATGAGGGTATCTTTGTATCACTCTATGACTATGCATTAAGTAGTATAAAAGATGCAATCACAAATATGTACAAAGCCTATTGGATATTACTATTACTGTAATATTGACTGATGTTCTTTTTAAATGTTACAGATGGCCTCCTGTGCTATTTTAGAACCAAAGGTTGAGGGGAACCCGACTATAACTCAAGCCAGTACCACAAGGCCACCAGCAGAAAAGAAGAAAAGAGCACAGCTCACGAGAAAATTATATTCCAATATCACAGCTCAGAGTGTTTGAAGATCTTAGAAGATACCAACGTGAAGAACAAGTTGTAGAAGGTAGAACTTGACAAAATGGCAGAGGTCCTTCCCTGCACCATCAACCCACACTTGTGTGTGGAATTTCTAAAGACTTTGACAGAAATACCAAGTGGGGTACAATCACAAAGGTGGATGGCTCCACTGAGCAGGTCCTCATCACATAGGAAATGATACGAGAATCTCTGCAATTACCTCCCTGCATACCAACACATATCCATACAATCGATCAGATGCCCATGGAGGACATGCTAAAGAGGGTTTCCTTTAACTGGAATGGGGCGGAGTACAAGAATATAAAGGATGAAGCAGATGAGAAAGCTTGCAGAGCAATGTCAATGTTCATGCAAGTAAAGCTAGTGGTGGTGGACAAATATAACATGGTCCCTCTCAATCGCATAGCGAAGGTCCATGAGGAAAAATAGGAGGATTGAGCTTGGTATATCAACTGGGCAAAATGGAGAATTACCTCAAGTCACACCAATCCAAGGTGTGTAATCCTTATCTGCTAACTAAAGTACTCAACCATGCAGCTAATCTTCCCATTCCCAAGAGGTAGAGGTACCAAAGTCTAAGGGATCCATGGAGCCATCTACCCTCACTCTAGAAGAGCTGCAGGTAGGGACAAGTGGTCCTGAAGGAGACTAAGGATCTACTTCAAGAGCTGAGGAGTGGTAAGAAGACAAAGAAAAGTAAAAAGATGCAGGGCAGCCTCCAGCAAGTTGAATCAGAGATGCAGCGGCTCGAAGAAGAGGTAGCCCAAGACATCGCATCCTTCCAACAGGTTCTAGAGCAACAGGAGGCAAAAGAAAGGGAGCATATAAGCTTGATAGCAAGTGCCATTCCAGATTCAACACTACACGTACCGCCTTCCAGTCCTGCCCAGTTAGTCTTCAAAAACCTCTCCCCACTCCGCAATTCAGTAATTTCATATTAGCCCACCTCAGCAAAGATTGGTGCAACACAAGCTCCAACGGAAAAGCAATTGCCCACATATAGATGTAGGTGAGAGAAATGA
The DNA here is from genome assembly GCF_041138505.1 of Cibotium barometz. Lineage (NCBI taxonomy): Eukaryota > Viridiplantae > Streptophyta > Polypodiopsida > Cyatheales > Cibotiaceae > Cibotium > Cibotium barometz. Next base: position 27,245,369 of record NC_141051.1, read on the forward strand.
AGAGGCCACCTCAGCATAACCAGAGGCAACTCAAGAAGCTTAAGAAGCAGAGAAAAGAAAGAGAGCTGACGATACTCCTAGTGCCAGTAAGCTAAGGCGAATGGATGCTGAGGACACAATAGGAGAAGGATCCTTCTTGCATAATCTCGACGCTGATCATGGAAGGCCTCGACATGCTAGTGGTGCACCAAACAGAAGGCTCAAACTCCACAAGCAAATATTTGGTCCTAAGAGAAAAGGGTCTAGAGATGTCATTTGCTTATTGCTCACATGCTACAAGATGGGAATGCCAAACTATGGAAATAGGTCTAGGATTCCACTGACCAAGTAAAGGCACTTAAGGAGCAAATAGCCGCTACAGATGCCACACACAAAGAATTGATCCTAAAGAGTTTAAAGGTAGCCGATGAATAGGAGAGGAAAGGCTCCAAACCTTGGAGGGAAATAATAGGTTAATTATCAAGACTATAGTCCGCACCACCAAAGAAAATGAGGAGCTCAAGGCCAAATTAGAGCAAGCCAAGGAAAAACTTTAAAAGGAAGTGGCATATACCAAAGGAGAAAGAAGAACAACATACATAACAGCTAAGGGAAGCCCATGACACGTTTCAAGCTAAGGAAGAGCGATATACAGGGCAACTCAACAGACTTAATGAAGCCATTGCTAATGCATAACAAAAAGTGGTAAGCCTCCAAACAAAAAGAGAACAACTAAAAAAAGCACATGCTGAGAAACTGAAAGCCCCTCAATGAGGTGATCACTACAAAGTCGATGGAAATAGATCAAATGCTACCAGCCAATCAATAGGTGCTTGAGCATGTACACCAACAATTAGCTAGCACTCAAAGCTTAGCAGAGGAGTGGCTAAGCAGATTGAAGAGGCTAATGTTCAAGCCACAACTTCCAGGATTACAAAGGAAGAAGCTGCAAGTAGATATGAAGAGCTGGCCGTTGCTCCCTCGAGATGTGTGAGAAGTAGCCATCTCCACACTACTCACCACTAAAGACTCCAGAACACAAGATCTGGGATGCCAGATTGCCCTCCAACAAAGAACTCAAAGAATTGATCAATCGGGGATGAATTATGCCAACTCATCAAACACCCCCCTCGGAGATAGGTTCGTCCAATAACTCCTCGAGCCCCTCCTCAAACTCTAACATTGTTTTTATCTACACTAACCCTTTCTCTTCTTCAATACGAAATTAACTTAGCTGAAGACATCAATTTAGTAACCCTAATTCATCAAAACATAGAAAGGGATGCAGACCCTACCATAGTCATGGGAATCCAATGGGGACATATAATTCTAACTAACCCAGCTGATATTTTCTTTTTCCCCTTACATCTCATAGTGCTAAACCTTCATAGTTGGTGTCAGCGGGTGTTGCAACAGTCAGACATCCTGGATGACAGTGTCAATAAACTCAACCTGTTTCTACTAGATGATATTCTAATAACACCGGCCAACTACAAGGTTGTTGCACGTATGGGTTATGAGTCATGGCTGGTCTGAAGTTTATAATACCCATTAGCATCTAAACCTATCAGATTCCACATTATATCATCCTTTTGGTATTATAAAACTTTATCAAAATATCCATAAGCATTTGGAGGCTATGCTTACTAACGTGGTTTATAATTTTGATAAGGAGCATATAGAATATCCTAATAAAGAAGAAGGCACCACGATCTCTAAGGCAAAAGGATGCATGGAAGCCATTGGGAGACTTATGGCAAGTTCTTTTTCCTCAAAATTTTTCACTTCGCTTGTTTGTTGCTATCTTGCCACTCAAACAACCTTCTTTGTAGTTCTATCTTTAATTACTCACCCTCACCCTCACCTTCCCTATTATTCACTATTCATTCACACCATCTCCAAAGATGGCAGAGTTTTAAAGCCTCGTTACTCTAGCCAGCATACATGTAGAGGCACATCAATAATGGCTAAGATAGGCTCTATTGGAGAATATCATCACCTTGCTTTGGAGTCTTTGGGAGGGGAATCCCCATGCACAACATCAACTCAAATCCATATAGTGTGAGTGTAATTTGGTGGTGGTCCAATTGGATGGAAGCAACACGCCTCTCATAGTCGAGATGGTGGTGGGGACAGGGTATTCTCCATGCTATTCAATGGTACACAAACCTATCCACATCACAAAGCAAGAGATGGTTGCCTTGTTTGGAACTTTAAGGCAAAAGGAACTTCTCATTAAGAATTGTGAGACTGTATAGGCTCTTTTACGTGTCTATTTTTTGGTGGAGACCCCACAAACTCTCCTATGCTTCAAGATTGGGTGGCCGACTGAATCTTGGTGGTTCAATGGGGAAATGTTGTCCCCTAGGTGAAATAGCTTCACCATTAGCTTACCTAGGAGATCAGGAAGATTTTGGAGAAAGCTCGTACAAAGATTGGGCCATATTTGGCTACTTTACTACATGGTGGTGTCCACACTTACCACCTCCTTTTTGCACTATGTTTGATACTACCATCACCATTGGAGAGGGAGCGCTATTGTGATCCTAATGGTGGACCAACTAAGGAAGAGGTTTGATTAGATTTAGATAAGCCTGCATAAGCAGAGAAACTTATAGAAGATAAGACTGTAAAAGTATAGAAACATGTAGAAGCAAAGAAGCCTACAGAGATGGAGAAAGCCAAGGGAGAAGTTGGTTGCATTTTACAAGGAAACCTATTGGGAAAAGTAGTGGGCACGATGGAGGCTGATTGAGCATAGCTCAACCCCACTTTCACCCAAGGCACTGGTCCTTTGTTAACTGTATTTCCAATGGCGATTAACTAGGCAATTGGCTGCTTAGGTGGGCCGTCTAAGCAAAGCAAGTGATCGTCATTCATCAAGTTATTTCAAAAGGGTCACTTGTAATTTTTGAACCGCCCGAGCGGGTTTTTTAGCACTTCATGTAACATTTTACTGATTTTTCCCACTCAAATAAGCGCATCACGATGTAAACAAGGGATGTCCGAGCTAAGTGTAATGTCGGCATCACATACACACGCACACTTCTAGGTGTCGAGACACATAGTTCTCATTTTTACACAATGGCCACCCAAGTTTGGGTGCCTGGCCACTTATAAGTTTTGTATAAATAATAATGTAACGAATGAGAACACACACTTCCCTTGTGCAATCTTAGAGCTCTTGTGTGCCTCTTGTTCTCTTATCCTCTTGCTAGTGTGTCTGTGTGAGAGAGAGAGTGTGTGTGAGTGTGCTTGCAGGATATTAAGTTGCACCACCATGGCTATGAAGCTGTGAGAGGAGTTGTCCAATAAAGCGTGTTGGTGACAAACACTTGGAAGAGATAGAGGATTGGCCTTTACTCAAGAGGTTGTAGGGCCTCCCTTAGGAAGCTCAAGACAGGCTAGTTTTGCATCCCCCCACGACTTGTAGGTGAGTATCTTGCTTTCTCTTTTGCTAAGCCTTCATGGGAATTGCGTTCTACAGAGAGTAGGTTAAGACAAGCTTAACATTACCGCCCGCCGCTGCCGGGGAGGCAAGCCAAGTCTTAGTTCTTTTTTTCTCTTCCATTGCTCTCTCTCTTGTATTTTCTTCTATCTTTTTTTGCAATGTGTGCATAACAGCGGGGTTAAGGTGAAGGAGAAGGAGAAGGAAAGGGTGAGGAGTCATTTCTATTAAAAATATTAAAAAATAAAAAAGATAAAAGAAATTCATTTTTGCTTTTTCAAGCCCATTCCAAAGGCCTTTAATTTTTGCAAATTGGGTTTTAGGCTTCTGTAATGCTGTTTAATAATTATATTAATGATTAGATTAATATTTTCATAGTTTTTAATTCAACATTTGCATTAATTTGGGTAAAATTTTGATTTTTATTTTTTTGGGCTTAAAGCCCTTTTGCAGAGGGCCTAATTAGCCCAACATTGGATGATTTGCTTAGAAATTAACTAAATAATCCATATATTAATCATTAACTATGCATTCAAAGCATATTAGATGCATTTAAACTTTCATTTCATGCATTTTTACATAAGATTAATTTTTCACTAATTACTCTATAGAGTGATTAGTGAGCTTAATCTTTGAATAACTCAAAAAATAGGACTCTCACTCAAAATCCAAGATTGGATTTGGAATCATGGCACCTAAATTGAGTTGTTTTATACCTCAAACCTGCATTTAATGATTCTTTAATTTTTGAGCCTTAATTGAGATTAACTCAACTTAATCATATTTGGGGCTTCTCTGGAATGGATTTAGAGTTTTGGTTTATATCTAATTGATCTTTGCTCATTCCGTGAGATGTTGAGGGAGTTGGTAGCCGCTTTGCAGGCTTTACAGGTATAAAAACCCCCTCAAACACTGCAATCCTGTTGCAAAGGGCATAAGCTGTTGGCTGTCTCACTCTTTGGGTGACAAGTGGTGTTATCCGGGCATGTGTGGGGCGGATCTACCATATTAACAAGAGCATCAAGAGGACTTCAGCCGAAGCATACTCACAAGCATAAGAGGTATAGTAAACATTGGTATGTTCTCTTGAGCCCTTCACTAAAGCTTCCACAATTTGGCAACATACTCTTTTGGGTCACCGTTGTTGCATAATCTTGAGCTTCCACGTTCGTAATTAGTACTGAAATGCTATAGAAATTTCTAGATTTTATCCAAGATTGCATAATCTAGGTGGATTTGGAATCTTGGATCTTGTGGAAAACAAGGGAGGGAACCATTTGCTGGAGCTAGAAGTTAAAGGACTTTTGAGGATTTTCGGCCATTCTTGAATTTAATCAATCAGTTACCCTTCACTTTTGAACGAGACTAATAGAAGAGATATAGGAAACACTGAAGAGATAGCTGAATAAGAAATAAGTGAGGATTGATTCTTGCCTTCCATTGGCAAGAAGGAAAATTATCATTTGTTGACAAAAGGCCCATATGAGTTGTGACTCATAGTAGGCAAGCACTAACCTATGCACCTAAGAAGTGGTAGGGAGATCGTTGACTCTTTGAGAAGCGTATTAGACAAAGTTTCACATGCTCCTAAGGCATGTAGTAGTGCAAGCAAGGATCAATTGAAAAAGACTCCGCAAGGGGCCAAGACTAACCTTGGGGGATTTTAATGAGTTGGATTGCTTTTTCTTCTCAAGTGAGGATTCTTGGCTCTAATAACTCATTCCTAACCAAGACACTGAGACTTCCAAAAAAAGGAAATAAAATGTCAAAGGAATGCTTGAATCCCTTCCTTGAGATCCCGGTGAGCTTGCTTGAAAAACCTTGAGCAAGCCAATGCCACAAGATTGGGCAAGAGTCCTGGACAACACAATAGTGTTGAAAAGACACTACATGGCTTCCTTGAGCAAGCATATGTATATGGATGAAGCCCATAGGATCTTTAATATAGTACCTTGTGAAGGATCTCGTGAGGTAAACCCCTTGAATCCAATAGTTTTCAGGATTGAAAATCCACATTTGGGATTCTATTTTTACAAAGATGTCTGGGAAAACAGGTATCTTTCTTGTGAAGAACCTGAAATTGAGCAAGTCATGGTATAAATTATAGCCAAAGCTTGTGAATTCTTAGTTGTACTTGATTCTGTGCCAACAAAATCAGGATTTGGAGAATCATTACCAAGAACTAGTAAGGGAAAAGAAGTCGTGCAAGAGGCACAATCCAAAGGCATGTGGGTGGATTTCCAGAGTTTACATATACTCCAAGACACATCAACCCTGAGTATGCATCTGCACCACCAGTTAGCGAGATGGTAAGGGAAGAGGGAATTCACATCAAGGGAGAGAAGGGACGTGTTCCATATTCCTATGCTCACACAACGGCACCTCCTCTCTCATATGGTGAGTTTACATTTGCCCCTACCTTTGTAACTAGCACATGACTACCTACCACTTCTGGACCAATCCATATAACTCGACCTATAGGGAGTGGGAGTGTAGATCCATTATACACTACCCCAAGAGTTCACACTACTCGAACAAGTGGTTTTTCAACTATGGACGTACATGGACGTAAGGAACTAGATGCACCAATTCCTAGGAGCACTACATCTCCTCTCTCAAGCAGGGATGCTATCAACAGATGATGCTATAAGAATGGCTAAAGCTATTGCTAGGGCAGTAGCAAGCGGTAGAGAACCTGCTGCCAAACTTCACTTGCGTACTCCTTTACCTTGAGAACGCCAGCGAGATAGGACAACATCTAGGGTTTAGAGTGTGTCAAAGGCAATGACCAAGTTCAGTGCCACAGGTGAAGCCCATGGTCATATTGAAATATTTGAGCAGGTAAGTGAAGCATTGAGTGTAAAAGACAATCCTACAAAGATCAAAGCATTTGGCTTCACACTTGAACAAGGTGCAGCTAAATGATTTTGTACCCTAGAACCAAAAAGCAATGCCACATATGAGGACCTGAAACAATCTTTCCTTATATCCTATGCAAAAACTGGAACCAAATGGAGTTTTGTTAATCAATTAAACACTTTGAAACAAAAAGATAGTGAATATGTGAGGGAATAAATCAACCGAGCAAAATACCTGTATAATCGTTTTTGTGAGCCTGAGGAAAGGCCCACCAGGCACGATTGATCTCTTTATTCTTAGAAGGTTTACAGAGCGAGAAGCTTCACGATGCCCTCTACGCTCGAAGACATAGGATGTTCAATGAATGTGCCTTAGATGCCATTGATTATGATGATAATCTAATGGGACCTCCAAAAGAGATTAATGGTTCTGAAACATCATTCAAAACTCCTTCTAAGAGTGGATCTTAGAAAACTGATGAAAAGAAGGAGGATATGGAGTTGGTGGGGCAATTGATGAAACAACTCAAGGATGAGTTTTAAATAGTTCCAAAAGAGACGAGCAATCTCCATCTCTATTCGCGTAGGGATATGGTTTGGTGTGCATACTATAAGTGAATCATACTACTATGGAATGCCCGCATCTCAAACCAGGACCTAACCTATGGGTGGATATTGTACTCGCATGAGTAACCACCACGACACCAACAATCGACTCAATCCCACTTTAAGGATGAATCAAGTAATGAGATCTCCTACTTTACTAGCTCCACAAAGGCCATTGGCATTACCTGCACACCACAAGTGCAATCCCAAAGACCAGTGTAGGCAAGGGCAGGTACAAACCCACCACCTCCAGTCTTGCCACCACAATCAATCCCTCCTAGGGTGACCCCAATGCATCAAGTGGTAGCAAAGCCCGAAAGTGACATGGAGAACATTACCATGGAACTCAACTATGATTCTCCTGTTGAAATTTCAAAAAATAAGGAATACCTAGTCACACCTCCAGGCTATACCATGGTTAACTCTAAAAATTATACCACCTTGTTAAGTACAATTGTGGCCAACAAAAGCAAGGACATCAACTCTTACGCAGAGAGCCCCACTCACTTGCTACGCTTGCAGAGGTCCACATTTAAAAGTTGAATGCCCTAACATAGGTTATAAGGATGCTCCCTACGGTTGCTACTCCTAGTCCTTTGTTGGAAAGGTGGTGTCTAGGGTGCAGAGTAGATCACCTACTAAAAGATTTCCCCTACAAAACACAACAGTCTGTTGGTGCTACCAATCCTTCGGGGCAGACTATGGGCCTGAATATGCTGTCTGTGCTCTAAAATCAAGATGCTAAACAATTTATTCTAAGTCCTATCCACTCCGTTTGACTACAAGGGCCAAGCCCAAAAGGCTAAAACTGGGGATATGGAAGCATCAACTTCCGAGAGTGCCAAGAGAAGAATGGCAAAGAAAAAGAAATCTATGATGGTTGGAAATGGAAAGGATAAAGTAAAAATTATGGATGGAACAAGTTCATCATCCAGTGAGTCTCTTCCTCTGATTCTGGAGGATGAATACCTATGGTTTGTGAAAAAATAAGTGGAGAATAGCTTTGAGGCTTGCCCTCAAAAGCTTTCTAAGAAGATTGGGTAGTACCCGAATCTTGTTAAGGAAAAGAAAAAAATTGCTGAAGCCATTAAGTCGGTTCAAAAGACTCAACAAGAGCTGGAAAGTGTTATGGACCTATTAAGGATCCAAAACCGATTCTGCCACCTTCACCATCTATCATCCTGAGTCATGAAAAGTGAAGTCGTGCACAAGGAGGAGGAATATGCAATGTTAATAGTTCCAAACTCTGAGGAATTAAACCTCTTTGAATTTCCCGATGAAGGCAATGCCGGAGAAATGCCATTGGGAAAGACACGAGGACAAGTTGAAAACTTGATAAAACCTATTCAAGATCATCAAGATCAACCAGAGTCTCATGATTTCTAGTTGAATCTTAGAAATAGATCTCCTCCAAGATCTAGGGATCCCTCTATCATCAACGCCACTTAACCTCTCAAAGGGATAGTAAAAGGATCCATTCCCATGCTTCCTAAATTACCTGGAAAGTGATTTAAAATCTAAGGATAAGTGTGGAAAAGAAAGAGGATTCCCTCCCATACAGCGAGATCTATGAGATTCCCAAGGCTTGTTAGAAAGGTGAGAAATGTAAAGCAGCCTAGGACATCTAACATGTTGCAATCTCTCTTATCTACACCTATCACAATGACATTAGGGAAATTTGTACAAGATAATCCTACCTTGTGAGAATCTGTAAAACAATGGTTAAAGACCAAGTTCCAAGTTGATTCCTTGGACATGGAGTCTAAGAATTTGATATCGATAAGGATGATAACTCCGACAACCAGAGTATTCTTGAGGTACCCATCAACAAACTTGAGAAGTATCAGTACTATGAAGGGGAGGATACTAATGCAACCATTCCTATTTCTTATAAATAAATTCAAGTATCTACCATCCTTGATGGTGGACCTGGTGTTAGTATCATGACTAAAGCCCGTTGGATGTGATGGGGTGAACCTCCTTTTTAGAACCTACAGGTGTATTAGTCAAGATGGCCAATGGCTCTATTGACATGCCTCTTGGGTGGTAAGATTAGTCACGTGACTATGGATACCTATGGTATGCACTTTTCTCATACTTTTGTAATCATGGATTTTCAGCATCCTACTAGTTATAGCATAATATTGGGAAGGCCATTCAATGAGGCAATTACAAATGATACTACATGATTGGGGTACGAACCATATTTACCTCTCCGAAAGAATGAGAAAATCATTAGGGTGGATTTGGTGAGTCATAGAGCCCATCAAGTGAGCGGAACTCCTTTAGAGATTGATTTAGATACCACATCTCATACATAAAAGTCTACCAAAAGAAGCATCTATATAGTGTGCAGGCATAAGGTTGCAAAGTGGAAAGAAAAATCTTCATTGAAAAGAAAAATCTCCTTGATGAGGGAATAGACATTGGTCTAAGGAAAGTGGAAGCAAAAGTTTTCGAACAACAAAAAGAGATTACTTATATTCCAGACCCCACTTACTGCCTGTGAGAACTGGATGCAATTGTTGGTTAATGAAGACGTAGTTCCAAACGCGATAGGAACAAAATTCATGAACGCCAATAATGAGGAGATATCTCTTTACATGTTAAACGCTTCTTTGCAAAAATGGTGACCCTACTGCTTTCTACCCCATTGAGACAAGTTCCGATGAGGAAATTTCTAAGTGTATTTGTAAAGCTAAGAACAAACTTAGAAAAATACAAAAAAGGCCAGTCACTATCAACCCTATACCCCATCTTGAGCTAGAAAATGAAAAACATTTCCTTCAGTATATCAAGGCGATGGCATCATTCGATGGCGTTGTGACTGAAACCTTGCATGATGACTTCATAAAGTGGAGGCAGGACCTTTAAGTCTAAAGGATAGCCTTGAGTATAACGATTAAAATTCACAAAAATTGTGGAGGTTAGCTAGAAAGAGAAGGGACAAGCTTCTCAAGGAAGTTGAAAAAGAAACAAAACGAAAGGCTCAAGAATACGAACAATTGGAAGAAGATGATTCCAAGATTCTTGATTATTTCAAGAATTATAAACTAGATGAACACTTTGTACAATGTGAAGAAGCACAACGAACAAAGGGCAAAGGTTCTGAATCCTCATTTGAAGGTCCCATCGAAGTTAAGAAAGTGGACATTGCAGACCTTGGTGAAAATCCCAAACCAGTCTACATCGCCCATAGACTTAATTGAATAGGAAGAGAAGGATCTTATCGATCTTCTTAAAGAATTCAAGGATGTTTTTGCTTGGAAATACTCAGACATGAAAGGGGTACACTCTAAAGTCTGCAAAGCATACTATTACAATCATGGATGACGTAATTGAATAGACTTAATTGAATAGAAAGAGAAGGATCTTATTGATCTTCTTAAAGAATTCAAGGATGTTTTTGCTTGGAAATACTCAGACATGAAAGGGGTACGCTCTAAAGTCTGCAAAGCATACTATTACAATCATGGATGACCTATGACCAGTGCGACAAAGATCTCGTCCTATGAATCCAAATTATGCCAAATTGGTTAGAGAAGAGATTGATAAATTGATCAATGCTGGTTTTATTTATAAAATAGATCAGATTGAGTGGGTTTCTCCTATTTTGGTTGTACCTAAAAAGAATGGAAGTAGACATGAAAAAGGTCAATGTTGCGAGATGACGGTTAAGGATCATTATCCTTTACCATTTACTGAACAAGTCTTAGGAACGAGTGGCTAGAAAAGAAGTCTATAGCTTCTTGGATGGTTTCTCGGGATATAATCAGGTGCAAATAGACCTACTAATCAGCATAAGACGACATTTATCACACTTATGTGTAGAGATTTTAAAGACTACCTAGAGGAATTTCTTGAAATCTTCATGGATGATCTTGGGGTGCACTCATCTTGGAAGGAGCATTTGAATTGTTTACGCAAAGTTTTCCTCAGGTGCAGACTTTATCGAATCTCTCTCAACCCTGAAAAGTGTCAGTTTATGGTCAAACATGGTGTAATCCTCGGACATATTGTGTCCAAGAGGGGGATCTCCACTGACCTCGGCAAGGTCAAATTAATTCTAGAATTACCTCCTCCTACAAACGTCAAAGGTATTCTGATATAGGGCCCAACCTTTGAACAAACTATTGATAATTTTTGTTTGGACCAAAGAATGTCAAGAATCCTATGAGAAATTGAAGAAGGCACTTGCTTCAGCCCCAATTCTTGCACCCTTTGTTGGGATGTGATTTTCCATGTCCACATTGATGCCTCTGCCTACGCTATAGGATGTATACTTGCCCAACCAGGTGAACACAAGATGGATTTTCCTATAAGCTTTGCAAGTAGACAATTAAACAAGGTTGAATAAAACTATACTACCATAAAAAGGAAAGCCCTAGGCATGGTTTATGCAGTCAAGAAGTTTAGACACTATTTGTTGGTACATAAATTTTTGTTCTTTGTAGACCATCAAGCTTTTCTTATTTGGTTAACAAACCTTGTACCACAAGGAGGATCACAATGTGGCTATTGATCCTCATGGAATTTGACTTCTCTATCATTGTGAGGAAAGGATCATCACATGTGCTTCCAAATCATCTATCCAAAGTAACCAATGGTGAATCTCCGCCGATAGGTATTGATGAGATGACTAACCCGATGTGTGCCTATTTCAATAGACATAGTTCCTGAATGGAGCTTTGATATTGAGCACTTTTTAATGAATGGACTACATATGAACCCTGAATTGTCTAAAGAGAACAAGCACGATGATTAATTAAATTGGCAATCCCATATCAGCTAATTGTAGGGCAATTATATCAGTTAAGCAAGGACATAGTTCTTTGTAGATGCGTGATAGAATCTGACTATGTAGCTTTCCTTGAAGAAGCTCATAATAACGGACTACACGGTGGACATTTTTTCACAGAAACCATTGCACAAAAAGTGCTTCAATCCAGCCTATGGTGGTTGAAACTCTTTGTGATGCCTCAGAATTTGTCAAGAGGTGTGAGGAATGCCAGACATTTGCTATAACTCATAACAAGGATCGAATGCCCTCCTTGATTGTAGTCTACTCTCTACAAGTCTTCCAGAAGTGGGGGATGGACTTTGTTGGACCTATCAGTCTTGCGGCGGCCAAATCATTTTGGGCAAGGTACATTATAGTGGCAACATGCTACTATTCGAAATGGGCAGAGAGGCCCGTGCCACTGTGAAAGCTGACACTTGAAGTACTACCAAATTCTTGTATGAAAAAATAACAAGATATGGTTGTCCTCTGGAACTTATAAGTGATAGAGGAACTCATTTCATCAATGAGGTGATCACTAATCGCCTAGCTGAGTTCATGGTTGTTCATAAAAAATCTTCGCTATACTATCCTCAAGCCAATGGGCAAGTGGAAAGTACTGACAAGACTTTATGCACCATATTGACCAAAATAGTGAATGAACAACGAAACAATTGGGAACAAAAACTTCATGCTGCTCTTTGGGCTTATAGAATGGCCTATAAGACTGCTACTTATGGGAATGATGCCCTTCCATATGGTGTATGGGTTGGAGGTAGTCATGCTATATTGTGCCCTCTTTAAGAGAGTGGAAATTTTAGAAAAACTTGAGGGCAATAAGATATCCAAGAGATTGTTCCAACTAGAACGTCTTGATGAGACTAGACTTCGTGCAGCCTTCGTGTGAAAAGCTTCGAAGAAAGAAATGGTTTGACAACCACTTGAGTAAAAAATACTTCAAAGAAGGTGACTTAGTACTGATGTATGCAATCAAATGAAAACTCAAGATGTTGGGCATGGGTTCATTTTGAATTTCTGAATTCACTAATTCAGGCTCGGCCAGATTAGAGACCTTACATGGAATACCTTTTAACTCCTATGTAAATGGGAGCAAGTTGAGGAGGTTATATGGACCACTTACCAGAAACCATGCTTACAAAAATCCTTGAGGCTAAACAAAGAAAACATGAGAAAAAAGAGAAACAAAAGATAGCTTGGCTAGAAGATAAGGCTCGTGCGCCAAGAAGAGAAAGCACCGATCCAAAAGAGTATCTATTAACAACTGCCATGTGGCTAGCAACAACTAGGGAAATGATGATTATATACCACCAAGATGGGAGAACCTAGGATTTCATGCCATGAACACACTATATCTATCAGTGTGTTTACTTGACGCAGGGGATGATTTGAGCCTTATGTCTTATTAAACTTGGGCTAGAATGGGTAAACCGATACTTCAAGATTCCGGCCTAGCCTTGAGCTTGTTCAATGATTGTGTCTCCAAATGCCTTGTCTTGTTAACTGTGTCTTATTATATCAAACAATGATCTTATGGGGAAGGTATTTTTCATGCCATGAATGTAGGAGAAATGAAAGAGGAAGTCATACTATGCAGAAGTTGGATGGCCAGATATGTCTTGGACATTTAATGGAAAGATCATACATTCATGGCTCGCTTACCTTCAGGCAATTAAACTATCTATTTTTTAAATGAGGTGCTAGACGTCACAGCCCATTGAATGGGCAAGGTTTTCAGACAACCACTTCTTTAGATGAAGAAGAACCACTTGAACCACAATAGGAAGTCTTGTTGCCCAAAAAAGGTAAATTTTAAGCAACAATGAATGGCCTACCCATAACAAATATTCTTCAGTTCCAACCTTGATGTCCTCACCAGCTATTCAGAAATACAAATGGGTTTCCAAGAAAGACCTGAAATATCCAACTAAGGCACAAACAAAGAACTCCTTTTGGGTACCCAAGTCTAAAACCCATAGGCTCTCTAAAAATGATGAGTGGAGTCCACATGCTTTCAAACCAACTCCATCTGGAAGGAGGATAAAATCCACCCCTGTCCAGAATAAAGACTTTATTGGCCAAACTACGACCACTAAATCTGCAAAGTGGATCCAAATAGGAAACGTATGCCCTATTACTTGGAAAGCATCAGCTAAGGATTTGTAGATAGTGGAAGCACACAAAGTCAAGGCCGGGTCTATGGAAGCAAGTTCTAGGACCATCAATAGTAAAACTACTATTCACCAATGGAAACCAACAGGGAAGCTTTGTGCCAATACAAGGAATAACAAGAAAACCCTGTGCCCAGAAAATCAGACAGACAAGGGTAAACTAGTAGTGTATCAATGGTTATCAGCTGATGACCTAAAGATAATTGATGATCTCATCCATAACCTACTCTCCAGTTCAATGCCTCTTTCAGGTATAGACAATAGCACTCAACCTCCTACCGACTTACTTTCAATGTATGGTGGCAAACCAATGCATACCCAACTGTTCTCAGCAGTCAGTTAGATTAAAGGCTCATCAGTTTAGAAGTTACAGTTTGTCCAACACAAAGACGTCTCTTGACAGCAGATATTAATGACCACAGACACACCACCCTCGATTTGATTCATGATGCTTCCATGAGGATTCAGACTGGTAAAAGATATCGGTTTTACACCAAGAAAAACTACACCACATCATAGTTACGCATCATAGTTACGCAGCGTTTGATAAAATTTGAGGTTTCACTCATCATATACTTCACACTCTGGTATGTATTTGATCTTATTATTTTTAAAACGAGTAAGTTTTTCCTTCCCTATTTGTCATCTATTACAAATTTATATTTCTTTATCAAGTGAAATTTGAAATTTTTTCCAAAATACAAAGGAGACTACGGAAATTTTTCCAAAATTTTTCCCAATATGCAAAATCTTGTATTTTGCTATAAACTCTTGACTTAGAGGCCGCATGGGTATGGGAGTCACTACGCATGGACTACCAGCACTCCTAATTTCACAATTCTTAACCCTTAAACAACCTGACCATCCTTGTCTAACCACACTCAATGGCTGTAATTATTGCATTCATTTGGTCATACATACGTGTAGAGAGGAGTGTACTCGGTCTAGGCAAGGGGAGGACATCTTGTGGGTCTTCAACCTACAAGATTTTGAACACCACTTTCTAACGCAAGAAAGTGGGAAAAGGGCCATTGGAACTCGCCTTGAAAGGGGGAAATTATTAATTTTTTTTAAGCAAAAGTTCCAATCTTGTCTAAAAGGGGTTAGTATAGTTCATCAGGTAACTTGGGTCTCGCATTGCATGAAAAAGTCTAATGGAAGGTGGCGAAGACAAAACCCAACACTTTCATCACTAATATGCGATTTTGCTTGCAGTAAATAATGTCCCAGAAAACCCAAGAAAGCACTGACTCAAATGAAAAAATGACAAGGAAACAAGTTGTGTCTACCAAAGAGTCAAAAACAACATGGAGAACCCAAGGGATTAAAAGGAATACCACAAGTATTGGAGAAGTCGTTTTACAGGACGTTGATGGATGAGTATCTAAACATGGTCATTCATTTAGTTGGTTGGGTGATGCAATCACAAATGTAGAATGCATATGCATTAGAGTGTTCCAAAGGAATATAGGAAAGGAGCCCTGGTTGTTTACCCACTATGCACCAAAATGCTACTCAGTTCTTAAGGAAGATGGTGTAATGAAGAAATTGCAGGCAACTAGCTTGGATAAGATGGCAGCTTCCTGGAATCCTTACTATGACCCTATTCTCATAATTGAATTCCTAAACTCTTATGATACAGACAGAGGGATGGGTGTAGTCACCATAGGAGACTATGAGGCTGAGGTTAAGCTGTGCAAAGAGTTAACCATTGAAGCGTTCAGCCTGCCTCCAGGGGCATCATATTCAAAGGTGAAACCATGTACCATGGATGTCAGTGCACATATGAGAAAATGGAGTAAGTCACCACATGGGGAATTCTTTGCATAGATCAAGGATCCTGCAGTAGAAATATCTTATAGAGATGTTTGTCTTCTCACCAAGGTGAAATACATTGACAAACATGATAGGATAAACTTCAGGGCTATTTTTATGGGGTGACAGAGGGCCGTGAGGAGGATTGGGCACATAAAATCTTTAATAACCTCACTGCTTATTGTGTAGACCATAAGTATACCATTGGTTATCCTTATCTTCTACATCAAGTTGTGGACTATGGCCAAGAAAGGTCCTTAAAGAAGTAGAGGTCAATATTCCAACTCTCCTAGGACAAGAGGCTCAAAGGCAAGACTAGGGAATTCAAAGCTCTCATGGCAGATTTATTCAACATGTGCAAGATGAATCTTCATCCATGTGCATGACAACACCCATTGCAATTTCTCCACATGCATGATCTAAATTAGCAGCAACAATATCTGACCCTAAGGGTAAGCGAAAAATGGATTTAGGAATGACCCGAAGTAGTGTTACTACATGCTGATCTTCCAGACAAAGAAGTCGAGAATTACAAAGGAAGTCCTAAACCCTAAAGTGCAACAAGTATAGGAGTAGGTAGTCACTCTGTTTGGACTGGACACAGAAGAAGTAGAGGATTCATGGCTACATTTGTTAGAACTGACAATGGTACTCAACCAGAAGGTTGTAGAATTTTACAACCAAATGGCACTCATAAAGCAACAAGTCATCGAAAAATAGCATTCTCAAATTACACAGCTTACAACCCAACTCGAGGAATCGTCCAACCAAACAGATAAAATCGGCGAGTTGGTGGCCAATCTGGAAGAGTAAAAAATTGTTGTCTTTAAAAAGGGTTGCGGACGCTAAAAGGAAAAAGGAACACTTGGACAAGGCAAACAAGAAAAGAGCAGGATCTGCTAAAAGAGCAGGAAACTTCACGCAATGAAATTGCCTTGGTCATAGTAGCCAGGAATCAGATTCATGGTAAGATAGATGCAAAGATGGCTAAGGTAAAAGAACTCACAGAAAAATGTTGTGACTTGGAGCATAGACTACAAGAAGCCAAGGAAATCTTGGTTTAGCAGCTTCACAAACAGAATGAAGAAGAAGTCCGACTAAACCTCAAGAATAAAGCAAAAAAGGACAATTTACTCCATCAGCTAAAAAAGGCACAGGTAGACTACTCAAAGTATCAAAATTAAGCTAAGGACACAGCAAGAGAACTGGAGTTTGCTCTCCAGAAGAAAAAACAACACAAAGAAGAAAAGCTTTCTCTGGAAAAACAAGGCAGGTAGATTACTTGACACCATCTCTAACCATGCCTTAGCTCTAGCTACATTAGCTATTTCCCCAAGAACCCCAGTAAAGACCCATATTTTTTTCACTTCTACACTTTTTTGAGGTTCCTTTGTTGACAAGTGAGGTAGTGTAGTGGGTTTTTCAAAAGATGTCCCTACATTTGTAATGGCCATTCTTCAAGGGGAGACATTAGTCTACATAACCCTAGTGATCTTTTCTATGCCCCGTTGTTGCATCCTATAGTAATCAATTTTCGAGCATGGGTTAGGGTGCTTTTCAATTCTCAAGATTTTTCTAAAGAAGGGGAACTTACAGAAGTGGGTTTACTAGAGGACTTAACTTTTGAAGCCCAAACATTTGTAGACTACATAGAACACATCCTTGCATGGATGAAACTCTTTGGAGCTTCTGAGGCTAGGGACTGCTCTTTGTATTTTAAAGGCTAGGAAAAGCAATCTCTATCATCCCTTGGGTATCTGGAAGTTATTCAGAATCATTATAATGCATCTAGAAAGCCTACAATAGGGAAATTCTTTAGAAAGTGATTTGCTACCCCTCCATTGATAAGAATGAAATCATTCAATGGGAAGTTGATTTTCAACAACACTTCAATGGCAAACCATCTAATCCAAAAGAAGACGAAGGGTAGGGCAGAGCTTTCGATAGATTAACATATCCATACGTCACTGCGTTCTTTGTGTCTGCTCGAACTTAGATGTCAACAGAAGGCAATTCAAAAGGCAATAGTAAAGGTAACAATAATGAAGCTACAGCCGCACAACTCAGTCATGTGGGAGAACTTGGCCTACCCTTACAAGATTCCGAACATTTGAGGCACTCATGCAGGTAACAACTTTTGATCCTCATTGGCCTTATGATCCTACTATAGGTGTCAGGACACCAACTGCAAAAATGCTTAAAAAGAGGCCTTTTTGGCCTATCCTCCTAGGGATGACATGGCTGAGCATGCAAAACAACACAGATGGAAAGCCACCAGAGACCTATGGGAGCCTGCAAAACAAACAACACCAAACACCATTCAAAAAACCTCACCTAGCGGATCTTCTTGATGTACATGTGGTGGCTTTCTTAATAGAATACTCATTTGACAGATGGAAGTAGGAACCTCCTATGGAGGAAAGAGGTGGTTATACACTACCTCCAAGGTACAGTGAATGGCCACCAAGATGGGAGGGAACTCAACCCGAATGGAGGCAAAAGTGCCTGTAGTGGGATCACTATGCCTATGCTTATTCTAATTCACGAATGAACCTTCATGTCCATCCCTGCTTCATGCCATACCCTAGACGGTGGACTTGGGAAGTCTTCAAAGTTAAACGAGGCATGAACCCCCATTGTATCTTTAACTACCCTCGGTTCCACCCATCAACCTTCACAGATATACATGCCATGAGGAGTCACCTTAAGGACCCGTACTATGAATGGCAGCAAATACCAGATCTTACTTTTGTGGTAGCTGTCAGATTTATCCAACTTATTATAACCCTTTTGGATGTTCCACAAACATGCACAAAATGGGGCAAAGAGCAGTTACTATATGATCTCAAATGAAGGACCTAATGAAGATGTCGTAGCCTTCTATTTCCATCAACTCAGGTTTCTACCTGGGTACATGTTCTATGATTTTGAGACCGTGGTGGATACTGAGTTTTGGCCTCCATACAAAGCTTTCCGTGCCAATACTCTTTGAAATTAGGGCATTTACATTGGGAGCATGCTGCCAGTAAGTTCTTGTAAATTGGAGTTGCCTACCTAAAAGTGGTAAGCATAAGAGTTCAAGTCTAGTCACCAATTGGTTTTTCGACCACTGGCATAGTCTTGCACTGCATCAAGTTGCTAGTTGATTTTCTAATCACTAGAATAGTCTTTCCATGATTGCATCTACATTTGCTTACCAAATCTTCTCGCATACTAGAGGTGTCACCAATCTAGATGTTGGCATAAGAGTCTAATGTCGCCTAAGATTTTATGGTCAAGGGCATAGTCTTGAGACATGACGTCATGCATGGCATTTCCTTGTACATATTTGCATGTTACATACTCAACTATTCAAAAAATAACAAATAAAAATTTATTTTAAAAAAAATCACACACACAACACTCACTATGCACTTTTATCTTTAGGACTAGAAACCTCAACATCAGAAGCCATCCAGGTACATTTTGGATGAGGGGACCTTGGCAGGATATTCTTGGCCCAAGATACGATCCACGCCTAGAGTAGCCCTCAATTTCTCTTCTTGCACAACATGCGCTGTTCATTTTACTATGCAATATATAGACACTTGCATTTTTCAAGTGCATGCATCAGGAACTCTTATTTGTTTATACATGTGCACATCATATGCACTTACCCTTGGCTTCACCAATTTCAACATCGACAACCAATCTGTAATGCTACATCATGAAGTTATCTCAAAAACCTTCCAAGGATCTTATACTTCACAAGCCCTATTCATTGCCACTTAAGAAAGCTTAATCATCAATTCAGCAACATGAAGGCTCCTACCACGACAACCCAATGATATCTTCAGTATGACTGATCTTCTTCAAATTTCCCCAGACTTTGATTTTCCATGCATAGGTCCAAGGATGGAGCTACTTCAGGTAGGGGGAGATGTTAATTGCATTTCCAATGGCGGTTAACTGGGCAATTGGCTTCGGCGAGCGTACTAACATATTTTTCAAACGCCGTCTAAGCAAAGCAAGTCATAGAGAGAAGGGCAATACCAAAGCAAGTGGAATGTCAAAGTTTGGTTCAGGTAGTGGTTTGCTCTCAAGTGCCTGCTGCAACACCACCCCATGATGCGTTCACTGAAAGTGGGTTTCTTAGGTCACCACCAACAGAGCCTTTGTTGGCATCCCTTTGCAGCAGGAAGGCTCCGGAAGTGCCATGCCATGGCTGGCCGCTTGAAGATGATCACCATCGCATCATTTGTTTATGAGGAAACCTTGCCTTCCTGCACGTCTCATCCTGGCAACAATAATGACAGCTGCTAGGTAGCATTCAGCCCACCTCCAGTTGCTACTACATACGCCCACCCACCCTAGGTCAGCGGTGCAGCATACCGAGGAGTTCATTAAGCAGGCCATTTTCAATTGCAGAAATAGCTAATGGCCATGAACCACCAACCACAAAAAAAAAGTATTATCTTTATTTTTTTAAATCCAATGGTAAAGGTTGCAAGCCTTATCTTCTTTTAAGAGGCGGTTCACATACAATGCATGAAGCAAGAAAATAGCAAACATTAGCGTGTAGTTTTTTGTATTGGCATGGTATTCACAACTTGGGCATTGAAATCTCCATTAAAATCTTCACCAAAATCAATTATTTGCAAAAACCTTCACAAAGCAACAATCAAACCAATGTTCAAGCGGACCAAAGGAGCCAACAACAATAAAGAAGACATCAACTATGGCATCATGTCCTTTCTCGACATCGGTAGTGACTTTGGATTATCATTGACAAAATACTCGGTATTCCTCCAACAAAACCTTTGTAAAAGCGGCCAAATGAGCATGCTAGTTTGTGTGAAAGAGAAGAATGTAACCTGTATAAAAATGTTGCAACCACATGAGTATGCGGACATATATGTGAAAACCATAAATGGAAGAATGCCTCTAGCTCCAAAACTGTCCTCTAAAAAAAATTTATATGTCCTTTTAACCCTTTGGCACTAATGATGTAGCCAAGATAGAAGAAATGGCCAAAATGTGTATCCCTACTCTTAGAAGAGACCTGTAGACCTCAAAGATAGTTCAAGTCTCTATCAAGGGGGGGACCTCACTCTTAGAGACGATCTCTGGGCCTCAAAGATAGGTCAAGTCACCATCAAGGGGGGGTGTTGAGATTTGAGGTAACGTGTGAGCTAGAGAGAAGAGTAGAGACTTATCCCACATTGATGTATAAACCCAAGGGTGTACCTCCTCATATAAAAGGGGAGGCATTTCAAGCAATGAAGTATATCACTTGCACACATCTCAAGTCTCTTTATGAGTGCAAGTCTTAATCTTGTAACAACCTAATTGTGCTTAAGTCTATTACACATACTCATCATTATGAGTTCACTTAGGTATCATCTACCTTGGATTAGTCATGTTAATTGAGTAGGATTAGAATCTAATTAGGTAGATGTTTGTCATATCAAGAGAGCTCGATCCATACTTTTAACAATCAAAACCGAGGAGCTCAACAGAGGAGAGGTCACCCAGAATAGAGGTTTTTATGACTGCCTTCAATCCTTCCATATTTCCTTGTGAAATTCAGCTCCTACGTTTATAGAAAAGGGAGTGAACTTTGCAAATTTAGATATAGAAAATGCGGTGGTCCAAAAAGCTACAATTGAGCCGCTCCATGAAGCACATGCATTTAGCTCTCTAAATAGAACAAGCAGTTGGCACAGATGACGCACAGATGACATACAATTTGAAGAAGTTGGTTAGGAGGAGGCCACCTTGCGAAAAGGTGATTCTTTTGAAGGCAGATCAAGGACCTCACAAAAGCGAAACCCTCTTTGGAAGCAAAAAAAAACATCAACACTAAGGAGGAGACACAAGCTCCACCTAACCCATTTTTAGAAAAGTTTTG
Source organism: Cibotium barometz (assembly GCF_041138505.1). Lineage (NCBI taxonomy): Eukaryota > Viridiplantae > Streptophyta > Polypodiopsida > Cyatheales > Cibotiaceae > Cibotium > Cibotium barometz. Next base: position 27,266,934 of record NC_141051.1, read on the forward strand.
ATCAACTGGACAACTCGGCTTAAGGAAATCAGCAAGGGCCTCGGAGCGCAAAATCTAAATCCATCAAGTGTGCCGGTTCATCCTCAAGAGCTTCTTTCCGTCGTCCTATATGGTTAGTAGAGTAGTTGAAGAAGATAAATGAACATCTAACACTGCAAACCCAATGGTTAGCAGAGAAGCTGGATAAGGAGAGAGCCACTAATCAGAGCTTACAGTGCCGAGGGAGGATAGATTATCGAGCCTTAAAGAAGATTGATTCTGTAAGGTGGAATATTTGCAACAGTTGGCCCATACATTGTCAAAAGATTATGTTCCTTTACCTCATAAAACTAGAGCGACATCAATACATTCTTATTACAATATACTCAATCTACTAGAGATTCAAAGAAAAATGTTGACCGAAGATCGGTGGAACTAAGCCAAGAAAGGAGATTTGCAGATCGGACGGAAGGTCATCATCTATATTTGCCTGTTAAACCCATCAATTGACGGGGCATGTTGAAGTTGATGGGTCTCTCACTTGGGATAATGAATATTGGCTTCGAGCTCCACCATGCCTACCCCCTATAGCTCATTGGTGGAATGTTCATAGCACTTATTCTACAAAGTTGTATGAAGATTACAAAGAAGTTCATCTAAGAGCTAAAGTGGTGAAAGTCCTTGTGCAGCCCCTCTTCCTAGATTATTCAATATTGTTACAGTTTGAGCGTCTAGGGTTGCGAGGTTTGTGGGATACCAACTCCAAGCATTTACAAGAAAGGAGGACTAATTGTCGTATTTGTTGGCATAGGACCAATCACTGTGAGAATTAGAGTCACCAAGGTTTTGAAACCTGGTGGCACAATTGGAGGCATAAGATTAGTCCAATGCATTGCAGATGTGATTGGTTGTACTTGAGACATGGACCTCAAAGACTGGTAGATTTGAATTAAGTTCTGATATTGGCATGTGCGGTTGTTCTTTTTTGTGTTTTTTTTCCCCCGGGTTTGCTTGTATTTCATGAAAGCTTTTGTATGCTTGGTCTATCCCTTATGTCTCAAGGTCCATTAAGATATGTTTGCAAGAATCAACTCTTAGGTGCTAGGGCATGTGAACACTATCTGGTTTCCCGTATGGTGGAGGTCTTAAAACCTATTTTCCGTCACTATCAAATCATGTGTTTTTCCCCAAAAATGTCACAATGACTTTCAGGTTTTGTAGCCCTTTTTTGAATATACTACAAAAGGAATTTGGAAACTAGTTCTATGAGAGAGTTATAGAATTTTAAAGACAATACAAATTTGTTCCCCTAACCCTGTCAAAATTTTGACATTTGGTAGCTCAAACGATAGTCCAAAAGTGGTCTGTAGGCTTGTTTTACTAATTTCAGTGCATTTTCTTGTCTCGATTTTTGAGTTTTTCATGTGTGAACATCTCTGATTTTTTACGCCACTGTCCGCATGAATATCTCAAAAAATTTATTTTATTTTCTCGAGTAACTTTGATAAAGTTTTTCACACGTGTACGTCTCTAGTTTTTCACATGAATATCTATGTTTTTCACGCCGTTGTCTTGACACATCCTCTCTTTTTTGGCCTTTAACCCTTACACATGCATGGAAGGCCTCTTATACTCTCTTACACATGCGTGGAATGCATTCCAAAAGAGGGAAGATTCAAACCAACTAATTCCACTCTAATCAACTCTAACGAGTTTTGAAACTTTATACTTAAGAAAAATTAATCAGGGATTAACTTCCTTGCTAATATTTTTCCTTTAAGACTAATCCTTGGACTCAAATTAATCATTAAATTAATTAACACAACCAAGTTTATCATTAGATTTCTCGTGTGATTGCTAAACCATGTGCATGGTTTAAGGTGTCTTCAATTTACTAATCTAAGATTAGTTATGGTTTGCTCTTCCCTCTTGTGTGCGATGAAAGAGAGAGAAAATTTCCAAATTGATGGAGTAATTGGTGTAATTGGGTGTTTTCATGCATCCAAACACACTCAAAACACAAGCATAAATTTTGACTACCCACATAATCAAATCAGACATGAAAAACTCAATTTTTTATTTTTTAAATTCTTAAAAATCAATAATTATCTACTTAATCAAAAAGCCAATCTATTGAGAACATTAACATCAACAAAAACCTCATAAGAAGCCAAAATTAAGCAAAATATTTCTATGTTAAAACTTTTAAAGAGAGCAAAAAATCAACTAATATGCATTCTCATATATATTTTGATGCAAATTATGCAATCTAAACCTAACATAGGCTGTGTGTAAGCTATATGAACACTAAAAACTACTCTACAAATAATCAAAACAACAAATCGAACAAAAAAAAGCTACCAAGCAAACAAAAAGTGAGAAAAAATCACTAAAGCTCTCACAAATCTCCATCAAGACCAAATTTTCTTTTTGTGCATAGATTTAAAGAATAAAGAACAAAAAAAGCCAAAGGATTGCTCTCCCTGACACACCGACAAAACGGCACCACACTGAAGTGACTTATATACAAGGCCATAAATGTTCACACACTTAAACTATGGTAGATCAAACGCCCAAGGCTCATAAATGGCATATCACTTATACAATGATTAGTCTCATAATACATGCATGAAGTACATTCACTGGGAATCTATTCTAGCTTGTTGCCACATGCTCTTGCAATGAGAATCGCCCATTGAGACATGGACCTCAAAGACTGGTAGATTTGAATTAAGTTTCGGTATTGGCATGTTTAACCACCCTAGCCGTTGTTCTTTTTTGTGCTTTTTTTCCCTTGGGTTTCCTTGTATTTCATGAAAGCTTTTGTATGCTTGGTCTATCCCCTATGTCTCAGGGTCCATTAGGATATGTTTCCTTGTATTTCATGAAAGCTTTTGTATGCTTGGTCTATCCCCTATGTCTCAAGGTCCATTAGGATATGTTTGCAAGAATCAACTCTTAGGTGCTAGGACATGTGAACACCCTTTGGTTTCCCATATGGTAGAGGTCTTAAAACCCATTTTCTATCACTGAAATCATGTGTTTTTTTCCCAAAAACTGTCAAAATGACTTTCAAGTTTTGTAGCTCTTTTTTGAATACACTACAAAAGGAATTTGGAAACTAGTTCTATGAGAGAGTTATAGAATTTTTGAAGCAATACAAATTTGTTCCCCTAACCCTGTCAAAATTCTTACATTTGGTAGCTCAAATGATAGTCCAAAAGTGGTCTGTAGGCTTGTTTTACTAATTTCAGTGCATTTTCTTCTCTCGATTTTTGAGTTTTCAGGTCGACTTTTGTGATGGTTGTTCGGAGGCCAAAACAATGAAAATCGGCTTGGTCCACTCTAAAAAATATTTAAAAGGCGCAAAAGGATCTTCAAGATAAGCACTAGAATATATGCATTAGCCTTACAGTTTGGGAGATACAAGCCTATGTACAATGGCTACTTTTTTTTTTTATCCTTGTTTTCCACGCATGCAAAATTGAGTTTTAATAGCGTGAATATCTCCTTTTTTGCATTTTTCACGGTTGTGAAAACTTGGAGTGTGACGCGTGAATATCTTTGGTTTTTCATGTTACCGTCGACATTTTTTTCAAGTTTCTCACAGTCGTGAAAAACTGGGGTTTTTATGCATGTATCTTTGGTTTTTCATGCTATCGTCTGCGTGAATATTATCGAGTTTTTATGACTGAGAAACTGGAGTTGTTCATGCATGAATATCTCTAGTTTTTCAAGCTGTCGTCAACGTGAATATCTCAAAAAATATTTTTTTTAAAAATTGTTGACTTTAAAAATTGGAGTTATTCACGTGTAAATTTATCTGGCTTTTCACGCTGCCATCGACGTGAATATCTCAATTCTTTTTGGAGTTTTTCACAACTGTAAAAAAAACTAGAGTTTTTCATGTGTGAACATCTCTTATTTTTTGCTGTCGGCATGAATATCTCAAAAAGTTTATTTTATTTTCTCGAGTTTTTCACAACTTCGAAAAAGTTTATTTTATTTTCTCGAGTTTTTCACAACTTCGAAAAAGTTTTTCACACGTATACGTCTCTAGTTTTTCACGTGAATATCTATGGTTTTTCACGCGTTGTCTTGACACATTCTCTCTTTTTTGGCCTTTAACCTTTACATATGCATGGAAGGCCTCTTATACTCTCTTACACATGCGTGGAATGCATTCCAAAAGAAGGAAGATTCAAACCAACTAATTCCACTTTAATCAACTCTAACGAGTTTTGAAACTTTATACTTAAGAAAAATTAATCAAGGATTAACTTCCTTGCTAATTTTTTTTCCTTAAGACTAATCCTTGGACTCAAATTAATTGTTAAATTAATTAACACAACCAAGTTTATCATTAGATTTCTTATGTGATTGCTAAACCATGTGCATGGTTTAAGGTGTCTTCAATTTACTAATCTAAGATTAGTTATGGTTTGCTCTTCCCTTTTGTGTGCAACGAAAGAGAGCAAAAATTTCCAAATTGATGGAGTAATTGGATGTTTTCATGCATCCAAACACACTCAAAACACAAGCATCAATTTTGACTATCTACATAATCAAATCGGACATGAAAAACTCAATTTGTTATTTTTTAAATTCTTAAAAATCAATAATTATCTCCTTAATCAAAAAGCCAAGCTATTGAGAACATTTAAAAAAAATAGATTTTTTTTTTCGTGGATTAAGCTACCTAAGATCTATGCTAACACTCTAAATCATTAACATTAACAAAAACCTCATCTAAGAAGCCAAAATTAAGCAAAATATTTATATGTTGAAACTTTTAAAAAGAGCAAAAAATCAACTAATATGCATTCTCATATATATTTTGATGCAAATGATGCAATCTAAACCTAACATATGCTGTGTGTAAGCTATATGAACACTAAAAACTACTCCACAAATAATCAAAACAACAAATCAAACAAAAAAAAGCTACCAAGCACACAAAAAGCGAGAAAAAATCACTAAAGCTCTCACAAATCTCCATCAATACCACTTCTTTTTTGTGGAAATCCTCTACTAGAGAATATGGGCAATGAATTATACGTAGATTTAAAGAATAAAGAACAAAAAAAGCCAAAGGATTGCTCTCTCCAACGACACACCGACAAAACGACACCATAAATGTTATGGCCCATTCCACTCATCACTCCTAAAAACACATTATCAAGAGCTTACCTTCATGAGCTACAAATGTCATGAGGATCTTTCCAATGGCCGAACTCAAGCACACCGCTCCATACCTCCGTTGGGTAGTAGCTTTTGTCACCATCTCCCATGAGCGTTATCAGACCATCACGTTGGACTACGCATCCTCGTCCCTCCTCTCACCTCAAATAACTCACATGCACTCACTACCATGCATTAGAGTAGATAATTAGCAAAAGCAAGACTCAACCGCACAATGGAAGAGTTTATTGCATTATGAGAGAAAGTGACTTATATACAAGGCCATAAATATTCACACTCTTAAACTATGGTAGACCAAACGCCCAAGGCTCATAAATGGCATATCACTTATACAATGATTAGTCTCATAATACATGCATAGTACATTCACTAGGAATCTATTCTAGCTTGTTGCCACATGCTCTTGCAATGAGAATCGCCATAAATATTCATTTCCAAGCGTTCGTCTTAAGTTGTAAATTTGGACACCATTGCTTCATAGATTGATCATACATGTTTTTAGTGTCTTCACCTTTGCTATTTGATGTAAAACTATAGTGGCAACTCATGTTAACCCCAAAATGGGTTAACATACTCTAAGGACTTGACGAAATTGATGTCACACTAGGGTCAATTTGAAGTTCATATGTGTTGGAGATGATAGACAATGCTTAATACTCTCTGAGACCCACGAGAGTATAATGTCAAGCTTTGGGAGGATCTATTTAACCTCCTCCTCCAACACACGGCCTTCTTCCATCGCTTAAGCGTTGTTGGTTGTAGAGCAATGATCAAGGGTGCTGATCAAGAATGCTCTTCATGTCACCAAATGGCACGCCTTTCTAAGAGGCCATAGAATGCCAATAACATTATAAAATGCAAAACCTTCACAAGGTCGCAATGGCCTTATGTAAAAATAAGGACTATAGTTTTCCAATGGCTAATCGAAAGGGTGTTTTAAAATTAGTTGGACTAAGTTCCATGTCCTTGAAAAAAAGATTCAACCTAAAATATGCGTATCTTTCACATATATAGCCCTAATTTTACCCCAATCAAGTACTTACAGAACAAAGGAGAAACCTTCACACCCAATCAAACCAAGTGGGATGATTTCCCAACATCAAAGTATAACAAGGCATTTGAAAAAAGCATCAAGCTCTACACTGCAAAAACATTTAAAACATCTGAAAATCAATAAATCAAAAGTGATCAGAAAAACATATGATATGATCCCCTTGTTGCAGTTATTTTAAATTCATGGTGGATGATTGAGATGTGGAAGTGCTCAAAATTCCTGCTTGTAATACAACTGGAAATAAAGATGGCAAATTGCATTGATTTTCTTGGAGACTATACACAAATGGCTTTAACAAGGGCAATATTAGACAGCCTAGGAATACTCACAGTCACGATCCCTGACTACCTCACATGATGTAGAGGGGATCCAACATTGACAACAGCTCTCATTTCTTTATATTAAAAAGTAAAATAAAACAGGAGTTCTCATTTCTATGAACAAAACAGAGAAAACATAGCAATAAGGGGAGGGAACCAAATGTTGAGGCTAATGCAGAGGCCAATATATGCCACTTTAAAATTCAAAACACCTGTTTTTGATTCAGCCTGAGACTGCTCACCACCCACTTGACCAGGTCCTGTAGTCCTAGAAACCAGACCAAGAGTTTTTGGTTCTAGTGTGTGCCAGAAGCTAGAGAATCATTATGAACAAAGCAAAGCCTTCATAATCAACAATAAATGAGGCACTAAAAGCCTCCTCTCTATATGATCATAGTACCTAAGTAAAAGGCTTCTACACTTCTCCCATTCCTGCATCATTTAGCTTAGAACACTCTTTTCACCTTGCCTCAAGGGGATTATCATTATAATTCTCCAATGCACCAGAAGGCTCCCATTCTAGAGAGATCTCTAACAGCTTGACTAAGGTGTAAGCTACCTCTCTTGCACTTGGCCGTGCTGAAGGGTCATCAGCCACACATGCTCTTGCAAGGATAGCCACGCTGTAAGCACAGTCCAATGGGTAAGCATTTTGCAAGCGTGGGTCCATCCATCCTTTCAATCTCTCCTTTCCATCAGGAGCAAGGAAAGGTGTAATGGCCTCTGATAAAAACCTCTCCTTTCCAACGCGGTCCCTCATCATGGCTTCTTCCCCTGAGAGTATCTCAAGCAAAACGACCCCAAATGCATACACATCAATCTTGGGCGAAACCGTACCTTGGGCCAAATACTCAGGTGCCATGTACCCTTGAGTACCCACAATGTGCCTTGTATGTTGCTCCACATCTTCTATTGATTTTGCCAGTCCAAAGTTTGCAACTTTGCCTCTGAACCTAGAGTCCAGCAGGATGTTGCTGCTCTTGATGTCCTTATGCACATAGCTTGGATTTGTATGGTCGTGGATGTATTCTAGAGCTGTGGCAACATCCAAAGCAACTTGCAGCCTGTTGTTCCATGTCAAGGTAGAAGAGCTTCCAGACCCCGTGCTAAAATCATTATCATGAAGCCAATCACTCAAGGAACCGTTCTCTGCATACTCATAGACAAGGTAAGATTGTTCAGGTGAGGCTATGCACGTGCCCAAGAGGGTTACCAGGTTGGCATGGTGCACCTTTTTCAGAATTTGCAGCTCCTCGGAGACATTCCTAGTCATGTTTTTCACTGCAACAACTCTTCCTTTGATGACACCACGGTAGATGGCACCCTTAATTTGTGTAGAAGGGCTGAAATCCTGTGTTGCCAGCTTGATCTCATCAAGTGTATGTGTGGCCAGCTTCTCTGAGCTTGCAAAGTTGGACATGCCCTTGAAGAGATCCTGATGCAGCTTTACGTTTTTGAGGGGTGTTGGAGGCTTGGTGGATGGCACAGGGCTGGCAGGTAACAGGTTCTCCTTCAGTGCCCCTTTCTTTCTGACATAAAAAGCCACAGCAGCAGCAATGAGGATGAAGCCCACGACAGCTACAGGTACACCGATGTAAATACCTGTTTTGGAGCTACTTGATGATGATGTTGATGTTGATGGTGATGATGATGATGATGATGATGATGCATTAGGGGGGATTGTGGGCTTGACAAGGAAGGGCACGAGCACAGTGGTGGCAGGAAAGAGAGGGGAAGAAGAGTTTAGACTATTTGCAGCTAAAAACTCTTCTTGTGAAATCTTAAACATGTTAGTGACTGTTGTGATGTTATCTTGATCACCGACAGGGTAAGTAACAAGGGTTTTGATATTCATGCTCTGCTGGCTTTGAGATGGGCAAGCACATCTGATGGGAAAGATCACCTGCTGTCCGATTTGAAGGTCGGTAACAACGGCAGTTGGGTTGGCATCCTGGATGGCCTGGCATGTGGTCAATCCCTCATATGTTGCATTAGCAAGCTTCCAAAAGGTGTCCCCTGGCATTATGGTGTAAGTAATGTTCTGTGATGTATGGTTGCCATAGCATGTGCATGTCAACGGGATGTAGAGGCCTTGCCCTATGCTGACCTGGGCATTCGAAGAAGAAAGACTGCTGGCAGAGGCTATGGCTGATGGCGATGTGTTGAAGAGCTGTGTGGCGATGGCGCTGAGAGAAGAGAAAGAGCCAGACTGGACCCTGAAGTAGGCTAGAGTGTCGCAGGTCGGCTTCGAGGGCTCACAGACATAGCCGGCATTCTCTGGATGCCTGTGTGTGCAATCACCGGTAGTCGAGACACTGGTATAGTAGGCTTGTTGGGCGAGAGGGCAAGGGCAGAAGAAGCTAAGGACGAGAAAAAGGAGGCAGAAGGAAGACATTTCGACGCGAAGGAGAAGGACTAGCTATGGATGGTGGGCATAGAATACAACGAAGGCTAGCAGAAGGTGAGCGTATAACCTGGGGCAGTATACAACATGAGGGCAAGACGCTGTATGAACGTGTGGTAAGGCAAGCTTCTGTTTCAGGCTAAGGAGCTTTACCACTCAAATGTCGAGACCGTGGCCGACAGGGCTATCGAGACCACGGTGGCGATGGCAGAAAGCCTATGGTGACCTCGACGGGAATGGCATGAAAGCTGCGGCTATGGCCTCATGGAAGCTTGAGGTGAGGACATCGCTATGGGGCATGGCTACAGGCCAAGCATGTAGGCTAAACTCAACTCTGATGAAGGTTTTAGTGAAGGAAGAAGCTCTGTGCACTGTGCGGCGGCGAGCAAGAGCAAACATTTAAGAAGAACAAGGAGTAGGTAGAGAGCACCTGTGGAGAAGAAGTCGTGAGTCGTGACGAAGCGGACAGCAACAAGCCATCTTTTTTCAAGGCCTGGACTACGGTCGCTTTGACCTGCAGAAGCCGCCCGGCGCACGTCCGCCTGCTTACGTGGTGGTGCCTACGTGGAGACTGTTTTATACCTACAATCCTTGCACACATCAGCACACGAGCCTCTCTTACAAAACTTTTATTTATTATTAAACCTAAACCTAAGAAGTCTTTTACTAGTAAAATATCTTCTTCGAAAATTTGGCTTTGCCGTGTTTCACCCACTTTCCTCACCACTTCCGTCCAAAACTTTTTTTTCTTTTTAAGATTTACATGGAAGGCCAATATATTCAGATAAATTGTGTTATCCCCATTAATTAATGCCCTAGTGGGAAAATTAATGCCCTAGTGGGAAAATTAATGGGCATAACTTAAGGTTCTCTCTCTCTCTCTCTCTCTCTCTCTCTCTCTCTCTCTCTCTCTCTCTCTCTCCGCGTCTGTCTCTCCCCCGTCTCTCTCCCTGTGTGCGTGTCTCTCTCTCCTAGCCTCCCTATGCGCACGTCCCTCTGTCTCTCTTCGTCTGTCTCTCCCCCCTCCTCCCTCTCTCTCTCCCCCTCCATGTGCACCGGTCCCTCTCCTTCTCTCCATCTTTCTCCTTGTGTGTGTCCCTCTCTCTATGGCTCTCCCTCCCTGCATTGCAACAAGGAAGAATCTCCATGCTTATTCTCTCGAACTTCCCAAAATTAGAAGGGCATGGGTGCCACCATCTTGTGCTTATCCTAGTTGAAATTACTCAAAAAATCCTTGGAATTGGTAACATCTTGTGCTATGTCTCGGGGTTTACTATATGTAAGTTCTCTATATAACATGCGTTCAAGGCCTAATTAAAAAACCCCTTATCTGTAAATTTTTCATAAATAAAACACACCCTTTTCCTATGCAATCTGTAAATACCCCCTTTAAATGGTACCCTTCTATATGTAAAAAATGTGTTAAAAAAAACCCCTTCTGTTGAACCCACGTGCTATGCTTACATATTTATGAGTGAACCCCCCCCCCCCCCCCCCGGGCCGAGTGCTATGTTTTTTTTAATTAAATGTAGAAAAGATTTTGGTCGCATATTGGCCTTCAATTTTAAAACATTTTGAAGTCCAAGGCACGGTTGCAAATTTCAGGCTTGCTTCAAAGTTCACACGTATGGTCGATAGCCCACCCACATCTCAAATTTGAAGGATAACCCTATTTTTCCATTTGAAACGGCACAATCTTAACCATGTTTCTTATTTTATGGGAGAATGGGCACATTAAACAAAATTTCAAATTTTAGCTTTTCTTTTGAAGGGTAAAATTTTTCATCCCCTTGTGTGAAGGATAAAATGCCTCAAGAAGGGTTTCAAAGGCTTCAAATTTGAGGGCAGATGCCCAATTACCGTGCCTAGTCACACACATATGGTGGATATAGTGTAGACACCCCATAAATAAGTGCGCTCACATGTCCGTGCAGATTATTGTGAGCCCCCTCTCAACAACCCTTCCTATAGTGGAAGCTCCATAGAGGTGAGCTCTCCTTGATTAGCAATTTGAAGGATAGCAAAAAGTGCAACTGCAAGAATTTATCACCCATCCACTCCAACATTACTTGTTTAAAGATGTAGATTTGAGAGAAAACAAGATTGTATTGTTGTAATAATTAGTGCAAGGTAGTTAGTATCATTGAAGAGAAGAGTCTCCCATAATCTTTTCCCTTCCTATTTGAAAAGAGCAAATAGGGTTACCCATGAGTAAGTGGTTTTATTCCAATAATCTCCTCCACCTCTTTCTATGGGGAAGTGCTTTATGACTAACTACATATCCTTGTCTTACACTAGCCTCCCATCAGCTAAGAATGAATCTTGTCTCCCACAACCTGCAGCTCGTTTGAGGCTAATATTAGCACCAAGTTATTTTTAGTACATGTTCATTATGCCATTTGAAACTAGGTGGTGAAAAGTCTCATGTGGGAGAAGGGCTCCCAATGTCCCATCCATGTATAACCCTTGAATCACATGTTTAACTCATGTGCTTAGTCTTGAGAGAAACAATTCTATTTCATTTGTCTATTCATATGCACACCCACCCCACTTCAAGCTTTGATCTTGTTGGTCAAACACAAAGGGAATCAACTTGTTGCTTCTACACTTATTTGATTCCACTTTGGAATTGGCTCTCAATAGCCTCAGACTACCTAATCAAAGTAGGTCCTGAAATTATAAAATTGAAGTGGAAGAAATTGTTATACATAATACACAAATGGTGTTACATTATTTGTTTCACAGAATTGCAATATAATACATGGATGGTGTTTCATTAATGTTTCTTTCGAAAGCATTGAGGACCAACTTAAAAGCATTCAAAAATATGTAGGATTACATTTTAACATTTTATTCTTTAAAAAAAAACTTATGTAACTTTGTAAAGCATTAAAAAGTGAGTGGCCTTAGTAAATCACTCATTTCCACCTTTATGTTTGGGGTTCCTTGATGTGGGTAAGGGTGGGTTTCATAGCTATTGAGAAAGTCATACATTACCAAGGTGATTCTATAGAGATACTCTAATCTACTGATATTAGAATCTTTTTTGGTGATTAATCCATTTAATCGATATAGGTAAGTCCTCATATTCCACACATTTTCTAGTTGCATTCACAAATATGAGTAGATAATTCTAATGTATGCATCCACTAAACTCGGTGAGTGCATAATTTGAGACCAAAAGCTTGCATGACACTTTAGCCTTGTAGATGGAAATACACAAAGTTGAATGTGGTCCTTGAAGGCCAAGTTTTGGTTGTTTATAGATTACATGTTTATGATAACAAAGCTTACTAAGTATCAGAAATGAAGGCTCTAAAATCTTAATTCCCATCATCTATCCCCATTAAAAGGATCAAGGAAATTTTAAAGTGAAAATTTTCCACTTTTTTTTCAGTTATCAAGTTAGAATCAATTGTATCGACTACTACTTTTACAACAAGTACTTCCTTACCTTATGTTTTCAAGTATCATGCCAACTATAGTGTTATATGGTAAATATGAATGTGTCATAGATACCAAATTTGATCATCCCATGAGTAGACCATGTTGGTATGCGATCATAGTTGGAACCAGAGTCTATAGTGTAAGAGCCAATGTCTATGATGCGAAATCAATCCATGATGAAGAACTACAACACCAGCTTTTCCCCACCTCCCATATCTATACATGCTCACATATGGGGTTCCATTGGGCCTTAAAATGTCAGGACAGGGTGTCTAAGTGTAATTTCTACCGATACATCTCGGGGCTAGCTGCTAACCTACTTGATTCCCACGTTTGTTAAAAGTTAATGTCCATCCTCACTCTATTTAGAATGGGTTTAGTTAGTTTATGTTTTGTAATGCCCTCCATTATGAGGAAACGCTATGGTTAAGCAACAACATAAACCTAGTTTAGACACCCTAGTGATCGAATGGTATTTGTAGGTTTGGCAATTTGGCACAATGCCAAATAACCAAGAGGTAGCTGTAGGCCATTATCCAAAAAATGAGATGCACTAATATAGGTAAAGACATTACTCTTGGACACCATGTCGTGATGTTATGGGGCCTAAGCAAAACCCAAGGTGAGCCTAGATGGCCATGGTGGGAAAATTAGTATGCATTACATAACAATGTGGCCGAGCCATAGCTATCCCATGTTTCTAGGTGTATATAGATGCATATGAGGCCCATCTCCACACAGTCATTCACTATGTACCTCATTACCTTGTAGCCACACTCTTATCAGTTCTAGAGTAGCCATCTTTGTGGGGTGTGGAATGCACCCATCATTATATTTTGCTAATTGCAATATAATCTGTTTATCTTGCTCATTGCCTTTTATTGTGATTAGTTTGTGTTTCAAAAAATATCCTATGTTTTGTGAGCGTTTCCACTGTCGTTGTAGGCTAACTTACATGGTATGAAAGTTTGATTTTATATATAGCTTCTTTGCAAGAGCTTCTTTGTTGTTAGTCTAGTTGACATTAGATTGTAAGAGCTTCTTTGTTGTTAGTCTAGTTGATATTAGATTGTTAGAAATGTGATAATGTAAAGTTGGATGACACCAACTACAACCACTCTTTATTCTTATCCACGTTGCATTAATTTGATCGAATTTTGAAAAGAATCAAATAATATAATATAATTCGTGTTTTGATGGAATTATTCAATGAATAGGATTTTTTTCCTAAATTTATCATACGATAAAATTCTATCGTATGATAGAAACTATCATACGATATATATATATATATATATATATATATATATATATATATATATATATAAGTAGGCCTATAGATAAGTTTTATCGTGCAATTATTACTATTTTGCATTGCTCCTTCTTTTAGTCTATTTTCCTCTACAGTTTTTATATTATAGGTATGAAAGTTTGTATTAATTGATTTTTGATATTTATTTGATTACATTTTTTGAAGTAAAAAATTCATTGAAATGTCACATTTTGATCTCTTGTGGATCAATGTGTGTTGCATTTTAACTTCTTGTAGTCTAGTGCATTCTACAATCCTGTGAGTTAATGTGAAAATGAATTTAAAATTAAATAACAATAAAATTGTAATTAATGACATTTGATCTCTTGTGGACCATTATGTGATGCATTTTAGTTTCACATGGTGTAGTGTGCTTTTGCATTCTAGGTCCATGTGAGCTAATGTACTAATAATAAACATTAATATTTTTCCTTACACATTTTGATCTCTTGTGGATCATTGTGTGTGTGCATTATGATTTCATGGTGTCATTGTGCGCAACCCTTTATCCAATAATGCTAGAAAAATCATTTTTAAACTACGTGATATCTTTAAAATATATTTTTTAAACACAAAATATATTTTAGAGATTTGTGTGTATGTTTATTTGTGGTAACACTTCTAGCCTTTGGATTGATATTTATAAATTTCGATGTTTGTCTTAGGGTAACATTGTGTATTTATTTGTGTCGTATAATCCAGATTATCAAGTTGAAAATTTTAAACTTTGACCTATCTTAAACATATCCTAGGATAGACACATCCTAGGTATGTGTTATAAATTTTAAATCTCACATAAAATAATATGTTTCTACGCAACCTGGTAGGCATCCTGTAACTCATAAAAGTTGGGTACAACATAATCTTTGCACAAAGGCCATCCGATCCAGCTCTCAGGCATCATAAAGTTTGAAACATATTTTATTTCATATATCTTTCTAAATTTATCTTTTGTAATTAACATAGATCATGGTGCATATTGGAGAAAAAAGAAAATAGAGAGATGTTCTAAAAGTTGAACTTTACGATGTTTTACCAATAGCATCGTTGACTCTTTGCTGAGGTTGGAGGATAGAAAATTAAATGAATCTTTCATGAATGCCTAAAACTTCATTGCACTCTTGATTCAATTAAGCAATGATGGCTTCACACACTTAGTTGAATCCCACTTGAAGGGTGAGTGTCGAAGGATCTTAGGACAACTAGATGTAATAAAGTTGTCATATTTAATTTTGGACACTCTTCGAGCAAAGGAAAGACTTGTCAAAATACATCAAATGTTTCAAACATTCAAGTCCCAAGTTGCTACCTTAGCACAACATGCTCCCTTAGTCAGCTTTTGAACATCAAGAAAGCGTTTAGGTGAGCCTGTGAGACTGAATGAGGTGCTACCTCAACAAGCGAGATACCACTTTCAAGTCAACATCAAGGGCGAGCCAGAGATTTGGCCCCCTCATTAAAGATATTGAACCCACATTAGATACCTGTCTTGGGGCTACGGATTCAATAATATTGTGCTCAAGTTCAAAGTCAAAGAGCACACATTTATAGATGAGTATTACGTACCAAAGGTTTTTAAAGGTAGAAGCAGTGGAGGAAGAACAGAGGTTTCTACAACTCTTAAGGCTTAACTTCACTCACCTAGGGGTGGTTGGACCACTAAACACCATATTAGGGAATTTGGGAAAATCCACATACTTTGGGAATATGAAATATAGAGCCTCCTAGTAATTTTGGTAATTTCATTAAATTTGAGATTTATTCCTTCCAATGTGTCAAGAAGACTCTTACACAAGCATGAATTGAGTTATCGTTCAACGGGTCTATAATGTTTGTTACTTATAAACACTAATCATTGTAACATACATAGCATTGTTGATTGTTGATTAAAATCAATTTACAAGTGGTGTTTATAAACACCATTTAAGTTAGTTGTAACATACATAGCATTGCTGATCGTTGATCTAAATTATTTTTTAGGTGGTGTTTATAAACACCATTTAAGTCAATTGCACGAACAATTCCACAATTGTTTAAAAAAATGTGTAAAGGATATACAAAATTAAAAAAAGAAACATTAGTATGGTGCCAAAATATTAAAAAGAAAAAGCATGACCATGTTCTCAATATTTACATGAAAAAATAAGCTATGGAACCATAAATGCATCCTCATTCATTCTCCACATCGTAACCACTTAAGCTCTGAAGTGCCTTGGAGCAAATGTTTGGTGGTATTTTGATCCTTTGTGGAATCTTTTGTCCCTTTGTAACCCATGCAAACACTATTGAGTTAACATCTTCCCAACGAACAGGATCTTTCCTATTGCACATCTAGAACTTATTCCAACAATCCGCATAAACCTCGGCATCACTTGCATTTCTTCATTTACTAACTGGTGCCCAATACTGTATCAAAACTTTCTTGTAGCTCTCAGATGACCAGTTCACATCAATGTTACTTTGTGCTGTGCCTAGCCAAATTGGGTAGATTGGATCTGCTGGCCGAATAAGTACAAAATCTCCCTTCCTAACATCAACCATTGGTTAAAATGCTTCCTTAGGCCTTTTACTAATTGGACCACAGTAGTGATCATCCAATTCTTCCATTCCTAAGAAGTTATCGTCAAGATTCTCCTCTGAATTCTCTTTGTCTATCCTTTGTGTTCTTGGCCAAAAATCTGCATACGAACCAACTTGTTCTACATTAGGCTTCTAAAGCTCTTGCATATCATGGTTTTCCAATACTCGATCACAGGTTTGATGTACAACGTGAAAGCCACTTTTGGTCCTTGGTCATTTGACCATCTTTGCCAATATTTTGTGTAACCCTTGATTCCCTTGTGAGTGGTCTTTAATGTACTCAAACATTGGTAACAAACATGGCTCCCCTCTTGGAAATATAGGCTTACCCTAAGTATCCTTTTTCCATAGCTCAACGCCACCTTCTTCTGGTAGCCACTCAATTGATTTTGGGTGGACCTTGTATTGCATGAGTGGCACATTATCTTGCATGAAGAACTGAAACTGTAGTGGCTTTGAGTGTCCTATTAAGGCATCCTGGTGGCCATCACATAAGTATCCATAACGGAAGGTCTTGAAGTCAAGAACATGTGTAATCAAGAATGGTGTTGGAGCTGAAATTTGACATTACTTGAAAATATACATCAAGTGTGGAAATGTGAATGTTTGGCTTGTCCTCAACCTTTCAGAGAATTTGCTAAACATTGCATCAATATCCTCGTGTGTATGACCCACCATTAGAAAACCCAATTGTATCATTTTGAAAGCTCCTCTAGCAACCAACAAAGAAAGGTATGCAAACAAGTAACGATTCTTGTTCTCAGATGCACAATTATCCAATTGCAACATTAGGTTCTCCGGTAGCCTTTTGAAATCACCGTGTTGTGTGTTGTTTTGTATTTCCTCAATTGTAGATGTAAGATCTAGGTCAACAACTATATAAGAGGGTTTCCCAGAGCTTAAGGTATTATGGTGATCAAAAGCCACTCGTGAGTTCAAGGCGTTAAATAATGTGGTACTCGATCTTAGCATTCCATCATAAGCAAGGTCCCCATAGTCATGTCTGTCACATCTCTCCAAGTTCCTTAAACACAAGGCAAGAGAACCAATTGTGAGATTTGGATCTGATGGCCATAAGCCGATAGAAAAGTTCCCATAATGCCCTTGACCATGTCCATGAGTTATCATGCCTATTTATGATATCGGTAGCTGCATGGATTTATCTGTTTCCTTTGAGCGCACCTTCAATCTAGGGATTGTTGTTTTCTTCTGGTCCATCTTATCATGTATAATGCATAAGTATTTTTGAGGATTCAACTGAGAGATCAAACGCCATGCATAATATAAATTTCTACAACTGAGTTGTTGTAACATGTGAAGTTTTTGGCGATGCAGTAACTTGTTTCTTTCTTCTTGGCACTTTATAGCTCCTAATTGTTCTTTGATTCCACTGCATGTAGCACATTTTGAAAACTCACTTGTCTTGGCAAGGCTCACATGCATAAACTCTGTATTCCAAATCCTATTAAAAGTGGACATGGATATCTCTTTTTGTTTCAAATGTTTCAAATGTTTCAATGTTAGATTCACCTCATTTAAAATGTCAACTTGTTTATACACATCTGGAATAACCAATTGGGTCTCTCTTGCTCCATCAGCTAAAGTCTTGCTTTTGTGGGGCATGTGCTCAGAGTTATTCTGCACAAAATCTCAAATTATTGCTCTACCCAACTCTGTATGATCCCATCCCTTTCTGACTATACCCTTGTTGCCATGCATAGCTCTTTGCATACCATTCTCAAATTTCCCCCTATACCGATAGAATGATGTCCTTGGAATACCATGCTCTAGAGCATATCTCCTCACCATTCATTGCAAACCTATATTACCTTGTTCCTATAGCATTAGTATGACATGCCATGCTGAGAGAGTCATACACATAGTTAGTTCTAGCTTGTAAGCATTGTCCCTAATAATGTTTACGTAAATTCAAGACCATTCCATGATCTACAAGTTAACATTTCTTTTCACAACAATCTATGGTGGACAATAGGGATACTATGTCCAATGATATCCTTGTAGAGGAACTTGCTGTTGTTGACACCTCCTTACCCTTCCTTTTTACCATAAAATATCTTCTCTTTTTGATAGGCAAGGAAGCAAGGCTCCCATTGAACCCATTGTTGGCTATATGCTCCGCTTGCATTTTTTCATCCAATAATGGTGATCCATCTTTGAAGGTAAGTCTTTTGAAAGGCCATCTCACAAGGTTAAACACTTTCCATTGTAGGTAATGTTGAGGAGCTAGTTTCACATGCCTGCTCAATAACCACACCCACATCTTCTTCTCCAAGCACTTCAAAGTTCACTGCCTCATATGGAAAGTCCAAAAGAATGACTCCACTACCAATGCAATTAGTTTTGTCCTCAGACCATAGCAAAACACTCTTCTCTCTCCAGCTTTCTCGAATATTAATATCATCATATGAAACCAAGCTCTTCTCATCTTCAAACTCCATGGTCTTTTCAAAATTTTATGATGCATTTGGTGACCTTTGCAAGCATTACTTATCCCACTTGACAATGCTGTCAATTGCCTCACATATTGTGACTGCATCCATTGTAGGAATTGGTAGGGCCACATCCTTGTTAAAACATTTGTCTATAGAAACTGACACATTGCCATGACCAAGAAGCTCCCCTTGTCAATAATCATTTGCTTCAATTGAAAGGACTCTCCCACTAGCTACTATATCTCCATTAATGAGCATATCAACACATTCTCCGCTTTGAAATTGAAGGGCCATTTCACCTGTCATAAGAATGGAAACCATTCTAAAAAATCAATATTGTTTTAGGATGGAGTTTCATACTCTTAATATATCCATAAATTATTAGTCAAATCTTATAGATTTGTTTGAGTACAAATTTACCATGTACAAATCCATAATTTTCCAATGGGAGGCTTAGAGATTTGGACTTTAGTCCAAATATCCTTAGGAGGCTTGGAGGTTTGTCTCTGTAAGGCTTAGAGATTTAGACTTAAGTCCAAATCTCATTTTTTTGGGAGGCTTAGAGATTTGGACTCAAGTCCAATTCTCTCTCCAATGCCTGGAGATTTGGAATTAAGTCTAAATATCCTCTGTATACTTAGAGATTTGGACTCAAGTCCAAATCTCCCTCCAATTACTAGAGAGTTGGAGTTAAGTTTAAATCTCCCTCAAATTCCTAGAGTTTTGAACTTGAGTCCAAATCTCTCTCGTGAATTTCTTTTAAACGTAAGTCCAAAAGCGATTAACTACTATTAACTAATATTATTAGTTAATAGTTAATATTAACTAATAGTTAATATTAGCTAATAGTTAATATTAACTATTAATATTAACTAATATTAATTAATTAATCGCTAATAGTTAATATTAGTCAATATTAATATTAACTAATACTAATGATAATATTAACTATTAACTAATAATTAGCTAATATTATCATTAGTTTGAGAAAGGCAACATGATATTGTGCTCCGTCTCCGCCTGACGATCCGTTCGGCCACAACCAGCAGTGCCTCACCGTGGGTGTTTAGATTTATTGTGGGGTGGAAGGTATGATTAATATTAGTATTGCTGCTCTGATTAAAGTTATGATTAATATTAGTTTTGCTGCCCTAATATAAAAACCCTAATATTCTTCTTCTTCTTCCCCCCTCTTCTTCTTTTTCTTCTCTCTTTTTCTCTCCCTTTTCTTCTTCTTCTTCTTTCTCCTCCTCCTCCTTTTTGTCTGCTTCTCCCTCTTCTTCATCTTAATCCTTTTTTTCTTGTAAACCCTAAATTTAGAAAACCAAAAGACAATGTTTTTTTTCTTTCTTCTTCTCTCTTTCTCTCCTCTTCTTTTCTTCTTCTTCTCCCTCTGCTTCTCTTAATCTAGTTGAACAAAACGAAGCTTTTTTAAACTGTTTTTCTAATCTTCTAATAAAAATATTAAACACTATGTACTTATTAATCTAACTAGCATGCTTCTTAATTAAAAAAGCCATAATTTTATTTCAAAATTTAATTAGCAACTTATTAATCTAACTAGCATGCTTCTTAATTAAAAAAGCCATAATTTTATTTTAAAACTTAATTAGCAATCTAAATAGATAATCTTAGTTATACTTACAAACCCTACTTCAAAGCCTAGATTAAATACATACTTTTTGATTTAATTTTAACAAAATTAAGAATCATGGATACACAAATAAAAAAATCTTACCTATTAATATGTTGAAACCTCGTTTTACAACTAAGTAGATAAATAAAAACCTTGTTTTTCTGTTCAGCCCTTTGGTATAATCCTTGCAAGTGAAGGGGTTGTGGATTCATGTTTGAATTTTTTGGGGGGAAGATTCAAATTTCTTTTTAGCGAAAAAGTTTTAACTTTGATTTTTTAATAGGAAAAAGCCATTAACAATAATTTGGAAGATTTGGGCTTGAGTCCAAATCTCCATGTGAGGCTTGGAGATTTGGACGCAAGTCTAAATCTCCTTCCAATGCTATAGATTTAGACTTGAGTCCAAATCTTCCCATGAGGCTTCAAGATTTGGACTCAAGTCAAAATCTCCTTCCAATGCTATAGATTTGGACTTGAGTCCAAATCTTCCCATGAGGCTTCGTATTTGTACTTGGGTCCAAATCTCCCTACAATGCATGTGTACATTTGAACTATTGTCCAAATCTTCAGTGCGGCTTAAAAGATTTGGACTTGACTCCAAATCTCCCTCTAAGACTTGGAGATTTAGACTCTAGTCCAAATCACCTTTCGATGCTTAAAGATTTGGACTTAAATCCAAATCTTCCCATCATGGGGTTAAGAATTAGACTTGGGTCAAAATAGATTTGGATATGATAGGGATTTAGACTCAACTCCAAATATCCTTCCGATTTCTATAAACTGGGACTTAAGTCCAAATATCCTTCCAATTTCTATAGATTTTGACTTAAGTCCAAATCTCTCTATCTTCCCTAAAGATTTGAACTTAAGTCCAAATCTCTGCATCTTCCCTAAAGATTTGGACTTGAGTCTAAATCTTCTCGTCAGACTTAAAGATTTTGATGCAAGGCCCACTCTTCCTTTAATGCCTAGACATTGTTGGGAGATTTGGACTTGAGTCCCAATCTCCTAGCCTCATTGGGAGATTTGGACTTGAGTCCAAATCATCCCATGAGGCTTAGGAATTGGACTTCAATCCAAATAGATTTGGACATGATAGGGATTTGGACTCAATGCTAAATCTCTACATGAGTCTTAGAGATTTGGACTTACGTCCAAATATCCTTCCAACGCCTATAGATTTGGGCTTGAGTCTAAATCTCTCTATCTTCTCGAAAGATTTGGACTTGAGTCCAAATCTTCTCCAAGCCCTTTAGATTTGGATTCCCTTCACTTAGAGATTTGGACTTGATTCCAGATCCTCTCCTGGCCCTATAGATTTTGATTCCATTCACTTAGAGATTTGGACTTGAGTCCAAATCTCCCCATAAGGCAAAAAGATTTGGACTCAAGTCTAAATCTTCCTGTGAGGCTAGGAGATTTGGACTTAAGTCCAAATCTACCTGTGAGGCAAAGACATTTGGACTCAAGTCCAAATCTACCTGTGAGGCAAAGACATTTGGAAGTCCAAATCTCCCCATAAGGCAAAGACATTTGGACTCAAGTCCAAATCTTCCTATGAGGCTAGGAGATTTGGACTTAAGATTAAATCTCCCTGTGAGACAAAGAGATTTGGACTCAAGTCCAAATCTTCCTTCTGATCTTGTAATTATCCCCCTCTTTGAAATAAAAGAAAGATTCTGTTTTACCCTGTTTTAACCTAGAGAGATTTGGACTCAAGTCCAAATCTTCTTCCAATGACTTTAGATTTGTACTTAAGTTGAAATATCCCCATCTTCTTTCAGTTCATATACAGATTTGGATTCCCTTCAATTAGAGATTTGGACTCAAGTCTAAATCTCCCTGTGGGGCTAGGAGATTTGGACTCAAGTCCAAATATCCATTCAATGTCTATAGATTTGGACTTCTATCCAAATCTCTTGAAGATTTGGACTTGAGTCCAAATCTCTTAGCATAGTAGAGGAAGATCTAGGATCTAACTCCTACAGGTCAATGTGCACATACTTCTTGCTAATGAGAATATAATTATGTATGTACTTACTATCTTACTATCTTTTATTGATATTGACAGGCCTCAAACATTACTAAGAGGACATCTGACTCAACACAAGCAAGAATCCAGTTTTATGATGGAGTTACTGAATGACAATTCTTGGGATTGGTACTTGGATTTTCATAACAAAGATGGAAAACGAATGCAGAACATCCAACTTTTTGTGCTTAAGCCTAACACTGAAACCTACAAATGTGAAGGGTCTGTGATTGGATTACAAGAAGGATCCATTGGAGAGCAAGGTGTACCATGTGTCCGTGTGGATGTGGGTAAAGACAAGGCTTTTTTGCTTCATCCTAGTACTTATGAGATGACACACAAATGAAGGCAGACAACACCTACAGTATGACAACATTAGGATGGAATGTGGATGATGATGGTGAGGAAGCTCCAATCCAGCAAATAATTGATTCTTATGCTAAAGTGAAGGCAAAGCTCAAGCCCGATGCTCATTCAAGAGATTCACCCAACCCAACAAAGAAAGGACGGATAGGAGGACAAGAAATATATTCCGGTGCCAAAGGAGGTGGTGTTGAAGGAGGATCTGGGTCAAGCACATCCATACCAATAACTATTTTTAACACTGTGTTGTCTGTCAACTTTGATCAAACAAAGAAAAAACTATCTTCTAAGAGCAGTGCTAGTAGATCAGGCTTGGTAGAGTATGAGAAATACTACTTCATGGGATCAAAAGTAAAATTCCACATCCCTGTGGTGGTTAATTGTTTCCAAGCACCTACACAATATGTATATAGAAGGCTAAACATAGAGCATGTGAAGAAGCTCACTTTGGATTTTGGCATCAATTCTCAATCTCCAGCTTCTTATGCAGACCTTATGCCCTTTCATAAAGTTGATGGCAAATGCATACCCTTGGAGAATGTAGTCAAGGAAAGATAGAGACATATCAATATTGGATACTTTTTGGTCAACATTCTATCTTTGGTACAAAGGTGTTTATCCAGTAACCCAGATCCAGCCATGGATGAATGAAAAAGTTACTACAAGACCAGGGAATCAAGGATTATTATAAATTGTCCACCTAAAGAATGTGTTGAAATATCATTGATGGCAAACTTGGAATCACAAAACATTATGAGGCAATTAGCCTATATAGATATTCTAAAACAAGTAAGAGATCAATGGATAGCTTTTGAAAGACCACCAAGAGTACAACAAGGCTTGGCAAAGGGGAGTCCACAATGCACACAATGGGATGTAAGTTCACTACCTCTTTTTTAACTCAAGTTTAAGAATCCCCTTCTGTCTTGAAGATTTAGACTTAAGTCCAAATCTCACTTCAAAATCTCTCTAGATTTGGACTTGGGCTTTGCTACAAAGGACTCACACATGATCACATCTACTGATGATGTGTTCAAAAATTGGATCATCATAATAGAGGCCTACATGAAAGGAGACCTTCCCTCACAAAGAAGTCCAAGTGGCGCTTGAATCAAGGGTGGGAGGCAACCAACTGAAACAATGTTCCGATGCTTACAAGGGTTGGATGAGGTGCAGATTAGAGTAATACAAGGGGAGATCCTTGATGGAAAAACTCTATTGGTAAACAGAAAAGCAGACATTGATAACATTGACATGGCCGATAGATCAAAGTAAATGAAAGAAGACAAGGTCTTGCAAGATGAGCTGGTGCCATTTATTAATGCAAATTTAGTTGATGGAGCTCAAAGATCTTGGAAGGAGTGTGAGGAGTATTGGTTGTTGTAATACTTGGATAAAGAAGAAACTAGCAAAAGGAAAAGAGGCAGGACCATTGCCAGAAGCTGTAAAGGGTTACATAAGATGGATAATGGGACAGAAAGAAAGTCTAGGTCAATCTTCTGGTACTAGTGTTTTGCCATGGAGTATCTTTCAAGCGGGACCTAACATGGAAGGCATTGAATTTATTCATAATATTTACCAAGATCCCATGGCAGTTGGAATTGTTATTGTGGATGCAGTATATGGTGCACACAACATCTCTTGGGACACTGAGAAGTTTGAGCAACTACTCAAGGGTCTAATGTCCATTGTCTCTGATTCGGTGTAGTTTATTCTACTTGCCTTTGTTTCAAGAAAACATATGTATGCACTGGAGAATGGTTTAGAGAATGTGGCTATAGCAAGTATGTGATTGGAGACTGGTAGCGTGGACTTTAAAAATTAAATAGACACTTATGTAAGACTTGCCATATCTAGTCACTTGTTACAAGCAATTGTCAGCAAAGAAAAAGAGTTTAATGACATTAAACGCTACTGTGAGAGAGTAGAAAAGCCAACAATACTAGACAATGTTGGTATTGTGTTCCACAATGAGGAGGACTCTGAAGATGAAGAGGAAGTGGATGCTAAAGTTGTTTGCAGCAAGATTGGTAAAGAGAAAAAAAGAATCAGTCATTAAACAAACTATAGAAGAGGAAGTGGATGCTAAAGTTGTTTGCAGCAAGATTGGTAAAGAGAAAAAAAGAATCAGTCATTAAACAAACTATAGAAGAGTTTTGCAGAGAAGACGAGTATGTCTTTGATGTATTTGCATCTGGAGTTGCAGCAAAACTGGCCATTGGCACTAAAAGGAGGGCGATTGCAATGGTCCTTAGTGTGCAAGAAAAGAAGGCAATGGAATCCTTGTGTCGGCAATATGCACAAACCAACTCTCAGACATTAGTGCTTGGGTAGGGATCATTGAAAAAGAAACACAACAGAAGACTATTGGTGCAGATTTGGAGAGTCTCAACAAAGAAATCTCTACACATGCTCTACCCCCTCTTACAGAGACATCAAAGCAAAACCTAGAGGCCCACCTAGATGCTAATATTGACAAGATGTTTGAAAACTAGATGGAGAATTCAGGTCTTTAAAACATTCCTTGAAACATGTTTTTTGTAGATGTCATTATTTGATAATGTTTTGTGTAGTGCTTGCAATTTGATAACATAGTTGACATTCAATATATAAATTTTAATGTTTAGAAGTTTTGTTATTTTAGTGTTTCTAATAACTCACATGACTAGTGTTGTTGATTATAGATGAATTATTATGTGAATTTTGGTATAAAAACTAGGTTTATGGTGTTGTTAGGGAAGTGTTAGTCAATCCATATGTATTTGGATAGATTACACACAAGGCATTGAGGACCCTTAATATCTAAAGATTTGGAATTGGGTCCAAATCTTCTCTCAATTCAAAGAGATTTGGACTTGAGTCCAAATCTCCTCTCAAAGAGATTTTGGACTGAAGTTTAAATCTCCCTTGATACCTTAATACCTATAGTTTTGGACTCAAGTCCAAATTTCCTTAACACCTATAGTTTTGGACTCAAGTCCAAATCTTCTCTCAATTCAACTCTCAATTCAAAGAGATTTGGACTTGAGTCCAAATCTTCTCTCAAAGAGATTTTGGACTGAAGTTTAAATCTCCTTTGATACCTTAACACCTATAGTTTTGGACTCAAGTCCAAATTTCCTGAATCTAGTTTTAGGTGCTTTGAAACATAGTTGTTTTTCTTATTGAAACACATTTGTCAAATCCAAATCTCTTCTTTATACCTAGAGATATGTACATTGAGTCCAAATCTCCCATCTTGGTAAATCTTTTTGAGGAGAGGAATGGGGCTTTGTCTTTAATCTGTTTATTAAGCAAGGTGTGCATGCCAATCCATATTAGCTTGAGAAATTATGTGTAATTATTATATCAAATGAAGTTTTGTAATGGGTTTATATATCATACTATTCAATAAAGAGAGATCACCTTTATTATATTTTAGTACATGTATTTAGTTTGTAATGGGTTTATATATCATACTATTCAATAAAGAGAGATCACCTTTATTATATTTTAGTACATGTATTTAGTTTGTATTAACATTCTCAAAATCTTTGTAATAAGAAAATTATGTGTGTGTGAAATAGATCGTGTCTTGTTAACTTCTCCAACAAGACAAAATGAGAGATCTTACACCGATCAAAACTAAACCAAAGATGACACTTATCTTGGACATGAATGGATTAATTTTGCATCGTTGCTTCATGGGATCAAATAAATTCACAAGCCTACGTTGTGGCAATCAATGGATTGTTCTTCATCCAAGATGCATGTAATTTTTAAATGAATTGTTTATGAGATTTTATGTTGGGATATGGTCAGCAATGCAAAAGAATGTTTTGTTTATAGTGCAAACTTTGACAAAACATGTAGGAAAGGACTTGCCATTTTTCATGGTTTGGGGACAAGAAGAGTGCTACAAATATGATAAAGAGAAGATTTACAGGCCATATAAGATTGGGGTTAAAGCAATGTTTAAACCTCTTCTAAAGGTATGGTGCCAGTGGAGTGGAAAGTGTTGTGGAAAGGACTGTGCTCATTGATGACAACCCTTATAAAGGTTGTTTGAATCCAGCAAAAATTTGTATCTTTCCTACCACTTTCAATATTGATCAAGGAGATAACATTTTAATTGAGGATCTGTTGCAGTATCTATTGTACTTAGATGGTGCAAAAGATGTGCATGATGTTATAACCTTCAATAGATATGGGCAACAACCAGTGCAATATGGTCATTTGAATCCAGCAAAAATTTGTATCTTTCCTACCACTTTCAATATTGATCAAGGAGATAACATTGTAATTGAGGATCTGTTGTGCAGTATCTATTGTACTTAGATGGTGCAAAAGATGTGCGTGATGTTATAACCTTCAATAGATATGGGAAACAACTAGTGCAATATGGTCATTCATTATATGACTATTTTCAAAAGGTGATTCTTGAATGGGATGAGATGAACAAGAACATAACAAGGGAAGGAGGACAAGATGCTCATTCAAGCTCATCAAGCAGACAAACTCCACAGGTCAATGTCAAGGACACATAACATATATTGATTTGAAAACAACAAGTAAAATTCGTGCTCCATCTGTTCATCTAAGTAGTAGACAACTAGTGATATTGCAAAGAATTCCTCCGTGTTGACACTAAAAGACATGGAAGCAATGCTCTATGCTCAACAACTAGGGTATAAAAAACGCTTCATCACAGGAGCTGCAGTTAAGAGTTATATATTGCAATTAAAAGATTTTTATCAATGTCAGCCAAGGAGAAACTAAGTTCTTTTTTCATGAACCCTTCAAATGTGTAGGAGGAAGCATGTAACATTTATGCTATATATGGTATGTAGTTTACATAAAGACTAACTTGTGTTTTTTCTCTTCACAGAATTCAAGGCTTTAAGAAAAATTCAAGATATCTTCAATATGTGAATACCATATCAAAGTTGATGAAATGCGACCACTGCATTTACCTATCAAAGTTGCAGAGATCTTCTACATTAAAGATGTGGCTTACATGGTTAAACCTTCATCAATCCAAGGGGATGGGCTTGGTTGTTTATACATTCAAATGTGCAAGCTGGAAGGACCTTGTTGCACTATGGAGGGTCAAAATATTCTCATGATAATTGGATAAAATTATGTGTAGAGAATCCTAGAGCACAAAAATACTCGATCATTGAGGACCCTAGTGTGTGTCCTATAAGGAGGACAGAGTTTACATTGTCGGTGATGTTCAATACGGAAATGTGGCTGGTTATATAAATAGCTGTAAGGATTACAAAGAAAGAGAGAATGTGTGTTATGTATTCTCACCAACATCATTACCTCCATGGTACAAGCATAGAGAAAGAAATGTACATGTAGATGATTATGGCTACATTTATGTAGAAGCATTGAAGAATATCACTGCTGGAGATGAACTTTTTGCTGATTATGATTTCTAATGTAATCTCAATTATAATTTATAGTTTTCTTCAACACTACTACTTCTAAGAGGTTTTCAATGTCTATGTACTTGAGCTCCTAAGTGGCATGAATGTGTTTATAAATATAGTATGGAATTTTAAATTTGGTAGTGTTTAGCAACTGTCCTGATTGATATAGTTTTGAATAGTAGAATTACTAAGTAATGATCCTTATAATCACATGGTAACCTATGTTGTATTGTAGTATTTCAAAATCTCTCCAATAGAAATATAGGTTATTATTTGTTGAGCATGTTCTTCTTGCATTAGTGAAATAAAGTCTAAATCAAAAGGGTAATTCTTCTCAAGTTTCACTAATATAGACTAAATTTACAAGTAATACAAGCTTTTTTCTAGTCGATTTTAATAAATATAGTCCAAATCTAGATCATTTTATTGATTTTATCTAGCCAATTTTAACAAATATAGTCCAAATCTTCGAAAGTGGGAATTGGGATTTTTCCCAAATTCCGTTATATGCCGTTACTAACTCTCTTTGACATGCACCTAGGGATGGTTAGACCACCAGTTCTTCTTCGTCGACATCATGCACTAGAGGCTCAAATCATATTTCAATATTGGATTGGGTCAAATTTGGAGCATTGGCACATCATGCCTAGTTTGATGCATCTCGTCATCCACCACATGACTTTGATAGCCATCCAAATGACTTTGTGTGCCTGCTATGTTTTTGAAATTATCATGGTTTTGTCTCAACCATGCACACTATGCATCGAAAGGTGTCCTCCACAATGATCTATATAGCAAAAATCTTGTGTTGCATTTTTTGGAGAAATATGACAATGTTTACATAGAAACGTGTCTACAATGATCATGAGACTGAGCCATGCCAATAGAGGATAAGTGTCATTGGAAACCACTTAGTCCAACCGTATAGGACAAGAGATCCCATATAACACCATATTGAGGAATATGGGAATTTCCCATAAGTTTGGGACACGTGGTCAAATCTTTGGATTAATCATAACTTGAACATCGTTACTCCGCTCTATAGCTCACTAGATTCCATTTTCCAAGCGCTTTCCAACAATAGGTCACATGATATGGTTTTGAAAAACTTATAGGCATGTTATCCAGGTCCCACCTTTTTAGTATTCAAAAAATGGGAGTTGGGAAATTCCCAAACTCATGAATATAGTGTTATATACATAAAGGTTAGTCCTCTACAAGAACTGGCACAAGATCATTAACTTTTTCTATGTCATTACATTTTGATAACATCTCAGACTCATCTTCATCTCTTCACTTGGCTACATTCTCTGAGACTGCATCATGTGTATATCTTATTAGCTTTTTTACATTGTCTGCATTAGCTGCATGAAATGCCAATAAGCAAGGTCTATTGTGTCTCTTTGAATGAATGAAATCAAACACCAACCAATTTTGTTCACAACTCCTGAAGATACGGCCACTACACACGTGTTGGAATAAAATGAAGTTCAACGATATCACATCCAAGCTCTCTCCACCACATAGGAGTATAGATTTTATTAACAACTTCAAGATGCCATGGCAAACTTCACATGTTATACGTATGCATATTTTCCTTGATCACCAGGAAATAGCTTGGTACACACAGTGTTCAAATCCTTCATCACCTCGGCATTTTTAGATTTTGTTGAAATAATTGATACTTTGGATCCAAGACAAATGTGGTGACATGAATCGATCTATGCATCTGCTTCCTTCCAAGGACTTTTTGCTATACAAACAATCATTACCCTTTCTCTGTTAGTAAAGCATTGCGACTCCTTTACTTTTTTAATAGCATTATGCATATTCCAATATAACTTGCTAATTAAAAAGCTCTCTATATCAACCATGCATAGACACATAACAAATGGCTTTATGATAGTGATAATCTTATCTATATTTCTCCAAAAATTTAAAAATTTCCCCAAGATCTTACATCTACATTCTGCCTTACTGAACTTGCTTTTTTTTTTCTACCCAATTGTCAAAATATCAATCTGCCACTGTCTCAATTAAGTTAACTTTGGCTTTTATCAAAACGTTCCAATACAAGGAAAGCTGTGGCAAATCAAGTATTACAAAAAGTCACAAGATACAAATTTGAATGACGACAAAACAAGGCATACGTAATTTGATGCTCTTTAATAAGTCACCTTGTTAAAGAGCAAGAAGAAGATAAGGTTCATAGTCATTGGGTCAAAACAAGTCACTAAATCCACAAGACCACCTTATGCCGAAGGTTTGAATTGCCTAGCATGGGTTGAGAAAGACAAGGAGGAGAAGGTTTTCAAGGAAAATTTGGATTTGGTTTCTCTTTTTGAGTTGGATGTGGACATGATTATTGCCCAATATGGTCCCTCTTTCCTCATGATGCAACGAGAAGTAATTAATACCTCATGATGCAACCAAAAGTAATTAATACCTCAGCTACACCAATTAAGGAAGACAACTGTGGTGACATATGGGCAGAGGTTCTTCCCACTTAAAAAATGATCCTCCAGAATATCTTAAAGCCTGAAGTGGACTTTGATGTGGACTGGATTATTGCCCAATGTGGACCCTCTTCCCTCATGATGCAATCGAAAGATGCAATCGAAAGTAATTAATGGCTCGACTACACCAACAAATGACGATAGCTATTGTTACTCCTTTTCCATACATATGATGTAATCCCCACCCTAGCTTAGGTAATTCACACTACATATAGCTAGGGGCCACTTTTTATAATGGAAGCCAGCCATATGTAAGGCTTATATACAAGATGATAATAGCTTAGGGGCACCCTATAAGTGTGGGTACATGCAAAGCCCATACACATATAAGTGACTTATGAGGGTGTAAAGGGAAACTTTTTGCAATACAATCTATAATTGAGCTCAAGCTTGAGAGCTCCTCTACTCTTGCTTTGACTTGTTGTCTTCTTGATTCTTTTTTGCATCCATGTCTATGTGTGTTCATCGTCGCTATGGGTCCCATGTGAAGCTTACTTGCATGCTTGTGTGAGTGCTTATGTGTGTGTGTGTGTGTGCATGTTGAGAGCTTCCATGCATGCTTGTGTGAGTGCTTATGTGTGTGTGTGTGTGCATGTTGAGAGCTTGCTTGCATGATTCATGCTTGAGAGTAGCTAGGTGTGCAGAGTGAGTGAGCGATTGAGAGAGAGATGGAGTGCATGGAGAGAAAGCTTCTTCGCTTTCTCTCTTGTTGGATTGGATTACAAGGGACTAAGCATTAGATTAGTAGAGCTAGATTAGTAGAGCTTGAGGGCTTCACAACCCTTTAGGTCTCCATTCCTATGAGCAATGCATTGTCAGCGACTCTAGATGGGTTAGTACTTCCGATATTGAGATTACTTGTCAGCGACCCTAGATGGGTTAGTACTTCCGATATTGACAGCGACTCTAGATGGGTTAGTACTTCCGATATTGATATTACTTGTCAGCGACTCTAGATGGGTTAGTACTTCTGGTATTGACATTTCTTGTCAGTGACTCTAGATGGGTCAGTACATTCGATATTGGCATTGCTTCTTGAGAGACTATAACTTCTCTACTACACAAGAGGCATCGTTGCCAAGGAGTAGAGCTAGTACTATAATGAAATTGGGACATTCTAATGATACAATTTGTTTTTTCATGCCCATGGGTTGCAAAACTTATGGTAGGGTGATTGTGTGTTGAGTTTGGTGTGTGGTTTGGAGTGTAATAGAGTGTTTTATGTGAGTAGATTAAGCTTTCCTAACCCATAACCCTTTTCTTGTGTTTTTGTTGATTTTGCACTTCATAGATGAAGATAGATGGTTGAGTTGAGATGCAAGGTATGTAAGTATGTATATATAAATAGTGTGCATGTGCATGTGTGTGTGTGTGTGAGAGAGAGAGAGAGAGAGAGAGAGAGAGAGAGAGAGAGAGAGACATTACATGTAAGATGCATTTATTTGAGAGTGAGCACACCTCACCACTCATCCCTACCATTAAAATTTAATCTAAAATTTAATTAATTAAAATTATATATGTGTGTGTAAATCTATTTATGTGTGTGTGTGTGAGAGAGAGAGAGAGAGAGAGAGTGTGCGTGAAGAGAGGAGAGAGAGAGAGAGTGTGTGTGCATGAGAGAGAGAGAGAGAGAGAGAGAGAGAGAGAGAGGCTGAGAATTTCTATGTAGGAGATAGTTTGTGTGGGAGGAGATAGTGTGTGTTTTCATTAGTGTATGTGCGGTGTGTACATGTGTGTGTGTGTGTGTGTGTGTGAGAGAGAGAGAGAGAGAGAGAGAGAGAGAGAGGCGACAGATAATTTTTATATAGGAGATAGTTTGTGTGGGAGGAGAGAGTGTGCGTTTAGATTAGTGTATGTGCGGTGTGTACATGTGTGTGTGTGTGTGTGTGTGTGAGAGAGAGAGAGAGAGAGATTACATGTAAGATGCATTTATTTGAGAGTGAGCACACCTCACCACTCATCCCTACCATTAAAATTTAATCTAAAATTTAATTAATTAAAAGTATATATATGTGTGTAAATCTATTTAAGTGTGTGTGTGTGTGTGTGTGTGTGTGTGTGTGTGAGAGAGAGAGAGAGAGAGAGAGAGAGAGAGTTTCTATGTGAGAGAGTGTGCGTGAAGAGAGAGAGAGAGAGAGAGTGTGTGTGTGTGTGTGCATGAGAGAGAGAGAGAGAGAGAGAGAGAGAGAGAGAGGCTGAGAATTTCTATGTAGGAGATAGTTTGTGTGGGAGGAGATAGTGTGTGTTTTCATTAGTGTATGTGCGGTTTGTACATGTGTGTGTGTGTGTGTGTGTGTGTGAGAGAGAGAGAGAGAGAGAGAGAGAGAGAGAGAGAGAGAGAGGCGACAGATAATTTCTACGTAGGAGATAGTTTGTGTGGGAGGAGAGAGTGTGCGTTTAGATTAGTGTGTATGTGCAGTGTGTACATGTGTGTGTGTGTGTGTGTGTGTGAGAGAGAGAGAGAGAGAGAGAGAGAGAGGCGACATATAATTTCTACGTAGGAGATAGTTTGTGTGGGAGGAGAGAGTGTGCATATAAATTAGTATATGTGCGGTGTGCACATGTGTGTGTGTGTGTGTGTGTGTGTGAGAGAGAGAGAGAGAGAGTATATGCATGCATGTGCATACATCTGCATCTATGTGTAGAATGTGCTTGAGAGAGAGAGTGAGATGGGGCAGACCTAGAGAGAGAGAGAGAGAGAGAGAGAGAGATGTAATGAGGGAGGGTGAAAAGAGAGAGAAAGAGAGTGAGAGATAGAGAATAAAAAGTATCTTTTAATAAAATATAAATTAAATAGAAAACATATATGTATATGTGTGTATACATGTGTGTGTGTTTTTATTTACATTTATATATACATACATACATATGTATATATATGTGTGTGTGTGTGTGTGTGTGTGTGTTTAGATGTGTGTATGATATATCTATCTATATATTTAAAAGTGACCACAACTTATCACCCATCTCCGCACATTAAAATTTAATCAAAATTAATTAAATTATGTCGATGTTTGTATTTATATTTTTAAATACATGTATATATGTATAAGTATATGTGTCTATGTATAGGTTTATGTATTTCTATGTAGGAGATAGTTTGTGTGGGAGGAGATAGTGTGTGTTTTCATTAGTGTATGTGCGGTGTGTACATGTGTGTGTGTGTGTGTGTGTGTGTGTGTGTGTGTGTGTGAGAGAGAGAGAGAGAGAGAGAGAGAGAGAGGCGACAGATAATTTCTACGTAGGAGATAGTTTGTGTGGGAGGAGAGAGTGTGCGTTCAGATTAGTGTATGTGCGGTGTGTACATGTGTGTGTGTGTGTGTGTATGTGAGAGAGAGAGAGAGAGAGAGAGAGAGGCGACAGATAATTTCTATGTAGGAGATAGTTTGTGTGGGAGGAGAGAGTGTGCGTTTAGATTAGTGTATGTGCGGTGTGTACATGTGTGTGTGTGTGTGTGTGTGTGTGTGTGTGTAGAGAGAGAGAGAGAGAGAGAGTGTATGCATGCATGTGCGTACATCTGCATCTATGTGGTCATGTGCATGTGCATGTGTGTGTGAGAGAGACAGATGGTTGTAGAGAGGGAATAGTTCTTTCCTAGAACCTTGGTCTGCCGCCGCCGCCGCAGCAATGGGCGGGTGCAATACTAGTAATACTTTAAGTGATAAGGTTTCTCAAACCTTACGACCACCACAGAAAAAAATAATGTGGTGGCCTGGTGGAGATGGTGATGCGGCCTTTCCTCTGCGCAGCTATGGCACGACTGAGTTTTAGCTTCTCTCTTGTTGCAGATATGCGTGCCCGACGCTCTATCCCCTCCCTTTATCTCGCTATGCAGTGGCGCTGCTATCTTCTAGCTGCTGGTTCTTCTTCTTGGTAGCAATGCTGCTGCAGCCTATCCACCTCTTTTGGCCGCCCTTGCTAGCTCTCTCACCCATACTACTGCTATGTGTGGGCTGCACCTTTGTGTTGCTTTGGGGAGCTTCTTTGAGATCTACTTTGCCCTACTTGACTTGCCTTTCCTGCAACAACAAAAACAACACAACTTCCTTTTTGTTTATTAAGCTCTTAATGAGCTTCAAGTGAATGCTTCTGTCACAATGAGAGTTCTCAAAGATACAATATATGTGAAATAGGCTTGTGAAGAATTGAAAAGTGAATGGTGAGTGCTATAAGTGAAGAGATTCATGGGAGAAGATTAGATAGGGAATATTGAGCAATTAGGGAAGAAATTAAGGGCAATTATACTAATGCATTTGGAGATGAGGGACATAATAAGCTATGTGTGTGAGGGGAATAAATGAGTGATTAGAGAGCTAATGAACTATGCTTAGGACTAATGATTGGAGATGAGGGATAGAATAAGATATGCATGTGAGGGAATAAATGAGTGATTAGAGAGTTGTGAGGGGAATAAATGAGTGATTAGAGAGCTAAATGTGCTTAAGACTAATGATGCTAAAATTTAACTCAATGAATTAAGAAAATGATGTAGAAATGTAATGGAGAGCTAGACCTAGGCTATGATACCATGTTGAGAATCACGGATCAAGCTCTCGTAATAAAAAGGCATATACCTAATCATACACTGATCCTATGCTAATGAAAACACTAATCTAAGGGGGATATGTGTGAGTAGCATTCATCACATGAAGATAGTGGTAGTTAGCTAGACTCAGTTAATTAGGTTGCAAGATAGATTAACTTGCACTCATAAAGAAACTTGAGGAATGTGCTCCATGTTGCATTGCATGAAATGTCCCCCTTTTATATGAGGGAGGTACAACTTGCTTTGCTAGCTCATGTGGGGTAAAGTGGCCTAAATGATGTGGCTCACACCTCATGATTTCTTCCTCTACTCATACCTTTCCTCTATCTTGTGCTCAAGGCACCACAAATCTCAACATAGCATTCCCTCCTTCATGATCAATGATGATTAAATCAAGGTTTTGGTGAGTTAGATGGCCACATTACACACAGTACTAGATACCCCCAATATAACATTCCCTCCTTCTTGAGCATTGATTTTGAACTCCCTTCCTACCTTGGTTCTAGAGGTCCATGTGATCCTTATTGTGCTTCTCCTACTCTTTAGTTCTCCTTGCAACATCCCATGGGTCTCTTGATCCTTTCCTTTGTTTGCACCCTTGCATGTTTCATAGATGTATAAGGATCTTCAATTCATTGTGTCCTTCCATTGTGTGCACCGATTAGTGTGGTGGTATTTAATCACAATCGTACCCTATTAACATATTATTATCCCCATGCATCCCATGACATATACTCTCATGGAGAAAAAAGAATTGAGTAATCTCAAAGTGGACCAGTTACTATGGTGGTCTTTAATCACAATCGTACACTATTAACATATAATTATCCATATGCATCCCACGACACATTCTCTCATGGAGAAAAAAAGAGTGGAGTAATCTCAAAGGGATGTTTTCCCATCCTATGGTAAAGCTCAATCACTTAGTCTTTGGGAATTGATAAGGTTGCTTTGTCCATTGCCTTTCTTGCACTGAAAGCTTATTGATAAGGTTGCTTTGCCCATTGCCTTTCTTGCACTGAAAGCTTTGTTATGTGTTGGAGGACCTCGCATTTGGCCAGCTACATGCATGCTCCAATCCATTGTGGTAATGCTTGATCACCTTGTCTTCGAGCATATAAAATTTGTTTTTTTTAATTGCTTTTGTGTAAGAAACTCAAGCGACGTGCAGAAACATTTTCCATGGACACGACTAAGCAAATAAAAAGATATGGAGAATAATACTCAATTAGTGTACTAATTTTCCATAAACAAGACTAAGCAAATAAAAAGATATGGAGAATAATACTCGATTAGTGCACTAATTTTCTACGGACAAGACTAAGCAAATGAAAAGATACGGAGAATAATATTCAATTACTGTTCTATTATGATGGTTACAATTGATGTCAACTACTTCCTATTGGGATCCAGACTCTCATGTGTGTGAACCTTTGTTTGTATGTGTGTGAATAGCCCCTAAAAGGGTTATTATTGTGTGAACACACTCTTATAAGTGGATAAGATAAGTGTACCACTTGGCATCCACTTATTAGTGTGATATTTGTATGGGTCAAATGATACTAGTGGTAAGACCCATCTTCGACGGGTTGAGCTAAGCACACCATTAAAAAAGACAACTTTGTGAAGAAGGCATCACCAATCACACACATTGAAATCAGCTAAGACACAAAGATGGTATCTACTACAAGAGAAGCAAACGTCTCTCTCCGGCACATCTCTCTTGCTAAGGCGCTACAATTTGAGAAACACAATTAAGTTATCATAATCACTATGGATAGCCTAAAATGTATATATATATATATATATATGTTGCAATGATAATCAATAGTGGCATGGCCTGTCTCCGACGGGTAGGAGACAGGCCATAATTAAGTTATCATAATCACTATGGATAGCCTAAAATGTATATATATATATGTTGCAGTAATAATCAATAGTGGCATGGCCTGTCTCCGACGGGTAGGAGTTGGGCACACGGTTCACCATTCTCTCTCTCTCTCTCTCTCTCTCTCTCTCTCTCTCTCTCTCTCTCTCGCGTAATCCTCCCTGTTCTCTCTTTCTCACACCCCTTCAGCATTGTCATATTCTCTCTCTCTCTCTCTCTCTCTCTCTCTCTCTGTTGTAATTCTCCCTTCAGCATTGTCATATTCTCTCTAGGAGCTCTCTCTCTCTCTCTCTCTCTCTCTCTCTCTCTCTCTCTCATGGAGTGTAGTTCATCGAGGTCTTCTCATATATATGTACATAAAAATAGTATATGTGTGTGTATAGTAATCAATATAAATAAATAGTATATGTATACGTATGTACGTACATATGTATGTATGTGTGTGTGTGTGTGTATACATACACACACACACACACACACACACACACATACATGCATACATATATATGGGAGAGAGAGAGAGAGAGAGAGAGAGAGAGAGAGAGAGAGAGAGAAATGGGATGGTTTTATGAGTTGGATTGTACACAAATATCTTTTATGTATTCAACCCAAAAGATAAGACCATTGCAAACACAATTTTCAGCTTAGCCCATACATGATAGATTAAATATAGGCACAAACCTATGTGTCTTTCTCTCTCAAAATATCATGTGGTGTCAATAGACAACTTAGTTCAATAAATGAAAGCAAGCTTCAGTTACAATGTACAATCATTTCTCATGTTAGGATTGAAGAATGAATGCAAGTGTGTACAACAATTTCTCATTTAAAGCTTAATTAAATATGTGGGTAACCCTAAAAATTAGAAAGACCCTACATCTAATTACATTCAAATGTCCTAGACCTTCTTTGTGCCCATTGGTTGCCCTTGTCCTTCCCAAGTCTTAACAATTCTTAAAATAGTTGCAGAATGTGTGCAACAAAAATTCATTAGTATTTGCTCACAGAATATAATTTATCAAACCACCAAAAGATTATGCGGCTTCACATGTGATGCATGAACTTTTCTTGGAGTTTAGAGTCTACCAACATGCCAAGAGTAGAGATGGCAACTTGCTCACTTTATTTGTATTTTGTGCTATATCCTCAAAGTAGACTTGCATGGCTCATCTATGTCTAGCTCTTCAATAGAAATCTCAGTGTTACAATATAACCTTCTTTGGCTTCAATCAACTATTTACAATATTTTATGCAAAATCAACAGAGAAGGTGTTCATTCTCGACTTCACATGGTCACAACCATGGACACATGGCATATGTAACTATATATGTTCTTGTGATTAGTCAAATTAAGGAAATATGAGCAAGTATACCCATTTCTCTGCCTTGGACCAAGTGAGATTAATTGTGAACGATTATGATGTAAAATGTGAGACTACCCTCAAAAAGACAACTAGCAAGGATGCCTTTGTCAATGTTGATGTTGAGCGGCCAGCCCTGAAGCAAGTCGAAGAAGTAGTAAAACATGTCCTTAGAAGATGTGAAGCTGTGAGGGCCTAGAGTGGCATCCTTAGAGCCCCTTATTGTTGGCTCTGGCTTAACACCATCCCCATTGGCACCATGGTCATGGATATTCCCATGACCATGGTGCTGTGAGGGCCTAGAGTGGCGCCCCTTATTGTTGGCTCTGGCTTAACACCATCCCCATTGGCACCATGGTCATGGATATTCCCATCATCGTACCCATGTCCACCATCGCCAAGTAAAGCAGATCATCAATGGCAAGACAACGTCTAGCTATAATTGTAATTGTTTTTCAATTAAGGTGGATAATCATCACGTTTATATTGGTGATCATTATAGTAATCAGGCGCTGGTGGACCCTGCATGCTATAAAAGCCCGAGGAAAGTATCCTTGGAGGATTGCTGCATGGCCATGCTCGCCATGCTCGAAGCATACGGCAAAGAAGAGATTAACATTAATTATGCTATTAATGTTGATTATAGAACTGATGATGATGAGATGAACGGTGAGCAGCTTGTCAGAGCATCTTACCTCCTCCAACATTGCTAGCTCCAACCATGCCACTGTGTAAAACAACAATTTGGTACTACTAATAAGCCATCAAAAAGTAATTGCTCTCTTTGTGTTGCTAATTAGCCTCTTAATAATATGTTTATCTTCTGAACAATACTCAGCTCACCAGTGAGCAGTAGCTACATGCAATAGTAGTTTTGACACCCGGCCCTGGCCATCGGCAGCCTCCACTATGTGGCCTTCTTCAAGAACCAGAACTCGATGTCCGCCCACCAAAACAGCAGCTACGTGCGTCGCACTCTCCAGCGGCCTTCTCCGGTAATGATATGTTCGGCATGCACGTGCTGAGAGAGCATGGGATGCACCTCCATCGACCTTCTCTACAACCACACTCTGAACAATACTTAGCCTGTCAAGCCTCTGTTGTTACTACGATGAGGGGGACTCCAGGCTACTTGGCGCCGGAGTGGGTGAAGAAGGGGTCAATTGTGATGTGTTCAGCTTCGGGATGCTATTGATGGAGATGATGAGCGGGCGAAAGAACGTGCGAGGAGCGGGTTATTACCGAAATGGGCTTGCTTCTGGCAAGTTATACATGACCAAGGGCGCCGCTTGTTGCTGCACACATGAGCTGCTCGCCTGCTGATTTGGCGTCTGCGTGGCATATCAGCCACGCTGGCAGTCAACAACCGGCGAACTCCTTTTACCAATCTGATTTTTCAACCGTCCGCCCCATTAATAGTGGCGGCGGTGGAGTGAGCTCGGCCAGCGTGAGTCCTGCATCATCAATGCCGCCGCGCTCAACGCCTATCTAGCTGTGGGTGTCCAGCTGTGGGTGCTGCTCAGAAGCGCGCTCAACGTGCTGCTCAGAAGCGCGCTCAACGTCTGGCGCGCTCAACAGGAAGAGCTTTCTAGCTCTGTCCGATTCTGCTGTGTTCCCTGCTGCTGCAGCCGCGGCTGTCACCAGCAGCCCACCAACCTGTTCTGCTGTGCCTCTATTAACACGTCTGTCACATCAGCAGCTCACCAAGCAGCTTCCGCTTGCCTTCTGGTGAAGACCTCAGCTTCCGAGTGCCCCCGCTGCGCTGCTTGTTCCCCTCACTGTTGCATCCGGAATACGAGGTCGTGAGGCAGCACTGCGAGGGGTGGATCCTAGGTGTGGCGCAGCCGCCGCCCGCCAGTTCCTCGTCGTTGACCATCTCCTGGATGTGAAAGGCGCCTTGCAGTGATCTGGCGATCTCAAGCTAGTGCGTTTGTGAATATTTGCTTGCAGTTATTCTGTTTTCCCCTTTGTACTGCAGTGCCTAGATTCTTATATACATATATATACTTCGTTTTTCTATTTATCATTTGGTTATATTTCTTCTTATTATTATCACATCATGTCTTGATGATCTTTGCCATGGCTAGCATCTACTATCAAGCCCTTAACACCTTAAGGTGTGATTATTTTGTTGCGTTTGTGGAGTTCGTTCATTCCTAGTGAGTTTACCTTTTTCTATTTGCCATGTTCGTGGTGTTGTTTTGTTCTTAGACTTCTATTACTTCTCTTATAATGATTTTGGTTAATTTTTGGGCTCTTGCTTCCACCTTCTATTTTTACTTTGATTTCTTTTCTCTTTTTCTCCCACTCTTCCTTACTTAATTGTTATATCTTTGCACTACCTTTGGTTCAGCAGGTTCAGGTTTTTTAAAGGGTTAATCATGTCTCTCCAAAACTGAAGCTTAGAGAATGCCATGAGTTCTCAAATGCCCCCTATCGGTGTCTTCGATTCGACAGCATTGTGTTGGGTGCACTCATATGACAATTGTTCAAAATACAAATTTGTACGCGAAGCTAACATCCCTTGGAACCGTGTTGCTGATTTTGTAAAAGGAGAAGCCGACAATGCAAAGTTTCCGACTTCTTTCAAAAAATATAGCCACCATCACCGAGATGCCTCCAATCTCACAAAGATTGCACATGAATCATGGATTGAGAAGATAGTGTAAGTGTGTATTTGTTTTAGTCTGTCTAATCCATGAATTAATCATCACACACACACACATACAATTAAATGTTTATCGTTACTTCTTTGTTTTGTTTAGCTTTTGGTGTGGTTTTGGTCCTGCTGGCACTAAAGCACCAATGCAATCTAACATTGCGGATGGCAAAGATGTCAAAACTACCCAGCTCAATGAATGCAAGGACACTAGTAGCGAAGATGATGTTGAGGTGGAGGAGAATAGTGGTGACGAGTCGAATCGTGAAGATGGTGAGATGGAGGAGCGTAGTGAAATAAAAGAGTTGCCACAGCCAACTGCAAAGAAGCCATGTAAGAAAAGGCGCCCTCCCATCACAAAGGGCAAGCGAAAGCGTGGATGCAAATGTCATTTTAGTGTCAAGAGGCTCGCACAAGATCCAGGGGTGGCCATAATCTCTTATATACATCCATACCACACAAATGCAAATGATGAGGTTTGTCATGGTATAAGATTTGTTGATCCCTCTTTGAAGTTCTCTCCATGGATCTCAATGCAAAAGAAACTATGGGTTTCAAGCATGCTATATCGTGGTTTCTCTCCACATCAAGTGTTGGAAATGCATGTCCAAGCATTGCATTCAAGCCAAAGTCATGACCCTACAATTACTATGGTTAGGGATGACTTTTTGTCTATTCGTGACATCATGAATATATCTAGCAAGCTGGCTATTGATCAGTACCAGCTACACACAGATGATGCGGAAAGCACCAAGAGATGGTGTCATGAGAATCAATCAAGCACCTTTATCTACCAGGAGCAAGATGTGGAACATTCCAAGGAATTTATCCTTGGAATACAATCACCATGGCAAAGGGAGATGTGCAAGAAGTTCGGAAATGGGAACCTTCTTGCGATGGATGCTACCTTTGGCACAAACAAATATAAGGTATGTGGTGTAATGAATTATCATTTTTACTCTTGTTCACATTCTCTTAAGTTATAATAAATGTTCATTTTTTACTTCTTGTTCACATTCTCACTTTCCTTTAAAACACATGAACAGTTTCATTTGTATACAATCCTTGTTTTTGATGGTCATCGCAATGGTGTGCCCATTGCTTGGGTGCTTACATCTTCAGCTACATTTGAGTGTACTTGCACTTGGTTAAGCAAGTTTAGAGCTAATATGCTTGACTTTTATAAATCATGGGAGCCCGGAGCCTTTATGGTTGATGATGCCGAAACGGAGATTAATGCGCTCAGGTTAGGACCATATGTTCATATGTGTTGAGTGCAAACTAATGAGAACCGTGTGTTTGAGTTCTATGTGACGTGTCCTTTCTATTTTTCGTAGGGTGGTATTCAATCAACCCATTTTTCTATGCTTGTGGCATGTCAAACGTTGTTGGCTCCGACACCTTATTAAGAAGGTGAAGGAATGGCCCAAAAGAGCTTTTATGTTTTGGTCTTTGGGAAATATCATGAACATGCAAGGGTCAGCAAATTCTACAGACCCTATAATCAAAGAGGATGCAAAGGCTATGATCTCTACCTTCTACTCCAACTTTAGAGATGAGGGGAGTTTTATTGAGTATTTCAAAACCTATTGGGAGGCTAAACTAGGTAAGGTTGAATTTTAAACTTTATACATACTCTTCTTATAGGTAAAATAATGCGCACTTGCTCTCCTTTTTGTTCGTACTTCATTTCTTGCTCTTCTAACTTCATTTGTTTTATGTGCAGAAATGTGAGTGCGTGCTTCCCGATTGCTTCCACATTCAGGACAAGACACTAATGGAGCAATAGAGTCATATCATGGGCAGCTCAAATATAAGTTTTTGGGCTCTTCCAAAAGGATGAGTTCGAGGCGGGTGGATTGGCTCTTATACAAGTTAACATCATCATGCTTGCCATATTATTGGTATGTTCAGCAGTTGAAGGACAATGGTTTTATGAGAAACAACGCCATTGAAAGAGTAGTGGAGAATTCTTATGAGCGGGCACTTCAAATACCAGATGCTAATGTCTCATTCCAGGTTGGTGGTGTTGCTATAGTGGAGAGCATGAACACAAAAGCTTCATTTTACACAGTCTACAATTCCGATTGCCAATGGGCATGTTGTACATGTGCATGGGCAGAGCTTGGAAATATTTGTAAGCACCAAATTAAGGTGATGTTGTTGCGGGGTGCTTCACATGCTTCACTTATGGAGCAATGCCAACATATGTATGAAGCATGGGGAGATGCTTCTAGGTCTACTGTCAATCTTCACTCACATGTTTCTACTATTAATGTGCTTGAACCAAATGGTGATGATGTTGCCGCATTAGGAGGGGACAATGTATGTAGTGAAGTACTTGAGCAATCGGGAAATGTGAAGACACTTCAATGCTTGTGGCAAGAGTTGTCTTGTTTTGTAGGACAGGACCAGGCTTTGATTGAGGAGGCTTGCAATGGATTGAGGAGAACATTGGGCCATGTGAAGACAATGAAGGCAAGAATGGACGAGCGAACAGAAACACAAGCTAATTTTCAAGTCTTGGAAGATGGATTCGGCAACTCCTTGAAGCGAGCAAA
Source organism: Cibotium barometz (assembly GCF_041138505.1). Lineage (NCBI taxonomy): Eukaryota > Viridiplantae > Streptophyta > Polypodiopsida > Cyatheales > Cibotiaceae > Cibotium > Cibotium barometz. The sequence continues at coordinate 27,310,664 of NC_141051.1, forward strand.
ACCATTCTTTGAGAAGGGCAACAAGAAGAAATCAACATCATCAAAGAGTCACCCATTGACTCACCCCTTCAAGACCCCTGCTAAGAAAACCAAAGTGTCAATGCAAAAAAGGCTTGATCAGAAAGCTTCAAAGTAGCCTTTTGAATTTATGTAATGAACTCTCCAATGCTTCAATGGCTTTTTGCATCTCAGTCTTCAACCAATTATTGTGCGTCTTGAGCCGTATTTTGTTCGTGTGTTGCCGTGTGTAAGAGAAACAAAGGTAGTGCAAATAAGATTGTGTGTGTGTGTGAGAGAGCTTCACAATAGCGTGTATGAGAAGAGAGGCCGAAAGTGCAATTCAAAAACACCTTGCATACGTACCTTGACAATGTCCATGAGTTACCATTCATGTTAAAGAAATTAGTAGCTAAGGTGACCCGTCTATATCCTCTGATTGCATTGTGAGCCTAGGAATTGCTATTTTTTGCTGATCCATTTTGTCATGAATAGTACATAAGTACCTTTGTGGTTGATGATGTGAACAAAATTTCCAACTATAGTACAAATTTTGTAGCTTCATGTTGATTCATGTATGCTTTTTGCATTCCTTCATTAATATGCTCATGCCCTCCTGGCAATTTGTAGTAACAAGTTGTTCTTTAAGGTATAAGGTAGCATGTGAGTTCATCAACATAAGAGTTTTATATTGGGGTTACATAAATAGACTACAACTTTCATATTCAAAGCCATGGTACAACAAAGAGTGAGAGACCTCAACAATATGGCATGTATGCCACCAATGCAATTTATTCATTGTAAGGGCCTGCACCATGTTGCGAGTGCTTCTCAAAGAACCATCACACCTAGTGCCCTAACTCCATCCTTGAATCCAATGCCAATCCACAATGTTATTACATACAGAGGCAATGTTATAAGTGTGGATTCAATGAGTGATATCCCATTCAAACTAGCTCTTTCCAAAGAGAAGAAACCCAATGACTACACAAACCTTCCAAAGAAACTCAAGGATTATCACAACCCCATGCTGGAGAAAGAGCGAATGAAGTAAGCCCAAGAGCTTATGAGGAAGGTGTAGGCTAAACTAGAGCTAGTACTTGAGCAAGTAGTTGAGTACAAACCATTGACCCTGCTAAAGTCGACCCTTGACCCCATCCTAGAGCAAGTCATAGAATAAATGAGGGAACCTCTCCTTAAAAATAAACTAGAAGACATGGAAGACCCATACCATGGGTTGAGGTCTCACGCCAATGAGTCTAACACAACTGCTCGAACCGCTTCAATCAATATTTACAGAGCACTCAACGGAGAAGCTCACACCATGTCAATTGGTATTTGTAGAGCTTGTAACAAGATATTGGATCTCAAAGATGTTGTATGGAAAAGATGAGGACCAAGATTATGAGCCCCTCCTAGAGCCTGTTGACTCCGAGGTCTGGATTCACATTCTTGCAACCATGGACAGAGAAGCTTGGGACAAAGTTTGCATGATTGGCTATAGACGCTTGCTCTCTATCTCTCTTTCTCTCCTCTGCAGTTCCCAACCTGCCCGCTCTCTCTCTCTCTCTCTCTCTATCTAACTTTCACACACACACACACACACACACACACACAGAGTACATGCACCTTGCGCTCTTATCGTCTACCTCCCTTTAAATTAAGCCTCTCTCTCTCTCTCTCTCTCTCTCTCTCTCTCTCTCTCTCTCTCTCTCCCCCCTACATTGCTTCTCTTGCTCTAAGTGGATAGTAATAACATTACCCTTGCTGAGGAGTCATCCCCCTGACTCAGCTCCCCTTTCACCTCCCAGCAAGAGAACACAATGAAATTGGACAACACCTTTCGCTATTCATACCTCTCCTTATGGAAAACAATGTGCTTTCCATCTCGAGCCTTTGAATTAGACTTGTTTTCTCTCTCTCTCTCTCTCTCTCTCTCTCTCTCTCTCTCTCTCACACACACACACACACACACACACACACAAATAGTCTTTCTTCCTTCTATCTCTCTTTCACATAGCAATACATGAAAAAATCTCTCACACATAATAGGGCTCACCTCGCTCCCTCCCCCGCCCCCCCTCTCTCCCTCTCTCTCTCTCTCCTATAAAAATAAGAAAACACACCCCCTATAAAGATTTTTAAGTGCAAGTGCAAGTGCAAGTGGAAGTAAAGAGGCCCTCTTAACATTCTAACCACCTTCAAAGGTAAACAAGAGTGTAGTAAGGGTGAACTAAATAGCTTTTTCATTATCTTCTTCCATGTTCCATGTGACATTGAGAAAAGTCAACAAAACTTTTATCTTTTATAAATTATATAGATATATAAAATATATAGAAAGCATGAAGGAATGAATGACACCATGGTGGAGTACCTCTCCCGTGTCACCCTCTGCATCGTTTAATCCTTTCCGCTTCCACTGAAGAAGAACTCCCTCTTTGAACTTAGGGACACTCAACAAAAAAACCTCTAGCACAAGCCGGCAACAGAACCCTCGACAGTAGATGGCAGTTTGTCTGTCATGCATCTACACCAAATATTTGATCAAGACAATTTGATTACCTAGAAGATTTGTCTTTAAATCCACGATCAGTTGGATGGCCTCAATTTTCATAGTTTTCTCCAACAACGTTCCCAACATGGCTCGCGAATCTCCAACATTTCCAATCACCAATTGTTCATCCTGATGATTGGGCAATAAAAAGAAAGGGAAACCCATTGCCGTCACCGAACCGGCAACCATGAAGAGTGACAAAAAATGTGCTGCTCTACGGGTGTGAGGGCATGGCCAAGAGATAAAGCCAGCCCGCATAGGACGCCACTTTTCCATGATGTGGCCTTTACCTACGCAGTACCCTTTTCATTCTATTTTAATTGACAGTTTAATAGTACCCCTAATCCCCTAGGAATCACCCTAACTACACCAATCCAATGGAAGGAGACCCTAACCACAGTATACAGACAGTAAAGAAAACTCTAAGCACACCATAATCATTGGCAGGGTAGCCCTACGTAACCTTACACGCACTGAACCAGGGAAAAACCTAAGACAACAGCCTCAAAGCTTACTCATGCAGTGCGTAGCTCCAAAGCCCAGGCGCTTCCTCAAAACCCAAAGGCGACGGAAAAAGGCCACATTTTCTCTTACATGGCAGACATTTCAAAAATGGCTAAACAAAGAGATGAGGGGGGAGCATACAAAGCAGGGCAGAATGTCTTGCACGGCACAACTTCAGCACCCCTTGGCTTTTCTCTCAGACCTTGTGGGCACATACTCAACTTTCCCAATGTTGGCTGTTTCCAGGAGCTATTTTGAGATCCTGCTCCTCTTCCAGGGTGCAAAGTCCTCATGAATCCACCACTAACTATGCAAGAGCTCGATGTAGAGCAGATCTTCTTTCTCGGCGGAGTATGTGAATGCTAGTAGAAGAGACCCTTTCGCCCGCGGTATCTTTCACGGTGCTACTACCAAGATCCTCGCTGATGAAGGTCACTCTGCTTTACTTGAATTCAAGGCCTCTGTATCTTGCATCAATTCCTTCAGTTCCCACTCGTGTGCTCTAGTTGATAGGAGCTTCGATCACCTGTTTTAGCACAACGATCCCCACGATAGCACCCATACAGATGCTCCATGCGAGAGGGACAAAGACCATCCTCCTCCTGATAGAGACGCCTTCAAGGGGGGATCGAAACAGAGTCTCTCGACACAGATTAGCTTGCTCACAGAGACCTGTCTCCACCCATGCCCTATCAGTATTTAACTCCAAGCTTAAGCCTCTAGTCTCCACCCTGCAAGAGGAGAGAGCAACAGAGAGATAGACCCATCTCTCAATGCCTTGCTTGAAGCACGAGAGACCCATTCCTCGATGGGTGTGAGTGTCCTAACCGCAGAGAGCTAGAGAGAGACTTCCAGAGCAGCTCTTCTCATCATATGAGATAGAGATAGAGAGAGAGAGAGAGAGAGAGGGAGGGAGATAGATGCGAGCCAGAGAGACAGACAGAGAGAGTCGATCAAAAGAAATTAGGGTAGCTAGCAATGAGGGAGGTACTCGATCCTCAAAATGGGCTACCTGCATATTACATTCCTACTACCTCACCAATAGATTTCATTCTGGGTTCCCTCGTCCTACAAACTAGACCAAGAGTTCTTGGTTCTAGTGAATCAGAAACTTCAGAAACATTATTAGTGAAGAAAAACCCTCATGATTAACATTAATTGGGGGTATAATGTTTCTAGACATTTCTTCCCACTCTCCTACATCATTAAGCTTAGCATACACTTTTCACCTTCTTCCCACTCTCCTCCATCATTAAGCTTAGCATACACTTTTCACCTTGCCTCAAGGTGACTGTCATTATAATCCTCCAACACACCAGAAGGCTCCCATTCTAGAGAAACCTCCAACGTTTTGGCTAAGGTGTAAGCTATCGTTCTTGCACTTGGTCGTGCCGAGGGGTCATTAGCCACACAAGATCTTGCAAGGATAGCCACGCTGTATGCACAGTCCAATGGGTAAGCATCTTGTAAGTGTGGGTCCATCCATCCTTTTAATCTCTCCTTTCCATCAGGAGTGTCACCAAGCAAAGGCGTAATCGCCTCGGATAAGAACCTCTCGTTACCAACTCGGTCCCTCATCATGGCCTCTTCCCCTGACAGTATCTCAAGTAAAATGACCCCAAACGCAAACACATCAATCTTTGGTGAAACCATACCATGGGCCAAATACTCCGGTGCCATGTACCCTTGAGTGCCCACAATGTGCCTTGTATGTGGCTGCATGTCTTCTGTAGATTTTGCCAGTCCGAAGTTTGCGACTTTGCCTCTCAACTTAGAGTCCAGCAGGATGTTGCTGCTCTTGATGTCCTTATGCACATAGCTTGGATTTGTATGGTCATGGATGTATTCTAGAGCCGTGGCAACATCCACAGCAACTTGCAGCCTGTTGTTCCATGTCAAGGTAGAAGTGCTTCCAGACCCCATGCTAAAATCATTGTCATGAAGCCAATCACTTAAGGACCCATTCTCTGCATACTCATAAACAAGGTAGGATTGCTCATGCGAGGTTATGCAAGCACCCAAAAGGGTTACCAGTCTGGCATGGTGCACCTTTTGCAGGATTTGCAGCTCTTTGGAGACATTCCTAGTCATGTTCTTCACTGCAACAACTCTTCCTTTAACGACACCTCGGTAAACGGCACCCTTAATTTGTGTAGAAGGGCTGAAATTCTGTGTTGCCTGCTTGATTTCATCCAGAGTATATGTGGCCAGCTTCTCTGTGCTTGCAAAGTTGCCATCGAAGAGATCCTGTTGCAGCTCTAAGTTTTTGGGGGGTGTTGCAGGTTTGGATGGAGATGGGTTGGGAGGTACCAGGTTCTCCTTGGATGCCCCTTTCTTCTTTGTCTTCCTGACAAAAAAGGCCACAGCAGCAGCTGCGAGGAGGATGGAAACAGCTACAGCTACAGCTACACCAACATAAATACCTGTTTTGGAGCTACTTGACGATGGCGATGATGTGGAAGATGTAGGTGATGATGATGATGTTGCATTAGGGGGGTCTGTGGGTTTGGTAACGAAGGGCAGCAGCACAGTGGTGGCAGGAAAGAGAGAGACAGAAATGTTTGAAAGATTGTTTGCATTTAAAAACTCTTGTTCTGACAGAGTAAACATGTTAATGATTGAAGTGATGTTATCATGATCAGCAACAGGGTAAGTGACCAGGGTTGTGATATTTCTGAGCTGCTGCGGTTGAGATGGGCAAGCACATCTGATGGGCAAAATCACCTTCTCGTTGATTGGAAGGTCGTCAGCAACAGCATTTGGGTTGGCATCCTGGATGGCCTGGCATGTGGTCAAGCCCTCATATGTCGTAGTAGCTAGGTTCGCAAAGGTATCCCCTGGTGTTATGGTGTATGTGACGTTCTGTGATGTATGGTTGCCATAGCATGCGCATGTCAACGGGATGTACAGGCCTTCCCCTACGCTGAGCTGGGCATTTGCAGAAGAAAGATTGCTGGATGTGGCTATGGCTGCTGATGATGTGTTGCTGAAGAGCTCTGTGGCGATGGCGTTGAGGGAAGAGAAAGAGCCAGACTGGACCCTGAAGTAGGCTAGGGTGTCGCAGCTGGGTCTCGAGGGCTCACAGACATAGCCGGCGTTGTCTGGATAGTTTTTTTTGCAATCCTGGGTATTATCGACGCTGGGGTAGGCTTGTTGGGCGAGAGGGCAAGGGAAGAAGATGCTGAGGAGGAGAAAGAGGAAGAAGGAGGTAGACATTTTGAAGCAAAGGAGAAGGTGGGCAGGAGAGCGAGCCTCTCTGTCAGGCTATGGAGCTTCACCTCTGGCCATGATGCAAAAAGCCTATGGTGATGCAGGCGGCAATTGGTGGCTATAACTTCAGATGAAGGTTTGGCTATGGCGAGAGAGCTGTGTGATTCCGCCTGCTTACGCGGTACATGGACTCGCATGTACATGTAGGAGCAAACGATCGTTAGAATTTAGAAGTCTTTCAGGACCAAACTATCATCAGAATTTAGAAGTCTTTATTGGACACCACGCTTTTCTTCTTCACGTGTCCGTGTGGCAAAAGTAAAAGACTTCTCATGTTCCCCATAAGAGCACATTTCCATGCCTACGAGAATCAGAAATGGTGGAGTACTTATCTCCGAATAGCAGGCCTAGTTTGGTTCACATGGTTGCTCGAACTTTTCTTTGGCTGTACCCACTTGTTTTAAGCATATGTTTGGTGGCCTCTCCACCCTCAATACTGCCCACTCCAAGAATTTCGCCCACTTATTATTGGTTGCCGCTCATTACAATAGCCACTAAGAGGAGTTTCTGCTACCTATCGCCATAACCATAGGAAGGTGCTGGTGGCCTGACTACATAGTACGTAGTAAGAAACAGTGTCAGGCTTGATTTGTCTTGATCTCAATTTCTCCAGCCATGGCAAGGTGCTCTAAGCGCAAGTCACAACCCACCACCTAGTCAAACACATTCGCCCTAAACATGGCAGACATTGCTTGAACACATGCATAAACAAGCCCATCATGATTTGAACTAGCAGCCTCCTCTGCTTGAATTTACCACTTGGCCCACCAAGGAAAAATATGAAATTAATATCGTGTCCCAATTTGCTTGTTCTCAAGGAGGTAGACACCTCCACATGGTCACCCCAACAATTTCACTTCCACATGGTCACCAATTTCACCTACCAACCCGCTCCACTTGAATTTACCACTTGGCCCACCCAGAACAAATATGAATTTAATATTGTGTGTCAATTCGCTTGTTCTCAAGGAGGTAGACACCTTCACATAATCACCAATTCGCTTGTTCTCAATTCGCTTGTTCTCAAGGAGGTAGACACCTTCACATAATCACCAATTTCACCTATAGGCATGCTATGCTGGTGGTGGTAGGTTGGGGGGGGGGGTGTGTGGGAGGGAGGGAGGGGTTGTCTCGTGTCCATGAACATTTTCTTTGACTACCAATCACAAGTTCATCCCATAATCAAAAAGTGAACAAGAATTACCTTTTGTCCACTTTGTCCATAGCCTTTTCTTTGTTTGTTTAAAGAAGTGGTCAAAGTAAGATAACCAAAAAGTCGACAAGAATTACATTTTGTTCACTTTGTCCATAGCCTTTTTCTTGTTTGTTTAAAGAAGTAGTCAAAGTAGGATGTAAATGAAGAAGGGGATTCTAGGATAGCCTCGTCTATTTCCCTCCCTTTGTTACATAATTTCCACCCTTTAGTTGTACGGGGATGCCCAGACGCTAGTGTGCCATCCTAGTGAATTGGTATCGTGGGTGACATCCTCATTGAATACTGATTACCTAATGGTATTGGCATAACTTAAGACCATGCTTAACAGGTGTATGTTGTTAAGTGTAACAAGTAGTGCCATGCTTGATAACTATATTGTGGTCAAGTGAAACAAGTGAACTATGCTTGACAACTGCACACGGTCGAAGTGAAACAAGTGGTTTATGTAACAGATGTGCCATGCTCATTGGAGTGTAACAAGTGGTAACTCACACCATGCTAGATGATGTGTACATAATGATACTCTCATCATAGTGAAACAAGTGGTGAATATATGTTGTGTTTGTGCTTTATCAATGTATCATATTGGGATTAATTGTACATTAGGCAATTAATTGGGATATGTTTACAGAAAGAGGTGATGAGCAATGTGTGTGTGTCACACATAAGGGATCTTGTCTATATCATATTATTTTGTATTATTATTTGTGATTTGATGATGGTGCAAGGATTACCAATTTAGGTGTCGCATAATATTTTGTTGTTGTAACATTTTCTTTACACAACTGAGGACAGTTGCTTCCTCAAACGGGAGGACTGTTACAGGTATATATTTTATCATATTTTTGATAAATTAATAATCAAAGAAAAATATGCTTAATTTAATGTGTGCAGGAATCGGCTTAATGGAATGTGAAAATGTGCACAAGATTATTATATGTGCAAATGTGCACAAAGTTATTTTATGTAATAAGGCCCATTAGAAATTATATTTGGGCAAAGGTTTTTATTTGTACAAACCTTAGGAGACTTCATCTGGTTGTGTACTTATCTTTTGTATGTGGCACACATTTGTTTATTCTATTCTAGTGAGTTTGTGTGCTCTCAAGCTTCTCTATCTTGTGTGTGTGTGCATTGTTGAAACCCTTGTCTCTTATCTCTTTCTCTCTCCCTTGTCTCTTATCTCCCTCTCTTTTCCCCTTCTCCATCTCTCTCCCCCTTCCTCCCTCCTTGTCTACATCACCCTTAACCCTCTCTTCTCCTCGATTTCATTAGTAGTCTAATACCGTCTCTCCCTTCCTAACTCATTTTCACTCTTCCTTCTTATTAATCTTGTTGTCTTTGGATTGTTTCTTTGACGTTATAAGGGAGATAGAAACCTCTCTCTCTTCATGTTCTCTATCTCTCATCCATGGTGTCACCTCTTGCATCTCTCTTTCTCTTCATGTTTTCTTTCTCTTGTCCTTCTGATCATTTGAGACTACAAACTTATCATTCATTTAACATAGTACACATAGCTTCATTTTACCGCTATATATCCTTTGAGTCTATAAACTTAACGCCACCTTATTCATCTACACAATACACAAAATGTCAATATTTTATTAGTTTAGGGTAACATGTTGAGCACAAACATTGCTAAAATAAATCATATTTTATTTTAAACCCCAACACACATCTCTCTCTCTCTCTCTCTCTCTCTCTCTCTCTCTCTCTCTCTCTATTCATATGTAAAATAAGATCATGACATAATCAAACAATTATTAAACCCAATCACTTGAATATTCATAAACAAATATGTTCATTGAACTATAATGAAATCTTTATCAAGATGCCCTTCACAATGTCCTCTTCGGGATCAATACAAATAATGTTCATGCCTAATTTGCACGCTATCATAGCATAATCTCCACATCCTGTATAAAGCTCTACAATCACTTGCCCTTCTTTTGCATGGTGCTTCAAGAGGCTATCACAAAACTCATATCCACATTGACATCAACCTACAAAGAAAACATTTCTCTAAATTCCACATGATATGTAACACCCATAATTTAGAGTACTCATATGTTTATGTCACCTTACCTCGCCATGCTATTCCATTTGGGTGTCTTCCCCATGCATACTGGTGCAAGGATCAATGATATAATCAGGTGAAAATGGTAGTTGTGCATGGTTTATTTCAACTATGCTAAAAAATGTAGTAGTGGATGAGGTATGTGTTTGCACAAGAGTATCAAAAGATTTAGTGTAATAGAAAGTGTTCTTCAATGGCAACCTTTTATGAGAATCATAAGCACCTGATCTATGGTTAGTTTTGCTCACCTCTTGTCTAAACGCCTTTCCAATATTCGTTATACACTGCACATTCAATAGGGTGTCCAATACGAATCCATATTGCTCGACCTTCCCTATCATGGTTGTCACTTGATACATTGTCCTAATGACAATAAGGGAGCCATTGCCATCAAGGATGGTCTCATAAATCTTGAGAAATAAAGGCTCATCTCCATCTATGTGACATAGACATGAAAACATGAGAAGTTGTTCCCAACGTAAACAAAATAGCACATAAGGTTTTATTGTTGAAAAATCTCTCTTGATCACTCACATGTACAAAGATTACATGGTGGGATACCGTCATCGGTGGGGAAGCCATAAACAAAACCTCCTGTGTGCAATTCACTACAATACAATCACACCTTGTGCTTGTATATTGACACCTTTAATATTAAAGGTCCGGTTTGCCACTTTCACACTTTGTAACGTATCTTGAAGACGTGCTAGCTCCTCCAGACTCTCCTGGATATGAACTAAATGCTCTATCTTGAAAGAACCCCTAAAAATGCTCACCTTTGCAAAAGTATGTACTACTACACCATGTTGAGAAGAGTTTATTAAGAACGATATAAAGACACACATTAATTGTCATTACACATGTGATGCACAATTGATTAGTATACCTGTGAGAGTGCTGAGGTCTCTACAACAATAGAGGAACTTGTGCTTTGATGTTGGAATACGCTTGGAACACCAAAGACTACTGTACTTATCGTACCACGAGACACTCCTACAAAGCATACAATTTGTAAGTACATTCACTACATATATACATTACATTGTCATTACTATTTAGTAAAATCATACCTAGTAAATTAATTTGGATTGGTATCAAAATACCTAGGTCAGATGGATTATTATGTCAAAATGGTGCATTTGGCTATTCACCGCTTGCCAAGCTTATTCACCTCTTGCCAAGCTTATTTGCACCCATAACCAAATCATCTACGTTAGTAGCCAAACTATTTAATAATAAAAGGAATTAAGCACGATTAAAAGAGTGGCATTCTTATGTTGCAGCATGATCCACTTTGTCAATTTTTGGGGTTGTCTCGATGGGCCAAATGACATCCTCAAAATCTCTATCGTCATACTCTAATGTAGTGTCAGCATCCTCATCATCTTCTTCCCCTCCCAAATTTGCTTCTTCATCTTTATTCATGGTGGCATCCTTATCTGGAACTTTTACCACTTTATCATCATCATCAACTTCATCGGCCTCTTGATCTTCCATAAGCTCTTTGCCCTTTGCTTGAAGATGTGATTGGTCACGTAGAATTTGAGTCTTTACGATATAAGTCACGTAGGATATAATATTAAAAATTTACTTTAAAAATGTAATTACTAGCACGAGTGGATATATAGCACATACCATCTTGGATTGTTTTAATTTACAAGCCTGAGTGTACATCTCCTTCTCACTCTTAGGAAATTTTCTATTTGGAAAGTCAAGGAATAGTGGACATCTCTTGTACACCCCTACATCCCAAAGTTTCCAAAGTTGTTGTTGTGTATACATTGTGTTCTAATGTCTTGGATTCTGCCACTCATTTATGATGGTTGACACAGTTACAATATAATTCTCCGCATGGCACTTACAAAAAAATCTACATATAATTGAAAAAAGTAGTGAGTGGTCTTTCTAGATTGAAATACAACATGCTTACTAGCTTTGATGAGAGTACGGTTTGAAGCCACCACGCCTTGTTTTTTAGGGGCCCTACCATTCCCTCAAATAGCTTCCCAAAATACAATCTCTTGAGATCGGCAAGGTCCTCCTTAAATGTATCTAAGCTGTATTTGGTACTTATCTATAATTTTTGTAAGGACTGCCACACCTTGTGCTCCAATCTCGTGCCATATCACTTCTTGTCTTAGCCAAACTTTAAATAAACTTGTAGTTGGTTGCGTTGCCATTGAAATTGTTATTAATACAAGATACAATGCTTTGTATATATGAAGAAAATAGGGAAAATAATTATTACTTACTCTTTGGGATTTGCAAGTCCTGAAGCCTCTGAGAATCTCCATCAATCAAGTCCTTAAGCCTCTAGGTATCTCCATCAATCAAGATATCTAAAATCATACTTTCTGGTCATTTGGTAGTGTGTTGGATGCAAAGTTATATAACCTATCCTCCATCAAATAATTTGGTATATCATCCCAATTTAATTGCACTAGTCGACTGCACTAGTGTGTTGGATGCAAAGTTATATAACCTATCCTCCATCAAATAATTTGGTATATCATCCCAATTTAATTGCACTAGTCGACTGCAAAACACAACACCAAAATCAAACCGCAACATTAAAACCAATTCATGTCGTTGCCTACCAAAAGGGCTAAGAGGGAAGAACATAGGTTTTCTTACTCAACCATCTCTTTATGTAGGGTTTGCAATCACATCCAACCGTCTAGTAGCATGCCTCCACTCTCGCTCATCTTTATAAAAAGCAATTCTCCATTTGTCTTCAAACTCCTTTATACAGGCAAGGTATCTACAAAAGGGGATCATTCTCTCTAGTGGTGGCAGTGAGGTAATCATCCTATATTTTATAGGTTACTTCATTAGATTCTAGTCTTATATTACAAATGTTAGAATTATTTATTCCTCCATCAAGCTATATAAAAAATGTACCTGGAATACTATTTGGGATAGCTCTGAAAGTTTGCAGTTGTACCAAGATGGACGACCCTTCTTTTTTTATATCGTGGCATGCTTCTTTATCCATGCCTTGTTCATCGCTTTTGTATGCTTCATAATTGTTTCTTTATTTGTTGATCTGAGTGCCCTAATGAGGTACACTTTATCCACAAGAGATGATAAAACATAGCCCACTTCATTTATCATTTGACAAAAAAAAAATTAAGTTATGGGCGAATGAAAAAACATACCACACTTGGACCATCCTAAGTGTTAGATCACCGTAGCACCACTACGGGCGCTACCACAGGAGGGGACGGGCCTGTGTCTCACCACCTAGCCACAGAGGAAGAATGAGGATTGCCCCTCATCCCCCAGGCTATATAGTGTGTGGCCTGTCGTCCACACTAGCCTGGCCGCCCATGACTCCGCATGGGCGTCCTCTCCCACTGAACCCCGGATGGCCACGTCCTCAGTGCTCTGACCGAGGCGTTGACGCTAAAGCCTCGTCTGGCCATCCGGTCTGCCGTCAGTCTCACAGGCGTTACAGCCTACATGACATTACTCCCCCCTTAAGAAGAGTTTTCGTCCTCGAAAACAAACTAGGGAAACCTCTTGGAAATTGCACTACGGCATTCCCAAGTAGCTGCCTCCTCATCCCTGTCTGTCCATTTAACAAGTAACTCCTGGTACACTTTATGTCGGGTTCGTCTGTGTCACGATACCCTAGAATCTTTTCAGGTTCATGTGGTATCTTTGGTGGCTCTATCAAGTCCACCAAAATCTCTGGAGAAACTGTGTTCTCTAACCCGTGAATTGATTTCTTCAGTTTACTGACATGGAAGACAGGATGGACTTGAGAACTCTCCGGTAACTCAAGTTTATATGCTACATCCCCAATCTTCTTAAGGATTTTAAAAGGACCATAATATCTCAGAGAAATTTTATCACACTTTCCTGTTTTCATGGTTTCTGACCTCGTAGAAACCTTGAGGAATACAAAGTCACCTTCTGCAAAGGTCACCTTTCTACGTCCTTTATCCGCATAAGTTTTAGCGCGATCCTGAGCACTATGAATGCTCTCACATGTGGCTCTGAGCATATCATTCATATCTTCAAGGAAATCCTGTGAGGACAGATTGAATCTTCTCCTTTTCTAGGCCTACAGCCATCGGAGATCTCGGCTGGAATCCATACATTAACATGAATGGTGTAAATCTAGTGAGTGTTTGGAGCTGTTATTTATAGGCAAACTCCAATAAGGGCAAGTACTCTTCCCAATTAGATTGCTTCTTACTAACATAAGAACGCAACGTATCCTCTAGAATTTGGTTAACTCTTTCAGTTTGACCATCAGACTTCGGATGATCTGCCGTACTCATACTCAGAGTAGTATCCAACTTTTTGAAGACTTCCCTCCAAAATGACTGTTGAACTTTCTATCTCTATCCGACACTATATTTGCGATCAGGCCATATAGATTGTAGAGATGTTCAATAAAGAGTTTTGCCAACTCTGGCGTTTTAACAGTTTTCTTTGTGGCGATAAACTTTGCCATTTTAGTTAACCTGTCCACTACCACCCACACCGAGTCATTCCCTCGACTCGTCTTCGGTAAACCGGTAATGAAATCCATGGAAATGCTTTCCCATTTTCCCTGAGGAATTTCCAGCAGATGGAGTAGTCCTCCAACCTTAAGACGTTCGTGTTTATTGACCTGCCACTTATTGCATTTCAGCACATAAGTCTGGACGTCCTTAAACAACTAGGCCAATAAAACTGTCTTTTTACTAGTGCATAGGTCTTCTGAATCCCGAGATGACCCGCACTTGGACTATCATGACTTTCTTTAAGAATTTGGGCCTGAAAGTCACCAATAGTTGGTACACATACTCTACCCTTGTAGAGTAAGTACCCGTCATCAATGGAGTAATTAGCATATTTCTCCCCCCGATGAAGTTTATCACTCCCCTTTGAAGCTGTGGCAGTCAAAGGTGATGAAGGGCCTACGTCAGAGCTCTACGGCTCCAAACTATATCCAGAAGACACAGCTAGTCTCTCCGGACTAACTCTCGCTTCCCTTCCCGTTGCACCTTCGGCATGTCTCTCCGGACTAGCAATCCATGCCAACGAGGAAGGTGGTCACGTCTGTGAAGAAGTGCGTACGCATACAGCGTGCCAGACCTCTGTAAAAGATGGATCGTGCTCACATAAACCACGTAGTGACTCCAAGAAATCATTCTTGAAGACTGTGAAACTAAGTTCATTAATCTGTGGCATGCGACTAAGTGCATCTACCACCACGTTATACTTAACTTTCTGGTAACATATTTGAAGGTCAAATTCCTGTAGAATCTCTGCCCACCGAGCTTTTCTACCCTTCAGTTCACTTTGACTTGAAAGCCATTTCAGACTTTCATGGTCCATCCGGACCTCAAAAGAAGCACTATATAAATAGTGTCTCCACTTTTTCAGTGCATGAACTATCGCTAGTAACTCTCGCTCGTAAGCCGAGTAGTTACGCTGCGCAGGATCTAACTTTTTACTCTCAAATGCAATTAGGCGTCCCCTTTGCATAAGTACGGCCCCAATGGCCTCATTACTTGCGTCTGTTTCCAAGACAAACGGCTCATTTGGATTGACAATAGTCAAAACAGGTGCAGTCACCTTGAGCTTATCAAAGCTCTTCTATTGGGCTTCCTCCCAACTAATGTTTTTAGTTTTTGACCGTAATTGGTCATTCAACGGGACTGCGATCTTTGCGTAGTCCTTCACATACTGTTGGTAGAACCCCGACATGCCAAGAAAAATATGCAGTTCCTCGAGATTCTTCGGCGCTGGCCATTTAAGAATAGCCTCTACTTTTTCTGGCTCCATCCGCGTACCATCGGCGGATATAATATGGCCAAGGTAGTGAATTTTTGTTTTAAAAAATTCACATTTGCTCTTCTTTGCAAATAGTTTGTGCTCTCGCAACAACTCGAACACTAGACGCAAATGCTCTGTGTTCTTTCTGTGTCTTACTGTACACAAGAATATCATCTAGGAAAACTACTACAAATTTTCCCAGATATGGACGTAAAATGCTGTCCATCAATGTCATAAACGTCGCTGGAGCATTGGTTAGTCCAAATGGCATAACCAAAAACTCAAAATGCCCGAAACGGGTCCTAAATGCTGTCTTCGTAACATCTTCTGCTTTAATTCTAACCTGATGATACCCTGATCTCAGGTCTACTTTTGTAAAGTATCTCGATCCATAGAGTTGATCAAACAACTCATCCATACGTGGCATCGGATACTTGTTTTTAATCGTTATCTGATTAAGAGCCCTTTAGTCTATGCACATCCGCATAGATCCGTCTTTCTTCTTTACCAGAAGAATGGGCGATGCCCACGGACTTGAACTAGGCCAAATAAAGCCTTTGTTCAAATATTCCGTCAATTGTTTTTCCACTTCTTGTGCCTCGGAGTGGCTTAACCTATAAGCAGGTTTGCTTATAGGTTTTGATCCTGGCATAACTTCGATGCCATGGTCTACTTCTCTAGATGGTGGTAAGCCATCTGGCAAATCATCAAGACAAAAATCCTAAAATTCCTCTAATAAATTCATTAAAGTATCTATGTACTTTTTCTTTAATGTCTCTTTCGCCTTGGATTTTTTCTTGTTTGAATCGCATGCATGCCAAACAAGGTTTGCAAACAGTGGGTCTCGTCCAAGGCTATTTTGTTTTCCTTGTTTGTCTACGCAAACATCATCTACAGTTTCATCTACGGAAATGGAATTTAAAAGAGGGTAACAAGCATATACCTCTGCTATCTGGCCTCTGCAGACCACTGTGCATAGCTCCATGGAGGAAATAAGTGGTGTGGCAGGGACAATACGGTTGCCTTGCAGCGTAATTACTCTACCTCCATGCTCAAAACGTAGCGTATTATGTAGGTAACTCCGAGCTAAGACTAGGGCCCAAGCCATACAGCCACTCCCTCCCTAGATATACGTCTGCTCTGGCTAAGTGCATGACCTGAAAGTCAAGCGGAGCCTCATAGTCCTGCATAGATAATGGGACCTCCCATACCGTTTTGTCATACCCGTTGGCTAGGCCAATAGTATACTCATGATTGCTCTGGGTCTCAGTTAACCCCAACTTCTTAACTAACGACGAGTAGTTCAAGAAGTTGTGGCTAGCTCCATCATCGATAAAAACTGTGACTCTACGGCCACCTATGGTGCCATACATGCGTACCATGTCATGCGGACCTACAGTAGGCTGCCACATTGCTGGTGTCACGAACAAGCGTGATGCTCATCATCACAATGACACACTGTCACCTCTCTGAACTCTGCGGAACAACTAAGAGGGAGTCTCTGCACTGTATGCAACTGCCTAGAGGATTTACCATCTCTTTTGGGCTCGTTATTGCCACTCGTGCTGGCTTTAAGCTTTGGACACTCAGCCTTCGTGTGCCCTACATCATTGCAATTAAAGCAGTGATTTTCTTTTCGCGCTTTAATATACTCCTCTTTTTTTGGACTTCACTGTCTCTTTTCTTCCTGGATGGTCGCAGTTTTTTAGACCAATGACCACCCCCTGTCCTCCCTGGTCCATCCTATCCCCCTACTTATCACTGCGGAACCCTTTTCTTTTAAAGCCTTACCTCCTCTTCTCACTACCCTCAGCCCTGCTCGAACCACCACGCGCACTACGGCGCTTGATGTGATCGAATATCTACGCATACTTAATTGTCTCTGCTAAGTCTTTAGGCTGTAAGGGCTCTACGTACTCAAGGTAATCATCTTTGAGGCCTCTTTTAAAGCCTCACAATGTCTGGAATGCATCGACGATCCCCTTTAGCTTGAGTACTATATCCCTATAGTCTGAGATGTACTGAGTCAGGGATTTGTTCTCCATCGAGCACTTGTCCCATAACGCCCAGCTTCTCTCCGTCTCATTAACAGGCAAAAACTCTTTTCGAAACATCGTTTCAAACTCCATCCAAGTGGCAGGACGAGTTCCATCCAAGTGGCAGGACGAGTTGTCAAACTCATCCACCACTTGTACGCTTTGCCGACGGTTAATGAGAGGCTAGCCTTTATGAGCTGTAGGCTACTGTCGCAATGTGTGCAAGTCTGATCACTTCGCTAGAAACATGTTGACCGAGTCCTTGTTTCTCCCCTTCTCCTCGCCACCAAAACTAGGCGGCTTCAAGTCTTTCAATAACGACGAAGCTGTCTCTACGGACGGCCCCGCAGGCGCGTCGGCCTGTACTCCTGTAACCACTAGCGAGGCTACGCTCACCTGTGCTGCCCGCGCAGGAGCTCGTCTATCATGAGGAGTCAGAGTACTAGCCGAGGCGACTGTCAGTGCATCTAACCGTGTGGAGATGCTCTGTAGCATCATGACTAAGTTAGCCTGGACTTTACCCATATTGTTCAGTTTTGCATTAAGATATTTAAAAAGTCCACTAGAGAGCTCCGTCTCTGTCAGGACGTCGACAGGGTCCAATAGGTCATAATCGTCGTTGTCATATTCCAAGAGGTCCTCCTCGGTCCCCTCGGCGACGTCGGTGTTCATGTCATCTGGCTCATCGGCCAGAAAGGGTTCATCTGCTACTGCGGCCGCGCTGTGGGCTCGCTGGGTCCTAAGGCAGGGTCAACAGACGAGGAGGGCGCTGGCGGATCACGCGTGATTGACGAGCGCACTCTGGACCGGACAACGATCGGGCGTATACGGCCTGACAATTCGATCGAGGTCAAACCCGTGACCGAGGACAAGAGAGACCTGAAAACCCTAGAGAAGTAGGCGGTGGGGACACACTATGCCTAGCAGACATATTTTAATTCTTGCACAAATAAAAATGCGAGAACTCAAAAATTACAAAAAAAAAAGCTAATAAAATGAGCAGTGGAGAGAGAATAGTCACCCCCCTTACGGTCGCCTGCGCGACTGTCGTCGACTGTCGCTTTGTGTTGCGCTGCGAGCCTCTACAGGCGTCGCTACTCTGGGATGCTCTGATCCAAGAGAAAGGTGCCTGCAACTTGTTAAAAAAAATTTATTCCCCGCGGGAACTTGTGCCTGAACCATCTAGATTATCCCTCCACTGCCAGGAGAGACGTGTTTGTTGGATTTAAATAAATAAATAAATAAATAAAAATTCGCCTGACACGCGGCCCCCCCACTGCAGAGGGAAAGGCTGGCCGTCGGCTGCGCTGGCGTGGCTGGCCGGTTGGTCGTCGGCTGCACCAGGCAGGCCGCCCGCTCTGCTGTGGGCAGCTGGCTGCGGCTAGGTGCGACTATTTTCCAGCTAGAGAGCTCCGAGAGCTCCGTCTTCCCCCTGGCTAAGAGAGATGGAAAATTGCCTCTTAACGTTGAGATGGTACTACCTTTGAGTTTCACCAGGCGAATGCGTACATAACGCTTGTAAGGCTCCACCACAACAACAGAGCTTGCGGCTGCTGTCCATGCCAGACTTTGTGCATACGAGCGAGAGTATGGTGTTGCTACTGTCCACGCAAGAGAGCTGTGCTTAGTTTTCCTCTCCTCGCCTGTGCACCCATCTGCTAGTTGGTGTTTGCTCTGCAGCCAGAGAGAGAGAGAGAGAGAGAGAGAGAGAGAGACAGCTCTCATCTTCTTCTCCCCACACCCACACACAGACTGCTCTGCGGATGAAGATGGTGGCTTCCCTGCTCTCGTCTTCTTCTCCCCACACCCACAGACAGATTGCTGTGCAGATGAAGATGGTGGCTTCCCTGCTCTATGCTGTTGAGAGATATACAAGAAAGAGCAAGAGAGCAAAAACTTGCTATGCTTGCAAATGATTTTCTCTGCTCAGCTATGGTCGCCTCCCTCCACACAGTCAATTGTACCCTGTAGAGAGATAAGGATAAGATTTTTATTGAATGGTTGAAAACCATTGAGTGGGCTCCAGTCCCCAGTCATGCACGGACCCTGACCAAATGGAACTGACGGTCTGATACCAATGTTAGATCACCGTAGCACCACTACCGGCGCTACCACAGGAGGGGACGGCCTCTGGCTCATCACCTAGCCAAGAGGAAGAATGAGGATTGCCCCTCATCCCCTAGGCTATATAGTGTGTGTCCTGTCATCCACACTAGCCTGGCCGCCCATGACTCCGCATGGGCGTCCTCTCCCACTGAACCCCAGATGGCCACGTCCTCGGCGCTCCGGCCGAGGCGTTGACGCTAAAGCCCCATCTGGCCATCCGGTTTGCCGCCATCGGTCATCACAGGCGTTATAGCCTACGTAATACTAAGTCAAAGAGATTTAAAACAAATGTTCTTATAATGTATATGTTGCCTTACCTATTTAAGCGTGCTATGATGGTGAGGACCTCCCCCTCGCTATCCTTATCCTCATTAAATTTAATTAGGATAGTGTCAACACATGGATGTCTTGATATAACATTCTTGAATGCTACATTCATTATGAACTTAATTAGTCCATTTCTATTTTAAAAAATGAGGATTGCCCCTCATCCCCCCCAGGCTATATAGTGTGTGGCTTGTCGTCCACACTAGCGTGGCCGCCCATGACTCCGCATGGGCGTCCTCTCCCACTGAACCCCGGATGGCCACGTCCTCGGCGCTCCGGCCAAGGCATTGACGCTAAAGCCCCATCTGGCCATCCGGTCTGCCGTCGGTCACACAGGCGTTACAGCCTACGTGACACTAAGTCAAAGAGATTTAAAACAAATGTTCTTGTAATGTATATGTTGCCTTACCTGTTTAAGCGTGCTATGATGGTGAGGACCTCCCCCTCGCTATCCTTATCCTCATTAAATTTAATTAGGATAGTGTCATGGATGTCTTGATATAACATTCTTGAATGCTACATTCATTATGAACCTAATTAGTCTATTTCTATTTTAAAAAACTTAACACCACATTTAAAGAGTTAGCATGTTAAGAGAACTCACATTTTCTTATCTCCCCAATTCATGCCACAATGTGCAATGTGATGATTGTCGTCCCACATATGTAATATCTTCTTAGATAAGAATGCCCACTCTATGTCTTTGATCACATCCTTGAACTTCTCATTTTTCATTCTCCATATGTCATCCCATCTCCTAACATCATCCTATGATAATTCTCTAATAGGATTATGGGATGAAGAGATGGAGAATCAACACCTAATGGCAACATAGCCATTTGTGTAGAATTCCCTTGATAGCTTCTTGTACCGAAACTGCACTCTTCTTATGGAGGGGTTAGGCACAAGTTTATAAAAGGAAATAGGTGGAAAAGGAGTGGATCTTTCCCCCACAATGTACATGTACAGAGATTATGCTTGCTACTCAAAATAAGACCTTTTGCAAGATTAATTAAACACTTACCTTTACTCTATTTAGACTGTCTTGCAAAAGTTCAAGCTGAAGACGAGTTGTATGTATAACCATGAAGTGGTCTTCATTCTCACCTTTCTTTTTAATACCCTCTTCCACCTCTTATGCTTCCTTTGCTTCTTTCATGGCTTTCAAAGATGCACTTTTTTTTTGTAGATTTAGATGATCGATTTGGGTTTCTTCATGAAGGTACCCAATCATCGTCTTCTTCTTGCATTGTTTTCCTTCTCTTCTTTGTGCTTGTTACTTCCTAACTTGCTTGTCAAGTAGCAGTGAAGACCATATTAGGGAGTCTGGAAAAATCCCATTTCTTTGGGAAGTTTTTTTTCAATATAATTTTTGTTGTATCTTTAGCATACCAAATCCAAACTTGACGGAGAAAATGGATTTAGAACCTACTCTTCAAGAGCTTTTCAATAATATGTCAGATGAGCTGGTTTTAATAAAAAGCTTAAAAGGATTCACCATGCCCCATTACTTTTATCTTGCAAAATGGAAATTGGAAATTTTTCAAACTCCCTAATATGTTCTTAGTGGACTTTAATCATTGTCCATGCTTTAGAGATTTAATCACATATTCTGTATCCATTATGTGTGAATCCATCTAAACAATAGGATAAATTAATTTAAGTAAAATTAATTTAAGTAAAATTAAAAAATAAACATAATTAACAAGGAAAGAATAGATATAAAAATACTTAATCTTGATGGTGGCCATAAAATGATGTACCCTTTAATGTGGAGACATCACCATCTTCTCAAGATGAAAAGGAAGTGACACTTCTTCTACTTTCGCATCTTCAATTAATATGCCAACATATCTAAACAGTAAATGAACTCCATGCATGATATTGACACTTCTTCTACTTTGACATCTTCAATTAATATGCCAACATATCCAAACGGTAAATGAACTCCATGCATGATATTGACATTGGAGTTTACGTGTACCACACTGCTAGCAGCTACTTTTATATCGTGTGAACATAAGAAACACCCATGTCCCTCTTTCGAGTTGAGAAGGTGTGCCATATTTTGAGGACAAGAGGGCAAGGAGAAGAGAAATGGGAGAAAGTAAGAGATGCAAAACAAGAGGGAGAGGAGGAGGAAAGATAGGGGAAAGATAAAGAAAACAGAAGGGAAGGAGAGTAAAAGATAAAGTGAGCAATAAAGAGAAGATTAAGAAGAAAGAGGCAAGAGAAAATTATAAAAGATAAAGTGAGCAATAAGGAGAAGATCAAGAAGAGAGAGGCAAGAAGATATAAAGAGAGAAAGAGAAAGGCAAGGGCAAGCTATAAAGGAGAGGGTAAGAGGAAAGAGAGGAGAGAGCGCTTAGTAAAAACAAGGGAGAATAAAGAGGGGAGACAAGGCAAGATTTTAGGGTTTAGGAAAAGAGAGGGAGGAGAGTGAGGGAAGAGAAGTTTACTTTTAGAAGAGAGAGAGAAAGGATAAAGAGGGGAGACAAGGTAAACTTTTAGGGTTTAGGAAAAGAGAGGGAGGAGAGTGAGGGAGGCAAAATTTGCTTTTAGAAAAGAGAGGAAGGAGAATGAAAGAAGCAAAGTTTTCTTATATCAAAATGGAGGAAGAGAGAGAAAAAGAGGAGAGAGAGATAGAGACAGAGACAGAGAGAGGGGTGAGAGAGGGAGGCGCAAGAGGGTTGCCCTTATTAAAAAGGGAAACCTGCGAAGGTCACCCTCACTAAGTCCCCCCCACTAAGGTGCAATAGGATCACCCTTACTACTAAAGGTGACCTGCTAAGGTGCAATAGGATCACCCTTACTACTAAAGGTGACCTGCTAAGGCCACCCTCAATAAGGGCAACATCGCCCTTAGTAAGGACGACCATCTAGGGTCACCCTCACTAAGGTCGCCCCCATCTAAGGTCACCCTTACTAAGGGAAATCGACAATGGTTTCCCTTACTAAGGGTGTTCTACTAAGGTTGCCCTCACTAAGGGCGACTGACTAAGGTCACCCACACTAAGGGCAACATCGCCCTTAGTGAGGGGGGGTGACGGGTGACCCAGTAAGGTCACCCTCACTAAGGGTGATGTCGCCCTTAGTAAGGGTGACCTTAATGGGTTTCCCCTTACTAACGGCGGTGACATCACCCTTAGTAAGGGGTAATAATAGGTCGCCCTTAGTGAGGGTGACGTAGTAAGGGTGACTCACTAAGGTCACCCACACTAAGGGCAACATCGCCCTTAGTGAGGGTGACGGGCAACCTTAGTGGGTCACTCTTACTAAGGGCGACCCACTAAGGTCACCCTCACTAAGGGCGACATCACCCTCACTAAGGGTGATGTCGCCCTTAGTAAGGGTGACCTTAATGGGTTGCCCCTTTCTAAGGGTGACCTTAATAGGTTTCCCCTTACTAAGGGTGTCATAGGTTTCCCCTTACTAAGGGTGACATCGCCCTTAGTAAGGGGTAATAATAGGTTGCCCTTACTAAGGGCAACCTATTAAGTTTGCCCTTAATAAGGGGTAATAATAGTAACGTTACCCTTACTAAGGGCAACCTATTAAGGTCGACGTTGCCCTTAGTAAGGGGCAATAATAGGTTTCCCTTACTAAGGGAAACCTATTAAGGTCGCCCTTAGTAAGGAGTGACCTATTAAGGTCACCCTTACTTAGGGCGATTGGCTAAGGCTCTCTCTCTCTCTCTCTCTCTCTCTCTCTCTCTCTCTCTCTCTCTCTCTCTCTCCCCACTTATTTTAAAGCAACATTTTTTATTTAATTAAAAGTAGTTAAAAATGTTTAAAAGAAAGAGATTAAAGAGGGAGAGAGAATTGAGGAATTTTTAAATTATAATTAAATAAATTAATAATATTTATAATTAAAATAATATATATATATATGTATGAGTTAGTTATGTATACATTTAATACCAAATATTCTCATTAAAAACAAATTTTAGGTTTTTATATTAATGACATTATTTATAATGATTGAAGATTTTTTTATGGCTGTTAATAATAATATATTATTTTATATATCAAAAATATATTTTTTTTAAAATTTTTAATTGATATGTTAAGATCTATTGTTTAAAACCTAAATTTGTTTTTTATTTTTCATTGTGCATTTGTAGTTAACTTGATTGGTGTCTTCTGAGAAATATAATACTTTGCAAAACACATATCTCTTTCTCTTCTATCTTTTTTAAATTTGTGTTTTTGTTTATTGAGATGGAAAATACAACATTTCACATTTTTGTAGGAGGTTTAGAGTTTGATCCTATTGTTAGGACTATGAAAGGGCATTTTTTTATTTTTCATTGTGCATTTGTAGTTATCTTGATTGGTGTCTTCTGAGACATATAATACTTTGCAAAACACATATCTCTTTCTCTTCTATCTTTTTTAAATTTGTGTTTTTGTTTATTGAGATGGAAAACACAACATTTCACATTTTTGTAGGAGGTTTAGAGTTTGATCCTATTGTTAGGACTATGAAAGGGCATTTTTATATTTTTAAACTTGATGATTATGTTGAAATGTTATCTACTCAATTTGGGTTCAAGGTTTTTGCAATCAAACCAGAAGAGAATGGTGTAGATCATCTTATACCTATCTAATCAGCAAGACTCGTTGGAGAAGAACCATGTTATATCTTTGATAAAGATATAACAATAGAATACCTTGTGGTTCTAATAATAGGGGAGTTAAGCAACACTACAACAAGCACATCGAAGCAACCCTTATTGATCTCACAATAGAAGATTATCCTACATTCTCTAAAGCATGTGTAGACACACCCTATCAGAAGAGTGTGGTTAAATACTTACTATCTAAGGAATCTCATGTAGGTGTTCTTCATAGAATGATATTAGCATGCACACATATTGAAAAAGTGGAAGAGATTTCAAAAATTTACAATGGCAATGTGGCTTTTGAGTTATCGAAGGTATGTTGTCCTTCATCAATACCAATGCAAGGAATGGAGTAAGCACATGATGACCATTGTTGGGTGAAACCTGTGGAGAGTCACGTAAAGTTTCCCAAAATAGTTCAAAAGAATTGTTGTGGAGGATTATTGTTTGAGTGCACTTATGCCTTGTGTGGAAGCAAGACTATGAAATGGACACCAGATAGAACATCATGGATTGGTAAGCTTCATACCTTAGTTCAATTTCAATAAACATTGATTGATAAGAGTATTTATTGTAACTTTGTATTTTGTAAAATAATAGGAAAGCTCCTATAGAAGCTTCCCTTGCTTAGCTTAACATTGGATGGATATGGATTTCTAGATTTTTTCTATTACAAGACCACTAGACCTCTATGTAGAAGCATGTGACACTACAATGTACTATTGTATGCCTGATGAATTGCATATGAGTAGATTGATACATCAAGGGGAACATTTTCATGAGGTGTAAAGGGGCATATCAAGGCAAGCATTGCAAAAGATAAGAATACTTGTGCAAGAGGTAGTTTTGGAGGTTGCTACAAGTGGTCCAAGGAAGATACAAATGAATATTACAAAACAACTTGTATTGGATGCAGTTGTTAGAAAGTATATGAGTGATGAATCAAATGTTAGTAGCATGGAGTTATCACTATTATTGAAACACATACATCCCTTACATTCAATGTCAAAGGTAAGTTTAACTCCATATACATTTTAATTGCATGATTGTGCTTCTCAACATAATTTTACATAAATTGTTAATTTTGCATTATTGTGCTTCTCAACGTAAATTTTAATTGTCTTTTAAATTCAATAGGATGATACATGCTTCTAGAATCAACAACGTAAAGTGCAAGGTGCAGAGTCTAGTATCCTAGATTTGAAGAGACAATGTACTTTTGAGTTCTTCCATGGTAGTCGTTTTCTTAGCCAAGCTTTGGATGAGTCAAAGAGGTGTTACATATTCAAAATGTCAACCCACAGGGCTTGCATCAGGTTTAGACTTAGTGAACCGTATGCATCAAATAGAAGACAATGATTTAAAAAGGTCTTGGGGTTTGTTTTGATCATGTTAGGTGTGTGCAGGGATTGACAACAATGGCTACACATGTATATCATCCAAGGTACAATATGGTCTTATAAAAATCTTAAAAATTATGCATTTCTTTACAACTGTTATATGATGGCATGCAGCTTGCAACAAGAGCTTACGATAATTTCTTGTTGTGAAATGAAAGAAGAAGACACAATAACATAAGTTCTATTATGGGAGATGATCAATGATGTTATGGTACACAAAGGCTTTCTTAAACCAAATTTTTATAGCTTTATGGCCGATGAGGAATGAGCTAATTGGAGGGCACTAAGGACAGTCTATAACAATGGACTATAGAATATATTGGAAGGTCATGAGCGATTATGTCTTTTTCATTTGGAACAAAGCTTGAACATCCATATAGTTTAATATATAGTCAAGAACTTTCAAGAAGAGCATAAGTAACTTTGCCATGAGTGGCATTGTGCATTGAGTGAAGAAGAAGAAGCATTTTTGAAGTATAAACACATTAGATCATGGTGGATGAACGGTAAAGTCGTTGATGAAAACTTACCAGCCATGGATTGCTGGCTTAGTTGGTGTCATATTAGATATCCCTATTGTTGGTGGAGGCACCTTGTAGGGGTAAGATTTACTTTCTAGGTTTTCAAAATGGCTTACACTTTGGATTCTCATTTGTTTAGTTAATCTTTTGTTATGGGTTGTGATTGGAGCTTACACTTTGGATTCTCATATGTTAACTTAATCTTTTATTATATGATGTGGATGACGCCACTTTGTCACACATACCAACAACCACCAATCTAGTTGAAATACGCAAGTTGGTAGGAGAGGGCTTCAAGGGAACCATCAGTTTATATGATGCTACTGTTTCAAATCTCGCTAATTCCCTCTTGCAATATCCACAAAGAAGCATGCATTCATGCAAGGAAAATATCACGGAGCAGGCCCTACAGTAACAAAGTTGATGAGAAGGCTAGATCATTAAAAGCTCCAAGCCCGTTATCCACTAGAGTAGATTGGTGGGAGAAGTAGTGTGACTGACACACCAATGCATGTGCAACCAAATTATATTGGTGATAACAGTACAGTTAGTCAGTGGAAAAAATCAAAAATTATAAACCTTGAGGATAACTCATCACATCGTCTAGAGCATGTCACAAAAAACTAGCCATGCAAGAAAAAGGGTAAGAGGTTAAACTTTCCACCCCTATTCCTACAACTACACAAGGCAGTCAGCACAATGTAGAGGATTCACAACTAAAGATAAGATGTAGGAAATTATAGAGAATGGCATATACGACTCAATGTGGGCTATACGTTGAACACCTCTAAATAGCAAGGTCACCTGACAAGGGTGGTTAGGTGGCCAAGATGGCAAGTGTAAGAAGAGCATCAAAAGTTGTGGGCGAGGTGTTCTAGCTCTATCTTTCTATGATATGAGAGAGTGGTTAGGGGGACAGAGGCATTAGTTCATGTGGTTTTGTAAACAATAGCGTGGATCACACATGAAGAGTATGTAATACTATTTGTCAGAAAGGGAAGAGGGAGAGAGAGTGAAGGGTATGAAGAGTATGTAATACTATCTGTCAGAAAGGGAAGAGGGAGAGAGAGGAAGGGTGGGAAAGGGAGAGTGAGTGAGAGGGAGAAGAGGGTGGTAGAGGAAGATACAGAGAAAAGAGGGGGGGGAGAGAGAGAGAGAGAGAGAGAGAGAGAGAGAGAGAGAGAAAGGGAGAAAGATTGAGAGGGGAAGAGGGTGGGAGAGGGAGATAGGAAGATAGAGAGAGAGAGAGAGAGAGAGAGAGAGAGAGAGAGAGAGAGAGAGAGAGAGTGTGTGGGAAAGGGAGAAAGAGTGAGAGGGGGAGGAGGAGGAGGGTGGGAGAGGGGGAGAGAGAAAGAGATGAAGATAGAGAGAAAAGAGGGGGGGGGAGAGAGAGAGAGAGAGAGAGAGAGAGAGAGGAGAAAGTGGGCTAGGCTGAGAGGTGGTGGTGGAGGTAGTAGGAGGAGATGGGAGGAGGTTGTGGTGGAGGGACTGGAGAGACAATGTTTGCATTTTTAAGAGATAAGAGTTGCCAGCAAAAGCTCCCTCAAAAATCACACTCTTGGAATAGATTATGATGATATCTTTGCACCCAAATCATCTCGTATGACTACGATCAAGTATATTATTACATTGGTAGTGCATCATGGTTAGAATGCACATCAATTGGACATCAAGATTTCCTTCTTAAATGGTGACTCATATGAGGAGGTTTATATATCTGAGCCTCATGGTTTTGTTTACACTTGTTTGCAATGAAGCATGTAGACACATGGAGACAGTGGAATCATGTTGAGTTTGGCTTCTGTTGGGTCAAACGGTTGAGCAAGGATTACAGGTACCATTCAATGAGCATGGTTGCTTTGTTGAAGACTTTAAGAATGGCTGTGGAAATATTGCCAAGGGCAAGAAGGAAGGCAAGCTATTCAAAATGGTGAATGCAGGTATTCCAGAGTTGAAATTGGCTATGTTATCTAAAAGCTATAATGTGGTCCAAGATATTGAGATGTGGCACAAAAGTATTGGGCATGTGAACATATAGAAGTTGAAGAATATGCAAGCAAGAGGCATAGTTGGTAGGTTGCCTAGATTCAAATATGATGGGAGTATGCATGTATGTGATGCTTTCCAGTTTGGAAAGCAAGAAAGGTTTCCATTCCCTAGCGAAGGCAACATGAACAGCAGATCACTTGAGATTGTTCATAGTGAAGCATGCGCCATAGCGGGGAGAGATGCATCTTACTAGATATAGGCCAAACATTGGGCATCTCAAAGTATTTGGTAGCATTGCTTATGTGCATGTACCAGATGAGAAGAGGAAGAAGATTGATCCGAAGGCAGAAAAGTGCATCTTTGTTGGGTATGCATAGGATTGCAAAGCATACAAATGTTACAATCTAGATACTAGGCAAGTGCTCATTTCACGAGATGTGGTGTTTGATGAGCTTGCTAGTTGGTACAAAGCAAAGATGAGGATTCCAGTGATTCCAGTGATGATGATGTGCATGTGGACTTGCCACAAGCAAGTTCTACTTCTATGTCTGGGCCACAAGAGTCAAGTAGTAGCAGTGTACGTCCATGGTCAGGGCGTTTGAGGCATGATAGTGGAAGCACTAGTAGTAGTGCTATGGACAAAGGAAAGAAGAAAGTTGAAGGTATTGGCATTACAGGATATGAGTCATCTAGTTTGGAGAGTTTGGATAAGGAACTTGGCATACCAATTTTGTCCATAGCACTAGTAGTGCTATGGACAAAGGAAAGAAGAAAGTTGAAGGTATTGGCATTACAAGATATGAGTCATCTAGTTTGGAGAGTTTGGATAAGGAACTTGGCATACCAATTTTACACACACCAACAAGTGCAAAGCAAGAGAGATAGGTACCTCCACATGCTAGAGTGACAGGTGTACAAAGTGATCCACAAGCTTTGTAGAGATCAAAGAGAGTCAGGTATCCAATTGACAGGTTGATATACTGTGATTTTGCTATGCACTATGCACTATGCATATATGACCTCTTTGGTAAAGCAGGTGGAACCTACATGCTATGCAAAAGCTATTGGAAAGCATGTATGGGAAAAGGCAATGGATGAGGAGATGGACACATTGGTTTATAATGATACTTGGGATTTGGTTGCCTTACCATAAGGCAAGAATGTCATTGGCTGTAAATGGGTTTATAAGGTGAAATACAAGTCGGATGGCTCGATTGAGCATCATAGAGCACAGCTGGCTGCTAAGGGTTATGCACAGACCCAAGGCTTGGATTATGATGAGACTTCAGCCTTGTAGCAAAGATGGGAACTATGAGGTCAACTATTGCCATGGTTGCAGTGGCAAATGGTTGGAAAATGCATCAAATGGATGTCAAGAATGCATTTCTAAATGGTGATTTGCAAGAGGGTTATGTACACCCACCAAGGTACCCCACTCATGTATGCAGGTTGAAGAAATCACTTTATGGGCTGAAACAAGCACCTCATGCTTAGAGTGATAAGATAAGCCGATATCTTATATCTATTGGTTTTCAGGTTGCTATGATAGATTCTTCACTATATGTGAAGAAGACAGATCATGGGATTGTTGTGGTTGTCATCTATGTGGATGACTTGATTATGACAGGTGATCATGCTACAGATATTATGCATGTCAAGAAGGCATTGAGTGGGTAGTTTGATATGAAAGATGGGTGATTTGAGATATTTTCTTGGCATTGAAGTGGTCAAAGATCATTCACGAATATGGCTAGTCCAACGTCAGTATGCATTGGATATGTTAGCTAGATATGGTGTAAACCCATAATAAGTACACCCTTGGAGAAAAATGTGAAGTTGAGGGCTGATTTTGGTGAAGAGTTAGAAGATCCATCTATGTACATGAAGATGGTTGGCAGCCTCATTTACATGACTATTACACGGCCAGACTTGAGTTATGCTATGGGGCTAGTGAGTCATTTTATGCAAAGTCCTAGGAAGCCTCGTTTTGTTGCATTGAGATGGATCATGCATTATGTAAAGAACACTGCACATTATGGTCTTCTTTATGAGCATGGTAAAGGCTTAGATGTATGTGGCTACACAGATGCGGATTAGGCAAGTAGCTCTTATGATAGGAGATCTACTAGTGGTTACACCTTTACATTTGGAAGTGTAGTGGTGAGCTGGAGTAGCAGAAGCAACCCACTACTGCTTTATCTAGTATAGAGGCTGAGAAAAGAGGTAGCTGCATGTAAAGGAGTATGGTTAAAGAAACTCCTAGGCTGATTTTGTTGAGCCTATCGAGGGCAAGGTTGTCATACATTGTGACAACATAAGCAGCATACAGTGGGCCAATAATCTAGTTTTTCATGCACAGACCAAGCATAGGAGGTCCACTATCACTTTGTCAAGAAGAAAGTGTTAGATGGTACAATGGATTTAAAGTATGTGAAGATTGAAGGTTGCTAACATATTTATGAAGCCACTTGGGAGAGAGAAGTTTGAGTACTTCTGTACCATGTTGGGAGTCCATGTGATGAACTTGAGGGGGAGTGTTGATGATAGCCCAAGCTCATCTTCATCTCTCCTTCATCTATGGCTTTACATCATGAGCTTAAGAGGGGCTGTTGAGATTACAAGCTCAATGATAGCTGGAGCCAAGCACAATATGTGATTGCATGGTAGACAGTAGCAGTATGTGTGTGGCAATAAATGGCTGTTTCCAGCTGGCCATAGTGTGTGGACATTAGTTAGGGTTATTTGGTGTGTGAACACAAAACATGTAGTGTGTGGTTGTGTAGTCTTGTTCTATTATGCATTATGTGAGTGTGGAAATGACTTTCCTCTATGGTTATGGTTACATCAATCTATTAGGGTTTGCTCTTGTGTGTGTGCTCTCTCTCACTATCTATCTTTTATTAGCTATTACGTGCCTCATCTATCTATGTAGTACAAAGCTGCTTACATGGTTTAGTCTTGATGAAGATTGTAAGCCTATTGCTACACCAGTAGAGATAGGTGCTTGGCTTAGTCTCTAGGATAAAGGTGAAACATTTGATGCATCACTTTGTCTTAGTGAATTCTAACACAGGGCACAAAAACATTATATTGACATTCAACATATTGTTGCATATGAAAAGGAATTATGACCCCTTCCATTTCTTTAAATTCCCAATAAATCTATCTAAGGCCCAATCCCCCAGTTTTTTATTTATGACATCAACCCCAAATGGGGCTCCCAGGTGCCTAACAATCTGCCCTTTTTTAACAACCTCACACCCCCACCTTTCCAAATCAAAGTCATTATCTTAAGAGAGGTTTATAATTCTAGATTTCTAAATATTGCACCTAGATCCAAAGCTTCTGCAAACTCTTGTATGATTATTAAAGCCTGTCTCATATTATCATTGTCAACCTTCAAGAAAAGTAATAAATCATCAACAAAGCATTGAATGACTAGCTGCTCATCACTATTTCTTAGCCTCAGTCTAGTCACTCTCCCTTTTAAACAATCATCTTCCAAGGCTACTATCAAAGGATGAGAAGCAATAGCAAACAAAAGGGGAGCAAGAGGGCAGCCTTGTCTCCTCATAGACCTATTAATAGCAAATCCTCCAATCACTTTACCATTCAACAAGACATTAGACTAACTTCCCCATGTAAGAGTGTAAATACAAGTAACCATTTTGGATTGAAACCGAACCATTACTCTTGCCACAAAGGACCAGTGAAATCTATCATAGGCTTTCTCCAAATCAAGCTATAGCATGACACATTTCTGATGGGTTTTTAGGGCAATGTCTCTCCCTAGCATAGCTACAAATATATTATCATAAATTGATTTGCCTTTGATAAACCCATGTTACCTTCTAGAGATCACCTCTTGTTTGCAATACAGGAGTGATCTTGATGGCAATAACCTTGGTAAGGATTTTATAGATAACACTTAGCAAGGTGATTGTTCTCCAATGTCCAAATCTACTATAGGCAATTTGTTTAGGTATCAACTTCACTAACCCTCCTTTGAAGTCTTTATCTAGAATGCTAGAGTTGAAGGCCTTGTTACAGACTTCCCAGACTACATCGTTCAAAGAAGGCCATAAGGCAATAAAAAACTCCACAGTCAAACCATCCTAGCCTGGGGCTTTCTCCCTACCCAACTTCAAAAGTGCCACCCAACATTCTTCAATATCCACATCTCTCTCTAGCCATCTAGCTTTGTCAGAATCCACACTATGCTTGACTAGCCCAAGGAGCTTATTCTCAGCCTGAAACCCTCTATGAGAGAAGTCTTCTTTAAGAATAAGAGTAGAGCCAAGAAATTCTCCCCATTTTTTGTAATTTCCCCAATACCCTCCAATTGTTGCCCTCTCTCATCTAAGATCTTACCCATGACTTCTCTACTATTTTTCCCATCAGCAAGTTTAAACAGAAATCTCTCAAGTTTTCTCCTATTGTTGAAGGTTTTCCATTTTATCCAACTCTCTTCCTTTCTAGCACACTCTTCATCCTCTTGTTTCAAGGCAGATTGACACCTAAAATATTGATTGACTTCATCGTCAGTGAGTCTATCAATTTGTCTCTTCTTTTGAAGACATTCCAATTGCTTAGTCCATTTTTTCCTTTCCTGCCTTCTCTCTTCAGCTCTTAACTTCCCAATAGCTCTAGTGATCCCTTGCATCTCGTTAATAAAGATTCTTCATGATCCTGCAGTCATTCCTCTTTTTTTTAATCTGTTAATGGCTTGTTTAGTGTAGCCAAAAAAGGTTATCCTTAAGTAGTAAGAGGTTATTAACTCTTAGTTTCCTAGTTGGAAATTGATTTAATTCAATTTCCTCCCAGCAGCCTCCCAGTCAACTAAATGCCAGCTCCACTTCAAAGGCATGTGATCAGAGATGATTGAGCTAGAGTCACAAACCCTTAGAGTCTGGGGCATCCATGAAGTCTACTGACTGAAGAAGAGTCTATCAATCTTGGAAGAAGAGATTATATATTGCAAGCTAAAATATGTATGCCCAGGATTATTTCTCTAGTCTCCTAAAGTCCACCCATCCACCAACATCATTTGCCCTCTCAGCTCATCCCATTTGCCTTTCTGTTGGCCCATCAAAATGGTGCCCCCTCCCACCTATCTACTTGCCTCTCAACCATATTGCCTCTCAACCATATTAAAGTCTCCCAAAATGATGTAGTGATCTTGAATGTTCAGGTTATTAATCCACTCCCACATTCCACTCCTAATTTTATGATTATGGGCTCCATATATATTCACTAACCAAATTTTCTCCCCATTGACCTATATTTCCACTACCAAAATCCTCCCATTGGAATGATTAGATCTAACATTAGGATTCAAATCGCTCCTGATATAACAAACATTACTCCACTATACCCAAACTTCACCCCCCCTACAATACCATCCAGTCCTTAAATCTATCTCT
The DNA here is from genome assembly GCF_041138505.1 of Cibotium barometz. Classification (NCBI taxonomy): domain Eukaryota; kingdom Viridiplantae; phylum Streptophyta; class Polypodiopsida; order Cyatheales; family Cibotiaceae; genus Cibotium; species Cibotium barometz. The sequence goes on from NC_141051.1 coordinate 27,344,483, forward strand.
CCTCGAGACTTTAGCCCCAAAAAGATTATGCTCTTGAATAGATAAAATAGATAACCCCCACTCTTTAACTAAGCCCCAAAAAGAAACATTCTTCTTCTTATCTTTAATTCCTTTAACATTCCATGTACAACCAGAAATATCCCTAGACACCAGGCAAGACTCCTAAAGGCTCTTATTTACATCAAACATGGGATCAAAAGGGAACACATGCACCAACCTATGACCCATGAAAAGCAGAGCTTTTGCAAATAGTTCTGAGATAGATTGCCCTTTAATGAACAAGACATTGAAGAAGCCCTTACCTAGATAAAACACATTAGAAACCACCCTATCATGCAAAACATCCTCTTGTAGCCACTTGCCTTCCTCTGCCTTAGAGCAGGGGGGTTTACCTGGATAGAAGATGATAACACCACACAAATAAAGTAGCCCAATCTGATTCTTGATCAACTCAGGGTTCACCTTCATTCATACCTTCCTTCCTTGGCTCTGAGCATGCGTGTTGAGCCTCGCATTAATCCAATTGGGAAAGTTTTTCTTCCTCTCCCTCTCACCACCTTCTTCATCTCACGGGGTCGCTTCATCTCCTCTGTTTCCTTAAAATCCCAATCCCCCCAATCCCCACCATGCTCCTCCACCCCTTGCAGCCAAGGATCAGTCATCTCAAGCGTACATGCACGCATAAGCAATCAGACATCCCCTCGACATAGGGGTACATGCACCCCTACACGTGTGATAGTAACTTGCCCACTCTCTCGCTCATTCGCTACATGTCACCACAATCCATTCATTCATTCCAGTGGCATTTGCTTTTACCTTGGTGATTCATATATATCATGGCTCAGTAAGAAGCAACCTCAATAGCGACCACTTCGAGCTATGAAGCTAGTCAGCTTTTACAACAAGTGACTATGGAGTGTGTATGGCTCATATGTCTTTTGGTAGATCTTGGTGTTGGATAGTAGTCCCCCACCTCCATCTTCACTGATAGCTAGAGTGCATTAGCCTTAAAAGAAACCTAATGATTCAGAGAACCCAGTGATTTATGCTCACACAAAGCACATTGAGGTCTCTATAAATGACAATGTGGTAGATATGTTCACAAAGGCTTTCTCATGAGAGAGAAGTTTGAAGCTTTTCACAAAGCTTTGGGCTTATTGCCATTTGGGGATTGATTAGCCTGCATGATCCCTGTAAATGTTTACGTCATCACTATAAGAGGAATTTGTAGCATTTATATGGTAGTGATGTGTGGATGCAGGCCAAAAAAGGGACGGGGCACTTTTTCCCTCTTTAGAAGGTTTTTTTTTCTCGAGCATATGTTTGTACTCTTAAATGCTAGTGACCTTTATGAGCATGTAAGTGACGTTATTATATCACTTCTCTTGTACTTCACTCATTCACATCAATCTATTTTAAGTGTTGTGCTTCCATCGATCTCTTCTTGCTTGATGCATCTATGTGTATGTGTGTGTATCTATATATACATTGATCTCCACTCCAACATGTGTGTGTGTATCTATATATACATACACACATATATATGTATGTATGTATGTACATACACATACACATATACATACATACATACACACACACACACACACACACACATATATATATGTATGTATGTATGTATGTATGTATGTATGTATGTGTACATACATAATATATATATGTGTAATATATATATATATGTATATATAGATTGAAATACTAATCTATCTCCATCTCTCTCAAAAGAATATAAACTTCCTAGAGGCCTACTCTTTTGTGTATCGGAACGTAGCTCCGATACACGTTGCTCTATTTCTTGCGCACTTAACTTGTGATTGTTAGAAGCAGCTGTACCTGCAAAAACAACTCTCGCTGAGAAACATACTTTTTAACACACAAAATTGCTGTGAATAAATCATCTTAAATAACATCCTATTGAAAAAGATCTACCTTTAGTTTTCTTAGCACCCTCTGCCGCCACTTGATTTCAACTATTCTCTCTTTATTCGTAGCATATGTAGCCTCGTCAATTTCTTCAACACCCTCTGCTCCACAGAGTCCTTGATTTCAACTATTTTCCCTTTATTCGTAGCATATGTAGCCTCATCAATTTGTTCGACAATCTCTTCTTGTCTCTACTTGGTTGCAAAAGTCTCTTGAAGCTCCTCATTAACTTTATCTTTATTCTCACTAACCTCAACATTAACTTGCAAATCAAGAATGTCCTTAGTCTCTTTAGTCCTATCACTTGAAGGCCTTGAAGATGTTTGCAAAGCTGAATCATCGATGTGATCTACCTCCACCATGTTGTCTTCATTATTTCTAGCATTTGAATCATGAGAGTTGATCTCTCTAGTAGGGCTTTCATGATGATGTTCTAGTTGAGCAATGTTATCTTCGTCTTTCCCTTCTTTGTATATATCTATAAGATTAAAATAAAATGCTATTACTTTTAGGATTTAAATAATACACCAAGGCTAATACAATACTAGTCATTTTTATATCTACACGTATACTTTGTATCCAAACTTAGATTACTCAACATTGAGTGATGTACCATAATGAATTAGGAACCATATTACGTACCCAGACTTTCACATAAGGGTCAAACTTGAGTTTGAGCCTCACTTACAAGGGCAAAGTAAAGATCTCTCAACTTGAGATTGTGCCTTGTGTTGGAAAACATCCCCAAGGTTGGACATAAGTGGAGGTATGGCTCAAACTTAAGTTTGAGCCTCACCGCCGCTACACTAGGATATGGAGTAAGTGTAATTTCTTAATAGTAAGTGTGCGTCATCATTTGTATTAGGCTCAAACTTAATTTTGAGCCTCACTACTACACAAGGATATGGAGTAATTTCTTAATAGTAAGTGTGCATCATCATTTTACTAGACGTTGGCATGAAATAAAGGATAATTAGAATAGAAATATTCACTTTAATAGAAAAATGTTAAAAGTGAATCCAAAAAAAGCCAATGTATTAATCAAAAGACTAATAATTATTTCAACAAATCCACACTTTGAACAAGACCTATGTTAATATATTAGTTGTTGATATGCTCCTTTCAATGATCAAAAGACTAATAATTATTTCAACAAATCCACACTTTGAACAAGACCTATGTTAATATTAGTTGTTGATATGCTCCATTCGTTGTACATTCATAAGCACTATCAATGCACTTTTCTACCTTTCTTTGGTTGAGAGCTTGATGGGCTATGAGCATGGAAAGCCTTGTTGACATCTGTATCCCCAATCTTCTCAACGGCCATAGCAACCCCAACATTTGAAGCTTCCATGGCTTTTGCAGTATCCAATATATCATCACCATTCCCACCTTCATCATTTTCATGCCTTCCAATATCTTCAAAATTGTCTTTGGCATCCTCATTGAATAGAGTATCATTCCCTTGGTCCTCTTCATTCCTTTGCCCTGCATCTTCAAAGTCTATAGCATCCCCAACTTCTTTATCATCATCTGTGTCATTTTCATTATCAATATCATCACCTTCGTCTTCCTCCTCTATACTTGGCGGGTTGTCAATGTGAAGATTTTGAAGGTTCTCTTTTTCTGCACATCTAGTGTTTGCTTTTTTGTGCCGCCACTTGCACCACACCACTCTTGCAAGGACGGGTGACTAAAAGAGCAGAGCACTTTGATTCTAATGCCATCGCTTCCAAATCATCTTTGCATAAAGCAATACATCGTCGTCTAAAAGAGCAAAGCACTTTGATTCTAATGCCATCGCTTCCAAATCATCTTTGCATAAAGCAATACATCATCTCTTCTTTAGCAAGCTCTCCTCTAGCACAACTTCACCACAATATATCTCTACAACATAGCTGTGTTCATGACAAAACCTTGTGATGAGACCGTCAATAAAGCCTTTGTCGATGAATTCTCTATTTTGGCCACCACTAGAGCCTGAGATGAATACATTTTTTGTGAGAACCTCATCAATGGCCTCAAACTTGTCAACCTTGCTGATGAAAAGAATAACAATTGCAATCTCAACTGTTCCAGATGTCCAGGCATCATCTTTTTGTGTGTGTGGATCACACCAAATTCATAGTGCACCTTTGTTGACTGGCTAGAAATCCCTTCGATAAGCATTCCAATGGTGATGAAATCAACAAAACACACAAGAATATATTCATATTGTGAGTTTAGTGTGTTCAAAGCAAGTGCCAACTTGGAGAAAAATTCTGACGAGAGCTGCTCCTTTGTACCATGTAGGTCCATGATTGCCAGTTGAAATGGTACATGCTCTTCACTCTACAGAAGGCTATAATCTTTATCATATCAAAACCCACCCCCCTAATTGTCCAAGGAATACACTCTTGTTGAGATACAATACCCATAGATGCTCTATATAGGTGATTCAGTAAAGTTACTACACTTTTTGGAAGTGAAGGATTTTTTTTTTGAACGATTGAGAGCGTCCCTACTAACAAAGGACTGGCTGTAGCTCCTCAATTGATTATACTCATACTCCCCTAGCTTATATGTCTCACACACCTATTCCCAAGTCATCTTTTCCCTTGTCAGATCAAAATAGAAGGCGGTTATTGCATCTTTGAGCACTCGATCTGTTTTTAGCTTCCAAGCCATCTCCTCCATATCCATTCTTTGATAGGTTTGCTTTCCCTTCTTAAGCAATATTCTCTTGTCAAGAAGTGTTGTTTGAATGTCCAAAACTTCACTCTTTTGAAGGCCTAAAATGCACCTAAACAATGTTGGGCCTAGCGTGACTGTTCCTGGTGCTGCTCTGCTGAATTTGCCCACTCTTCAAAGTTGGAAGTTTGGGATTTTGATCAAGACCTTTAGTTTGAGTTTCACCCTTTGTATTTGGTAGCAAGCCTTTTTCATATAGCCTCATGATCTTAACCCAATTCTGCCATACATCATCATCACATAGAAGCAAGTGTAAATCATTTTTGACAAAATTCTTATGTAGTGTATGCTCCGTAGTCTCCACAAAGGCTGCAAAGTTGCAAAGTAAGAAGTTAGCCCCCTAACTATAGATATCACAAAATATTAGGAGGAATTATACATCTATGGGTTTTCAATCATTTGGAGCTTATTCTCAAACTTGAGTTTGAGCCTCACTTGCCAGTGCTAAACTAGTATATAATGGTGATGCTTGATCCTAGGTTTGAGCGTCACCTCCGTATGCAAATCTAGCACTTGCAAGTGAGGCTCCAACTTAAGTTCGAGCCACAATTAGATATGCAAGTGCTACACCATCACAGAGAGGTGAGGCTTGAAGTTCAATTTCAAACCAAACTATTAAGTTTATGCAATTTGAGAAGAAGCCTCACATGCATCTTTCTTATGCTACTGCTACACTTGAAACTATAGATCCGTAAAAGATATTATGAAAAGTAAAGAAGAAGTAATGTATGTCTATGATTTACCAAGATATAGCAAAGAATCAAAAGAGTACCTTCCAAGACTCGTCCATCTTGGGTTGATTGACACCAGGCAAAGGTTTACTTCTAGGATGACCGTTTGCATGATGCCATTGTGCTCGAGCTTGTAGAAGTTGATCGAGGAATGGCTCCTTTTGCATTGACTTTGCAACAAATAAATTTGCATCCTTGGAAATGTCACGAGAAATCTTGGACGGGCAATTTACAATTATCTTTGATCTCCTGAACCTAGATTGCTGACGCAGTTGAGGGGTCACTTTAGCCATATTTAAAGCCTGCAAGCTTTTTGCAGCACTAATGGAGTGTTGACCAAAGATAATCCAATATTTAAGTTTATGAATATCTTCTTTTGCGAGTTTATCAAGGGGTTGTTTCGTAGCACGATTACAGGGCATCAAAATTGCAAGTACCTCCTCTTGCTTTGGGTCCTCAATAAAGTCTTGGGTCAAAATACGAACCCAATCCTTATTTAACCTTCTATACACAGTTTGAAGGATCAGGATAACATTTCATCACATCAATGCTAAAGACCTCATTTAGACCAAAGGGATAATATCCATTCTTTATTTCTAATGAGATCATTGCTTTGCTGCCCTTGTTTGGAGTCTCAACCTCCATTAGCTCGTCATCGGACACATCTATCTCCTTTGAACCACTTGCTGGTTTTGTCCTTTGCCTCTTTGAAGAGATTTCTTGAACCTTTGTAGAGTACTTTGCCTTTCTCTTCTTTGTTGCAAGTGCTTGCTCCTCTTCTTGCACCTGAGAGCGTGCGATGTCTTCAGCTGCTATTGTGCTTACATCAAGGACTTTTGTTTTGTCACCCTCCTTTTTATGTTTTGAAGAAGTTGCACCAACATTTCTAGATGCTTCAAGTGCACTCTTCACTATGGCCCTACCTTTTTTCTCCACAATTTTCCTAACTTGAGTGGTGGTTGTCTTCTTTTTAGGCATGGAATTTTTTTGTGAATCCAAAGCCTTCTTTGCATGCCTCACCACTTTCACCAGGTCCTCCACATTATCCACCCTTGAGTCTTCTTGATTGGAAAAGTCAATGATCTTCAATCCTAGCTTTACAATAGAATTGTCCTTTCCTAGTATACACTAGCATCGAGAGCAAAGGCTCCAACTCAAGTTCGAGCCTTAAGGCCAGTGTACACTAGCATGGAGAACAAAGGCTCAATCTGAAGGTCAAGCCTTAATACCGGGGTGTACTAGCATGGAGAGCAAAGGCTTAAACTCAAGTTCGAGCCTTAAGGCCGGGGTACACTAGCATGGAGAACGAGAGAAAAGGCTCAAACTCAAGTTCGAGCCTTAAGGCCGGGGTACACTAGCATGGAGAACGAAGTCTCCATCTGAAGTTTGAACCTTAAGGCTGGGGTGCACTAGCATGGAGAGCAAAGGCTCAAACTTAAGTTCAAGCCTTAAGACTGGGGTACACTAGCATGGAGAACGAAGGCTCAATCTGAAGTTTGAGCCTTAAGGCCGGGGTGCACTAGCATGGAGAGCAAAGGCTCAAACTCAAGCTCGAGCCTTAAGATCGAGGTGCACTAGCATGGAGAGCAAAGGCTCAAACTCAAGTTCGAGCCTTAAGGCCGGGGTACACTGGCATGGAGAATGAAGGCTCAATCTCAAGTTTGAGCCTTAAGACCAGGGCGCACTAGCATGGAGAGAAAAGGCTCAAACTCAAGTTCGAGCCTTAAGGCCGGGGTGCACTAGCATGGAGAACGAAGGCTCAATCTGAAGTTCGAGCGTTTTAAGGCCGTCGGGGTGCACTAGCATGGAGAGCAAAGGAGCAAAGGCTTAAACTCAAGTTCGAGCCTTAAGGCCGGGGTGCACTAGCATGGAGAGCAAAGGAGCAAAGGCTCAAACTCAAGTTCGAGCCTTAAGGCTGGGGTGCACTAGCATGGAGAACAAAGACTCAATTTAGGTCAAGCGTTAACACATAAGTTCTATGTAGGGGAGGCTCGAACTTAAGGTGGAGTCTATATCCAAGTTGTGCACTCAAATATGTGACACATATACCATGTTTATATAGGGAACCCTTGTCATTTAGATTATATAATGTGCACAAAGATCAGTTTTACAGGTTCTCGACATATGTGAAGATACAAAAGAGAGCAGCAAGAAGTGCAAACAATCTACGACGAGCAACGATTGACAAATGGCACACTTAGCGTGCAATCAAGTAAGCGTTTATATTGATATAGACAATCAATTAAAGAAGGACTTACTTGTTGCGTAAAGTATTCAATTAGATGAGGGAACACACGAAACGCAGATGGGCGCACAAAAGTCTCCGATGTCGTACAGACATGACGAATGCTTGAAGTCTTCGATGGCGTGTGTGCGTGATGGTTTTGCAAGAAACAGAGGTCGGAACCAACGCAGACGTGTCGATTGTTACAAGAGGAAAAGAAACTGTTTGAAACGCAGGAGGACGTAGGGCTGAGCGAGTACTTCAGAGACAGGAAACAGAGATGATTATTGCATACGATGGCGATTACGAGCACTATACGCTCACCACACAGAATCGCGTTTGCTCACCACACAGAATCACTTTGGGTGCAGAATCGCGTTAATCGCGTTTAGGGTTTGCAGGTCCTTTGGGTTGGTTCAAACGCGAGGTCAATTTTTTACATGGAAGGGATGTGTGAGGTCGGTCATTCTTTTTTTTAACATGGAAGGGATGTGTGAGGTCGGTTATTCTTTTTTTTAACATGGATGGGAAATTTGAATTTCAAAGTCGGCAGGTAGTTGGGGAAAATTTAGAAATTTGAATTTGGGGCGCAGGTGCCGAGCAGGTAGTTGGGGAGGAAATTTGAAATTTGAATTTCAAATGAAAGTTGGAGAGGGGCGCGGCGCGCGGCACTACACGAGAGGGAGAGGAGAGGGGCGGGGCGGGGCGGGCGCTGCACGAGAGGACAAGAAGAGGGGCAGGCGCTGCTGCACAAGAGGGAGAGGAGAGGGGGGCAGGGGACTAGAGGGGGCAGGGACGGGGACGGGGACGGGGACGGGGACGGGGCGCTGCACGAGAGGGAGAGGAGAGGGGGCAGGGGCGCTGCATGAGAGAGAGAGGAGAGGGGCGGGGACGGGGGCACTGCTGCACGAGAGGAGAGGGGCGGGGCGGGCGCTGCACGAGAGGGAGAGGAAGAGGAGAGGGGGGTGGGCGTGCTGCACGAGAGGGAGAGGAGAGGGGCGGGGACAGGGGTGCTACTGCACGAGAGGGAGAGGAGAGGGGGGCGGGGGCACTGCACGAGAGGGAGAGGGGCGGGGAGGGCGCTGCACGAGAGGGAGAGGAGAGGGGGGCGGGGGCGCTGCATGAGAGGGAGAGGAGAGGGGGGCAGTCGTGCGACGAGCACGAGAGGGAGAGGGGCGCGGACGATTGGCCAAGGAGAGTCATCCCTCCTGTGCAGAAAGAAGATTTCGATTTTGATTTCGATTTCTTCCCCAAGCCCAAGCCCAGGCCCAGGTCCCAGGTCTTTTGATTATAGTTAGTTTTACTTTTGTTTATATACCCTTCTTCATCCACACCCCACTTATTCTCTTCTGGGATTATCCTAGCTTCCCATGCGTGTTTATATACCCTTCTTCATCCACACCCCACTTGTTCTCTTCTGGGATTATCCTAGCTTCCCATGCGTGTTGCCTCCTTGTCCCTCTAGAATTCCCCCCTCGCTACTTGCTTACTAACCCCATTATTTTACTAACTCCTCTTTAATCATACCACCTACCACTGGGATACTCGTCATTAAGTATTCCATGCTAGTCTACTCATTCAAGTACTCTGACTCCTCTAATGAGGATGTCCCGCTGCAAAGGGAAAATAAACACAAGAAACACAAAAAACAAAATAAAGAGTACTACTAGGCATATATAAAAAAGCAAACTCATAAGAGTCCATATGACTAGCTGGATACTTAATCACCAGTACTCCACTAACTTCTTTCCATCTTACTAACTCCCCCACCTCCTCTCATTTCCGGAGAGATAGGAGAACCAACCAAGTGTGACCTTCCCCGCATGCCTCACCAACCTCTCACTGATCATGAGGACGTGATTGACTTTAGGAAGGGGAGTATGTTAAACCACATATTAGTTAACACATTCCTATGACAACTATGTTCGCACATTTATGTAATGGGTGCCCATACTATATTGTAAATCTCGTCATTTGATGAGGGGAAACCCTAAAGATGCTCCCAAGTATTGAGCTTCAAAGGACATACAAGAGGATCTTGGTCAGTTTGCCAAACCATAGAGAAAAGCCTTATAACTATGTTTTGGGCACCCCGGGTCACTTACCCCCGAGCGGCCTAGTAGGAAAAGGCTTGGAACTATAAAAGCCAATTTCTCTTGTTTGTTAATCATTATCCCATTTATGCAATGGAAGTGGAGTGTTTTGTCTCTCCCTCTCTCTTGCAACTCTAATCCAGCATGTGTGCTGTGCTTAGAGTTAGGGTTTGGGAGTGATTGCTAATCACTTGTTCCCTCTTGCTTCCTCTCTCTCTCTCTCTCTCTCTCTTTCTCTCTCTCTCTCTCTCTCTCTCTCTCTCTCTCTCTCTCTCTCGTGATTAGGCTAACCAACACGATCCTCTTTTGCGGAGATTCCACACGATCTTTACGAGAGAGCTTGCATCACCCGTTGGATTAGAGCAACTACCTTGGTGTGACAACAAGTGTGGGAGAGGACAGCGGTGGCAAGCGGCTACAGTGGAGCTCTTGAGCCATGCTCGAGCTCGGCGGATAGGCAACTTCTTATGAGACGGTTAGGGTAGGGTTTCCTTAACAGACGTGGAGGGAAAATTGATGGTGCCATCCCATAAAAGGGTGCATGGATGGAAAGGGAAAGGTGTCACATCAATTCCACCCCACCACTCCATGGTCATAAATAACCTCATGGCCTATGCAATAGGCACTGAGAAATAATATCTTAAAATAATTGTGGAAAATCATGAAAACACGAGGCAATTATGGCCGTACCAAGGGGAGGCATACACCATGACAATGATTAGGAGAGGCACTACACTTTCTCACTCAAACGCTTGGTTTGCATGTTTCTATTATGCAAAAGTTGTGTTCCTCGCTCTCTGCTTTGTTGCACTACCTGCCCTCTCCTTTTGCTAAACTTTTTTGTGATCCTTGCCTTCTCTCACCCTACTCTAGCTATCTATTGCCTGGTAGGATGGTGGAGTTCGAGTACTTGTCATTCACCCTGTATCCTTCAAGGCAAGAGAATAGCTGGAACAGCTTTAGCATTCCAACATCATCACATTGCCCTCAGGAGAGAAGAAGGAGTTCAATCCCTTGTATGTGGTTGAGCTGTTCCACATGCCGACAGAAGGTGAAGTGGAAATCAAGCCTACATAAGAGGATGACCTCATTGTAGAATTCGGCCCACGCTAGAAGGAAAAGCCAAGGAGTACACGATAGCTGGAAGAATTGTTGATGAGGACAAGCAAAAATAGATGAGGTTTGTGGTGGAGATGATAAACCTCACTCACAAACCCTACTACATATCCAGAAAAACATTTGGCATGGTGAAAGCTATAGAAGCGTGCACAAGGGTGGCATGGGTGGAAGTGCTCTATCATAATCTCAAAGAGCAGATTGGGAAGCTCACCAAGCCAAACACAAAAACAAAAATCAGGCCGTACCTTGACACTCTTTTCAAAGGAAAGGCTCAACTAGAAACAAAGAAGGAAAAGGAGGAGGGCTCAAAGAAAAATGCCCCGGGAAAATCTGAAAGCTCAAAGCCCTCTGGAAGGACTCAAGAACCAAACACCTTGGGTCAGGGCAAGAAGAGGTTGTTTAAATTTGGGTAGAAGAAGTCCCCCACAATCGGAATTCTCGATGCCCAAATCAGCCCCAATTATGTGGAGTCAGCTAAGTTGAGATGGACTAGGTGTAGGGATCCTTGAAATATTTGCAAAGATGCATGAATGATGGGGTCAAGGAAATGACCAAGCTATAAACTATCATCAAGGAGAAGGATGCTCCAAGTGCTCAAAGCACAAAAGCACTGTAGGACCTGAAGAGCCAACAAGAGACATTGCAACAGGAAGAGCTACGCAAAAAAAGAATAGAAGCTAGCCAAGTAGACAACTTGTGAAGGCAGCTAAAGGAGCTTCAACAAGCCAACAAAGAGGTGGGGAAGGAAGTGGAAGAGATGAAAAGAAATATGGCCAAAAGGGACTAGGAAGCCCTGCAGATGCAAGATGATCCATAGAAAGGCAAATAAGCATGGAAGCACATGTCGCCCTGATTAGGGAGGAGAACTTGAGAATCATAACGGATGTCCAGAGGAGAACTTGAGAATCATAACGGATGACCAGAGGAGAGCAGACAAAGATAAAGTCGACTTGGTGAAGGAAGAGGCACGCTTGCAGTGCTAAATGCTGAGGAATATCTAGAAGTGTATGGGATGGAGGTAGAGAAGATAGAGCAATGGGAAAATGTTGTGGTGGAAGACCTTAAGAAGTGTGGGGGCATACTTGGAAAAGTTGAAATCAGTAAAATAGAAGCACCATACATGCCTATAAGAAAATAACTCCTCATTAGCCAGGAGACAAGAATCTAGATGGAGGCTCAAGATATTTGAATCCAGCTCCATCCTTTAGCCTAGAATTAGGAAAGGCTTCGGATGCCCCAACCTTGAGTGGAGCTGGACAAGAAGTAGGAGGCAGCAAAGGAGTCGATGGCGGTGGCCGCGGATCTGAAGAGCTGCAAAAGGAAAATGAGGAGGTGCGACAAGAATTGGAAGCATGAAAGAAGAAGTTTGCTATCCTAAAAGGAGAAGGAAAGAAGCTAGCAATAGAAATAGATGGAAAAGGAAAGGACATAGTGTTGTGGACTAGCTCTACATTGGACCATACCCTGGCAAATGAGCTAAAGGAACATGCATGGGTAGCCACGAAGAAACCTAAAGAGAAAGAAAATGATGAAGCAACGCTACGTGTCCTGGTAAAGGAGCTGGAAGAGCTCATAGAGGAGTATAAGGAACAACAAACGATAGATGGCAAGACCAGGCAAAACATTAATGAAGGAAGTAGATACAACTATGCCCACAAGGATAACAAGGAGCAAGGCAGGAAAAATGAGCTCAATGTGGCACACTAACAATTGCCAATGTTAACATTAAAAAAGAGAGCAAAATAGCTGGATGCCATGAGGAAGGCCCATGCCAAGGAACTACATTCCAAAAATAAAATGATTCAGGATTTCCAAGGCTGGGCCCAAATCCCATGTTTATGCATGGCTACACATGTACGTGTAGTAACCAAGATATGAAAACTACACATGTATGTGTAGTAACCAAGATATGAAAACTAAATGGTAGCTAATGCCACCTATTTTCATGCACACCCCTACTAATGCAGTAATAATGGACACTCATTGGGTGTAGTACCTCGCTCCCCAGCTCCATTACTCTTAAATCCATTACTCTTGACTGCGGAAGCACAAATGCAACTCTACTCCCACTGAATGTGATAAAACCACCAAAATCTGGTTGCCCGCTGCTTTGATTGTTTGTGTACCTGTGGGAGAGAAGAGAACTCCTTTCTTGGCTTGGCTTGTAGCTCCTTCATCACACAGGCTTAACATCCTCCACAAATTTTTGGACCTTCTCAACAAGATGCTTCGAGTTGTCGAGAACGGTTCCAATTTGGTCTGTGGTTTTGAACACTTTGTTTAAATATGAGCCTTTTGTCTTTCTGGCATCAAATCGTCCATGCCATCATTTCAGACCTTGCATACATCATTGTCATTTAGACCTGCCCAGAAAGAAAGGAGAAACACCACTTAGTGAGATGTATAATATAACGCCTGTAGTAACTCATGAGATGCATGCACAACCACATACCTAGTACCTACTCGTACTAAATGATGCACAACATCAACAGCTACACGAGCACTGGCTGAAGCGTTAGAGAGTTGGTCATGGCACGGCTTCTCTACACTCCTCAAATCAACGGCGGCTGCGAACCCCATCAACACCATGGCTTTTCTTGTGTACGAGCAAACTTCTGCACCTCGCCAGCCCAAACCCAAGCTGTTCATAAACAAGGTAATAATGGCAATACCAAATACCTGCACACTACCTCTCTATCACAAATATCCTCATAGTGCGCACTGTTGTGCACTGTTTCCTTGTGCTCTTTGCCCTCTTTTCCTCCCTCCCGCTCACTTTAAAATCAGTGTCGCTTCTTCTTTAGAAATCCTTCCCTTTCATGAGTCCCCACATCCAAAATTCTCGACGAAGGAGAAGGAATATTTCCAACCGTTCAAATTAAAAATCAAGAAAATCTTATCTCTTCAGCGGCGGCCGCTTCACGTGCGAAAGAATGCAGGAGAGTGTCTGGTCCGGAACTAGGCTCTGATGCCAATGTTACGTCACTGTGTACGCTGCCATATCTAAGGAGGGTTCCAAGCTCATGGTCACTACCTAACCATAGAGGAATGTGGATAAGTGTCCACACTGCTGGCTTATATAGTGGTGTGCCTACCCACACTAGCCCGGCCGCCCATGGTACTCCGACCCAAGCGCCTCACCTTGCACCCCGAACACACTTGCCACACGTGTGTGGACTCGATGTCCAGTCGAGCTCTACTACCACTCACGCATGCCGTGATAGGATTACCTAAAGAAGAGGCTTCATGGCAACCTGCTTCTTTGATGGAGCATCACACCAAGGGTTGTTGGATGATTTTGATTGGATGATTTTGATGAAGCAAATGGGGAGGTATAATAGTGAATAGGCTTGCTTCTTGAAAATGCATTGTTTCTAGCCCAAATGTCTATGTGGCAAGCTCAATGGTTAGAATGAGCTTTGGGAGAGGCATGTACCTTCATGGAACAAAGACAAGGGGCTGATTTGGGGGTGTCTTATGCAGAATTAGAGGAATGCAAGAGTTTCATACTCTTTAGGAAGATTCTACCTCAACATGCTACATTCGCATTTGGAATTGAGGAGATGTTATGTTCTCCATAATGTTGTACCCAACCCTTATAATTGTGTGATTCTCATCGAAGGTTTCGAGGATGAAACCATTCGGGTGGGGATGGTTTGTAATGAAGGGGAACACATTTATTGGGTAATTAGCCATGGGAACTTGGACACGTAAATAAATAATGGAGCCCAAGGCCATGTGAACACAACATGGGCCATATAAGTGAGTTAGGGGAGATGGACACTTATCTTTTATAATCATTAATACAAATCTTGAGCCCAAGCTCTTGGCTATGGTGGTACTCCCTTGTGTGGTACTCCACTTGAGTGCATTTCTAACCCCAACTCTAATCTCTCTTTGTTTCACGAATGCTCATTTTTACATAAAAACCTAAAAAACAATCTCGATATTAGAATATAAAAAGCGGTAATAGAAAATGCTCATATGTTCCTCACATTTCATAAACTCTACATTCTCTACTAGGTTTTGCCATTTCACAAACTCTACATTCTAGTTTTGCCATTGAACAAAAATATATATATAATTGCTAGCAAACCCTTGACACACTTGGACAAAACTAAGAAGAGTTATAGTTTAATTTGTTCATAAATTAATATTCACCTATACTAATTTTTCCTACATAAAGCCTTGTGTCCTTATCATAAGTGATTTTAATAATGTTTATCTCATCTATGACTTTTCTTGCTTGACAAATAAGAAGGATGACTCTCATTTTGGCATTTGAAAAAAACTACTAGATGTAATAACTTGCCTCTCTAGATTTCATTCTTCTTGAAGATTACATATCCTCTTCCATTATAGTGATTTATCTAAAATAAAGTTTTCTTGAAACGTGTCAATAAGAAAGTCTTATGTTGGTTGATGCACAAGAGGGAAGTGGCCATCAACTTTGTATCATTCACTAGTTCCTTTAGTTAGTAGCTTTTGAAAAGGAGCACTTGGGATACACAACTTGACACATCTCTTAGCTTTTTTTAGGTCTCCAAGGGCTTTTCCTTTTTGTTAAACTCTTATAACTTAGTGTGAAGTATGGATTTCTTCTTAGAATCTTGACAACTATGTTCACAAACCCTAGACCTTCTCTTGTTGACTCTAGCAATCAAACAATTAGCATATGATCTTATGAAGGTGTTGTTGCTATCAAATTTACAAATTTCTTCATGAAGGTAACCTTGAATGCAAATACATTGGAAATCTATATATCTTTATAAAGGTGTTACTATGATCTCAAAATTCCTTTATAAAGATAACATCAAGAACATTACCTTTAAGATAACCTTGAATTTCTTCATAAAGATAACCTTGAAGGCAAAGGTGGTTTAATTTCTTAATCCTAAGAAAACTACTTACACATGATTTATTTAAAATTGGTTTTTCTTTTGTGATTCAATGTAAGTGTGTGTTCCACATGCAACACTACAATAACTAGATTGCTTGCACTTGTTGATACTTACACATAGTTTATTAAAAATGTTTTTCTTGTGATTAAATGTAAGTGTGAGTTCCATGAAACACTTCAATAACTAGATTACTGGCATCTGTTGATACATGATGATGCCAATATAATAGAAAAAGAAAAGATGTAACAATAAGAGTTTTTTTGATAAAATAGTTTTATAAGAATAATAGAAAAAGAGCCAATAAATTCCAATGAATTATAAAAAAATAATTAGGAGGCTATACTTTAACAGATTGCTAGCATGCGCAATGGTCTTATCCAATACATAGTGAACTATTGCATGTGCTTGTAAATATGCAAGAGTGAGATAAGAATTATTAGTATCCAATTATGATGACCTTGTAGAAGGGCATGAGAAGGGATGCTCTTAAGATTTAAGCATTTCTACTTTGAGCTTGTGCAAGCACAAAAAGTGTTGCACTTAGAAAGAAATTAAGATTTTTGGGGATGGTTATCACAAAACTAAGCTTAGAAAGGTGTAGAAGGGCATGAGAAGGGATGCTCTTAAGCTTTAAGCATTTCCACTTTGAGCTTGTGCGAGCACAAAATGTGTTGTACTTAGAAAGAAATTAAGATTTTTGGGGATGGTTATCACAAAACTAAGCTTAGAAAGGTGTGCCCACTAGACAGTGTGCCAAATATCATGATAAACCATGCATGCCATGTTCTTTTTTGAAATGTTGAAGAGAAATTGGGACTTCAAAATATATGAGATTTATTATAAGTTGGAGTCCTTATTTTTTAACCTTGAACTGCATTCTTTTTATATCTTCTTTTTTAAAGAACTGAAGTTCGCATATACCTTCTCTTTATATCTTCTTTTTGAAAGCACTAAAGTTCACATATTTTGTCAAGATTGCTTTGGGGGATATTTGTAAGAATAAATTTGGAGATGAGTCATGCTAGAGGATCAACCTGTGATATCAAATAACTATAAAGTATTTTCACAATATCCTTATAATATATTGAATTCACTTTGATTTATTGATGAGATTTTATGGTGTTAGGTTTCTTTCCGCCATGTGTGTACACTATTGCTAGGCCAACACATACCTTAAAAAGCAATTTGAGGTATAGAAAGCACATGGAAGGTAAAAATTGCTTTACAAAGATATATTGAGGGTTCAAACTAAAAGCATAATCATTTTAATTGTGGCTATACCTTTATAAAAAGAGGTGCTCAAAGAAAGGTCCAAATTGCCTTAAAGGGACATTTCATGTACTTTAGGTAAGTTTTTTAAATTAAAATGATGACATTTGACTTTAAAAAGAAATAACATGGCCTTTTAGTTCTCTGAAGCCTCAACTTACATTGTAAAACTCTCTCTCTCTCTCTCTCTCTCTCTCTGTGTCCATCTCTCACTCTCTCTCCTTCTATCTACATGTTTGTGTTTGTGGTTTCTCTCTCTCTCTCTCTCTCTCTCTCTCTCTCTCTCTCTCTCTCTCAGTCTCTCAATTGTCAAAGAATCCTTCTAAGTATTTATTGGCTCTTGATCAAACAAAAAAATAAATTTTACTATCAATATGGGTTATGAAGGATGAGAATGTTAAAGGTTATAAGCTTCTAATGGTCTTTCCAGCCTGAATTTCACATCATTAGCCAAGCTATTTTAAGGTCTTTTTCAGGTTGTGGGGTTGAATAAAACAACAAGAAAATCTTTTCTCAGATTTCTTTAGTTTTTTTTAATAACTTTACTGTCCAAACGAGACCCATGTTTGGGTGTTGATCTCCTAATAAATTATAAGCAATTGATATTTAATAATTATGTTCTAGTTATTAAAGCATCTCTCTCTCTCTCTCTCTCTCTCTCTCTCTCTCTCTCTCTCTCTCTCTCTCTCTCTCTCTCTCTCTCTCTCAAGTTCTTCATATTCATGAAATTAAAAGAAAAATACTAAAAAAAGTGCGCAGGATTGAACTTTCGCATAAATTCATTGCCATGAAAGGGATATATATTGTGTTATTTTTTTGTGTGATTTGAGAAGTTTTCATAGTGTATATTACCTTCTATAGATCTCAATTGCTAATACATTTTTATTGTAACCATGAAAAGTGCCTTGATTTTATAGCAACTTTAGGTGATATTATGGGGTTTTCAAGATTTATTGCTTTCTTAGAAATGAATTCTCCACCCTCATTATGTTATGCTTTAGATATGGATAGTTCATGTTTGTAAGCCCCCCCCTCCCCCCGTCGCCCTATGAGGAGTAGCCATGTCTATGTAATCTTGATATTTAGCATCTTGATTTGGATATTGGAAGAGATGGTGTGGAAATTGGTGGTAGAATGATAGCTTTTGAAAGGTCCAATGTTCAAGTTAGATAGATAAAGATGGAGTGTTCATGCACTAGAATCATTGTGGTGGTAATGGATTATGATTTTTGCAAAAACCATGGAGAAAGCTTAGGCTTTGGACATACAATGAGACCAGCTAATATCTACCTAGTTTGGGCATGTTTGGCGTCCATGGTCATGGGATGGTGCCCATGTTTGTGGACACATTATGAGAGCTAATATCTACCTAGTTTGGGCATGTTTGGTGTCCATGGAAAAAGCTTAGTTTTTGTACATATTATGAGAGCTAATGTCTACTTAATTTGGGCATATTTGGTGTCCATGGTTGCGGGGTGGTGCCCATGGTTTGTGGACACATTATGAGAGCTAATATCTACCTAGTTTGGGAATGTTTGGTTTCCATGGTCATGGAAGCATTCCCCCACATAAGTAGATTGAATAGGAGTTGGCCGTCATTCCATTCTCTTTGTAGTGGTTTCCCCACATGAGCCCTACTTATGCCCAGACTACCCTTATTACTTCTGAATGTAGTATTGTGGATGGTGCCCATGGTTTGTGGCCCTAAAGGGTTTAATGTGGCATATTTTTGAGCCATGACTTTGGGGCATTTATGTCCAATATGTGGGCACCCAAATAGGGAGCTATATAAGATCCCTTTGATTCTCTTATTTCATAGCTCATCCTTTTTTTGTTACCCTAAGACCTGACACAACTAATGTAGCCACTTAGGTGAATTTTTGAACACTAGTGGAAGAATTGGAAGTGGTAGAAGATTGCTTGAAAATTGGGCTCAAGAGTGAGTCAAGAGTGGTAGAAGATTGCTTGAAAATTGGGCTCAAGAGTGAGTCAAGAGTGTATCACTGTTGGAACCAGCAAGTTGTAGCACAAATGTTTAAGATGTTTGGTTACCAAAAAATTAAAATAAGTGGGATAACAATGAAGGATATTATAAAAACATTGTATATTTGAGCTAAAATAAAGCATTAGCTTACACTTCTCTACCATGGTTATGAAATTTATAGATCTTTTCACCCCAACTACTTTGTAAAAGAAGAATTTTTTAAGATGAAAGGATGTATATATGAAACTATAGATAATTAACTTGCTTTATCTTGTGGAACTTCTTGATTACTTTGCAAAAGGAGAACAACCTTTTCATCTCATCATTGTACATTGTTTACATTTTTAAAGTGTAGCTTTGAGCATAACACAAATCACAATAGATCACATATTAAAATTCATTAGAAGGGAAGCTTTTTAACAAAGCATGATAGATCACGTATTATAATTCATTAGAAGCGAAGCTTCCCAACAAAGTGATGATAGGGTCATGGGTGAGGGGGGCACTTGGCCTTATTAACAAAATGAGATGTCTTTCATGTGTGGATGTTTTCCTTGCCAAAGAACAAGCAATGCCTTTAAAAGATTTAAGGGGAACTTGAGCTTCAAGGGAAAGTAAAGGTAGAGAGGTAGGGTCTTGTGTGACAAAGGTAATATATTTCGAGTGTATATGTCGAGGGTTTATGTTGAGGGTATATGTTAAGGGTCTATGTTGAGGGTCTTATACATGGGATAACACCCTCGTCTCTCTAAATTGAACTTTCCATTGGTTGATGTCCACACATTGTCTCGTATTAGCTATAATATCTTCATATTGTTGAAAGGTGCTATGGAACAAGGGCTAATATAAGTGGTGCCTTGAGCTTATCATGGTTAATTTTGTAACATTACTAGGGAGGGGGCATCATGGTGCCTTGTTTTACAAGCCGCCTCATATCTTTAGAGTTTTAGGCTATGTTTACACATATAGGCTATGCCCTATCACATTTGCCTTTTGACTTTGGATGGGGACCTCCCTCTTGCACATTCATGATTTTTTAAGGGATTATATGCAAGGGGGTTTACACACGCAACGAAAACAAAAAGGAGATGGAATCATAAGTTTTCAAGCTACTCCCATATTGAGTCCGACAGCCACATTCAATTTATTAGTGCCCGCAACAAGTGGCCACTAATTAATTGAATATGGCTAAGCTTAACCTTAGTACACCTTTGAGAGTAACAAAAAATCATGTAGCATTCAGTGTACATCACACACACACACACACACACACTCTCTCTCTCTCTCTCTCTCTCTCTCTCTCTCTCTCTCTCTCTCTCTCTCGCGTTGTCGTGACGTGGGCGGTGTCGCTGGGAAAGCGCGGGGCTTCTGGCTGTGAGAGTAAGTGGTTGAACTTCAAAGGACTTCACCAGCAAAAGCTAGAACCATCATAAATATAAGACTCAACCATACATGGGTGGTCAAAGCAAACGAAAGCCTCATGATCCAAGCCAAAAACTGGCATTAATATAGCTTGATTTATAAAATTCAACACATCAAGCCCCAGAATAACATCTCATAGGTATATACATCCAAGATTTACGGCCAGCATTGGATCCATAGTTCATATCAAGACAAGGCTGACATCATCATAGCATGTCATAACATATGACCTCAAAACCTATAAACCACTTGCCTCATAAAACTCTGCAGCATAGCTCTTCAAGGGATTTGGCCACATGTCCTCTTTTATTATTTCATCTATCTTGTCATGGATACCATTTACAGAATCTTTCATCTGAATATCACCGAACCATTTTAAAAAAAACTCTCCTCTGGGAAAGCCCGCTTCAAACCCAGCTGGCATGTTATCTAGTCAGACTTTACATCTTAAAAATTCTCCACATCCAAAGATTGAAAGTGCGCTTTCATCTGCTGATCTCACACTTTCATCTGCTGATCCTCTTTACTCAAGGCTCACACAGAGCCGGAGGGCTTCTCGAGCTCGTTTCAAACATCCTGCAGCTTCTGAATGGAGAGGACAAGTTTGGTGTCGAGTTGCTCGGACCCCTTATTGATAAGCGCCATCCTCCGTGCCTACTAAAGCATGCTGCCTTAAAGCCAGTAGCTAGGTTCTCCACGCAGCCGTGTTACCAGAAACCCCCCTTTACACTTCAGAATGACCAGGGACTCTTCCCGTCTGTATTCGGCGCACCCTGCAGCACCTGGTGCATCACACACACAAAAACCCACAGCCGACTCCTTCGCTTTTTTTCTTCCCGCTGTTCCCTTCAGCTGCGCATCCCCTCCTAGACCTCAGTAGCCAGGTGATCCCCTCTCTACCCAAGCTGACGTGGCTGCAGGGTTTCCCAGTCACCTTTACATTCACCTGCACCCAAGGCTATACACTCCTCTGCTGCAGCAGCTGCCTATCACCAAAACACACCCGGGGCCTCTGTATCCCGTCAGCTCCCCGTCCCTGCAGCAAGTCTCCTTATTTTCCCAGGCGGCCCGTCCCTCCTATCTGCAGCAGCTGCCGCCTCGTTTTTGCTTCTCTTGTAGCTGCCCAGCTCCTCTGCGCATCATCGCAGCGCCTCTCTCCAGAACACACACACCCTCATTCTTTTTTTGCCCCCCTGTACCAAGCCTCCCACGCCTCTGCTCCAGAGAATTCCCAAGCGGGCTTTCTTCCGCACCAGTGGCTGCTTCACGTGCATCGCCAAACCTCCAGAACTGTGCGCTGGCACTCCTTCCAATCTCCACGTAGCTGCTTTTTGGGCCACGTTTTTTTTATTTATTTATTTCTTGCATTTGTTTTAAAACCTAATGAATGGCCACCATCCCTCTTATCCTTTTGCACACCAAATGTTCAAAGCAACCTTGGCCCCTCTAATCATTAATTGCTCCCCATACCATACCTCTTCAAGACGCAGCATACAAGTGCCCGCTCATTTCTTTGGGGACGCGTACACACTGAGACGGCCATCAAGCAGCTAAAGTCACCCCTACTGACCTTACTCCAGACAGGCTTGTAACAAGCTCAACACTAAGCCATTTCACCTGTACACCTAGCGACGCCCTCAAAAGCAAAACTCTCCACACACCATACATCCCGTATGTACACAGACACTTAATCCCATGCATCTGGATTTGCATTTGATGGCCTCACATGCATGGTTTCACACCATAGACGTGCTGTGGCACGACATCCACCCCCTCTAAACCTGCACATCCTCTGGTATGTGCCACACAGGTCCTGTATCTTAGCAATCACATCTGAATGGTTCTGCTTTCCCACCTGGATCAAATACCAATCGCTTTTGGCATATGTGGCATATTCTTTGCTCATATGAAGCCCTATCCTCACTTAGATTCTCTGCATATGCATAATTATCCTCATCATTCAAAGTGGGATGTTCTTCAAAATGATTTGCTTCAAAAATTTCCTCAGGCCATGTTTGAAGCCTTTGCACCACATATTGTATGGCCACACCAAGTAACAACTGCATTAATAGCATGGAACACACACTTTGTAACATTCCATCCAAATCTACCTTGCTCGGATCCAACTCACCCACTGACAAACATTCATTCTTCTCTTCCAAAGACGGAAAAGCATCAACACATACAAAATCCAACAAGGCATCATCGAGAATAGCCTCCAGATCTGAATCAATCTCATCACAATCATTTGGCTTACATAACACCTGCACATCCTCACTTGCAACCGACAGTTGACTAGCATCAAGCATAGAAGAGTCCAAAGCTGATGGGGATCTATCATATACCATGAAATCATCCAATGCATCATCTAAGATAGCATCCAATCCAAGATCAATCACATTGAAGCCATTATTATCTTGCAATCCCACATGTTGATTATCATGAACATTCATATCCCCATAACTATATCCATTTGGTTGCTCATATGCAGCCTCATGAGGCTCTGTGACCACACTTTGCATATCTTGCATGTTATCTCCTAGTATTTCTTGATACATGTCTGCAGATGGGCTTAGAACTATGGGTCCCTCACCCAAATACCCTTGAATCTGTATATCATTGAACCCTGCATGATCCAAAAAGACAGATTCAATTTCCCTCTCCAAATCATCATCATAAACAGGCTTCCAAGCTCGAGATTGCTGCTCACAAATGTGGTTGCAAGGTAACCCTGACACTGATGACATAGCATCACCCTGTTTATTGTTGGAACACCCTGTTAGCATTCCAGAATAACCCAAATCCAAAGAACCTTGGCAACCAGCTTCAGAAACAACATCACTGTTGGAATCACCCATATCACTCACCCCCTCTAAATCAATCACACATACTTGTGGCCCGTCTGCATATTCATGTACATCATCCTGCTTATAAGCATCATAACCAGATAAGAATGCAGTAATGATAGCATCTTCTTCTTGTCTTAGACCTTCAAACTCTGCAATCATGCTTTCAACAAGAAGCATTGGTTCCTGCTCTTCTTCACACATATGATACGACACCTGAGGAATACCCTTCGAAACACCTGTCCTGAAGCTCTCTGAATCAAGTGTCTCCTCAAGCATAGGCATACATACATCATGTGGTATGATCATAGGACCCTGTATGTCTGCACCCTCAAACAAGGAAGACAGATTATGCTTGCAGAGTTCACCCATTGCATCTTTATGAGTCTGTAGCAAAGCATCACTTTTGGCACTGTGAAGGCCTTGTTGCTCACTAATGGCTTTTTGCAGTCCCAATTTAGCATAAACAGCCTCCACAATCTCTGTATCAGCCTTGAATAGCAATTGATTGTCCTCCATAAGACATGCATCGACAACTGCTTCTAAACTGGCTCGGATTGTTGCTGGAACACTATCACAGCTCACATTATACCTGGAACTCGCATAAATAAGTGCATCTGCAAAATCACTCCATCGTTTGGAGTGATACTCTGCTAGCTCCAGCACTTCATCTTTTAAATCAGGACTTACAAGGTATGCAAAAGATGCAATCATCATGTCACGTAGGCTGTAACGGCTGTGACCGACGGCAGACCGGATGGCTATATCCGGGGTTCAGTGGGAGAGGACGCCCATGCGGAGTCATGGGCGGCCAGGCTAGTGTGGACGGCAGGCCACACACTATATAGCCTGGGGGATGAGGGGCAATCCTCATTCTTCCTCTATGGCTGGGTGGTGAGCCAGAGGCCGTCCCCTCTTGTGGTAGTGCCCGTAGCGGCGTTACGGGAATGTAACACTGGTATCAGAGCGTGGTTCGAGGGAATCGTGAGAGTCCGCGCGTGAACGGGGGACCGGAGCCCACTCGATGGTTTTCATCCACAATCTTCTCACCCTTATCTCGAATGGAGGGTGTGGAGGGAGGCAGCCATGGAAGAATGGAGAGAAAGAAGAACTCTCTCTCTCTCTCTCTCCCCGTCACACATAGCAGGCAGCATCGCAGGTAAGCAAAGCATCTCGTTTTCTTTTGTTTTGTTGTTTTTTTTTTCTCTGCGTTGAATGGCTGCTGCGAAGGAATCGTTGAATTTGTTCAAAGAAAGAAGTCCCCTTTCTCTAAACTGTGTGCGGGGGAGGTGGAAGGGGCGAAGAGCAGCCCCAATGTCTGTGAAAGAAGCTTCAACGATGGGCGACTTCCGTTGTGTGGACCTGCTGATGAAGGCAGCGAAAACCACTATTAGCAGTGCACGCATTGTTGAGGTGGGGCGAAAACCAGCGAATGGCGTTGAAGAAATGCGTTGAATGCTGCAAAAGGCTAATGGCTGCGAAAGACGTTGCAGCCCCAGGCGAATAGCAGCCCACCGATGTGCGAAGAGCACGTCTGAGTAGAGCCCAGGCGAATAACAGCCCACCAGTGTGCGAAGACCTCGTTTGAAAGGGGGGGGGGGCGTAGAGCCCAGGCGCTCTGAAGGCTGCGCTGTGCTGCGTAGCCAGCCAGGCCGGCCAGCCAGCCAGCCAGGCGGCGGCGACCACGGCGGCCAGCCCCGGTGGCCAGCCAGGCCAGCCTTGGGCGGCCTGCCCAAGCGGCCAACCCTTAGGCGGCCAGCCCAAGCGGCCCAGCCTTGGGCGGCATGCCCAGGCGGCCAACCCTTAGGCGGCCAGCCCAGGCGGCCATGCCAGCGGGCGGCCAGCCAAACATAGGTGGAAAAACGGGCGGGCGGGCAACCACGCCCAAGCGGCCCATTATTTTTTTTATTTTTTTTTATTTTTTAAAAAAAGAGGCTTCCCAAGGGCGGGCGGGCGGGCGGCCACGCCCGAAGCGGCGAGGGCCGGCCCAACCCGTTTATTTTTTTTAATTTTATTTTAAAAAAAACATATATTTTAATTGTTCATTTTTAATTTATTAAAAATGAAGCGGGCGGCCAGCCTAGCAGGCGGTCAGCCAGCGACGACGGCGGCCAGACTCGGCCCTAAGGACACTCCCCACGGGCGGGCGGCCACGCCCGAAGCGGCGAGGGCCGGCCCGGCCCGTTACTTTATTTTATTTTATTTATTTTTTTTAAACAAAAAAAAAACAACGGCACACCCCACGAAACAAACCCAACACGGCCGTCGCGCCGTGTGGCCGTAGTGCCTGTTTTCAACGAGAGAGACCCGCCGCACACGGCCGTAGCGCCGCGTGCTAAGAGAGAGACAAATCCCACGGCCGTAGTGCCGAGTCCTTCGAGACAAAGCCGTTCTATGGCCGTTGTGCCTAGTGAACACGTCTATGACCGTAGCCCGCGAGAATATGCGCAATGCCTGCATCCTCCAATGTTTGGTACCAGTTGTGGACGCATTGGTAGAGTCCAACCCAGTCGTGCCGTAGTGCACCCTGGCCATTTGTGGCGTAACGCACTTGCTCGTGCGGTGCACGTACGTCTAAGGGTGCCATAGCGTGCCCATGTCTGCTGAACCATTGACAGTCTTGCACACACGTCATGTCATGGCGTGCACATGTTGGTGTCACGTCGTAAGTGCACTCATACCCACATTGTGCCGTAGTGCACTAGATTTTTTTTTTTTTAAGGTGGCAAGAGGAAAATCGATGGTAATGTTCTCGCGTAGTTCGAGAAGTATTCGTTGACAATACATAAATACATGATATAAATTCTCTCTGTTAGTGGTTTAACCATGTGGTTTACCACAAAGTAATATGAGAGCAGATCAGACACATTGTTCTTGTTGAAAGTCCACAAGAAGAAGTTCGTGGCTCCAATGTGCTTAGACCCAATGAAAAATGTCTACTTGGACATGGTCTATTGTGACGAACAAATGTAGTCCGTAGAGACACTTTTGCAAGCGCAATCTTGCCATGGTCATGACTTCTAAAATTGGTCAATGGCATTTAAGATAGCTGGAATTGAGGTCGCGTTTGTCGATTACCTGCTAATAGCCTTGATCACATGACCCCATTAGCAACGTACTCTCTAGACATAACTAGTGTTAAACTCTGGGAGCGTAGCCTCGCCAGATTTCAATTTCCACTTTTGCGAGCGTTGTCTTGCTAGAGTTAAAGTTTTGTTCGGACAAATTTATGTTTGTTTTGTAGTGACAAACAAATCTGAAGGGGTATAGTCTTGAGCTGTAATGCTCAATGCCCTTATACAATTTGATCGAAGGGAACTGTTCTACTAGCATGGTTTTCTCTTCTTTTTATTGCCATGCGTTGACATCCCACTGCTCGAGAGTTTGTGGTGATCTTTCGAGGGGGGAAAGAGCCTTTTTATATGTCACATCAATTGGTTTGGCGGTAATTTGATGGTATGGGACATCAAGTTCTCACGGAATCGATTGTAGTCTTGGTGGAATGGGACGCCAAGGCTTTCAATGTAAATTGACTCTTTGGCAGGTTGTATGTACACTTGTCCGTAGTGATAAAGTGTGCAAGATAAAATTTGAACTTTGACAATTACAAATATAGCCATGAGTTGGGATAAAACCCAGTTATAGAGTTCGGAGAAGCTCTAGGTAGCAAGACCATGATGGTGTACTAGTGCTAACAGAGTGATTTAGTTCCGGAGTGATCTAAATCTAGAGGTTAGCAGTAAGACTAGTTTGGTTGGACAGTTTCATGCATGGGGGACGCCCTATAGCATTTTGCAAGCGTAGTCTTGCCTATGTTCAACATAAGTGTGCAATTGTGATCACATTTTAAATGCTACCATATGAATTTGGGAAATATATTACTTTCCTACATAAGCAATTGTAATATTGCATGACAGGCTATTTTGCTTACAAAGTTCATGTGCGTGTAAACCCTATAAGTCGTATGACCCCTGGGAAATGAGTGGAGCATTTCTAGGATTTAATAAGGTTTTACATGGCAATAGTGAGTAGTATCTCACTCCAGATGAGCCTGGTTGTTGTTAGTATCGGATCCGACATATGAAGTGTACATAAACTTGGGCTGAGTTAGGATAGAAGGCTAAGCCGGAGAGCTTAGTGGTAAATCCTACTGTATCTGGTGAGTTTTGACTTAACCGGAGTGTTAAGAAGTAAACTCAAAGTCTGGGGCTGAACCGGAGTGTTCGGAGGCAGACATATCTTTGTTAAATCGGAGAATTTAGCAAAAGATGAGCTTGGGGTGAACCATGGTACCCAGAAAAAAAGCTCTTCACACTAAAATAGTGCACAATGATTTTAGGGTGATAAATATCCATCGCAGGAATGTTTTACAACTTTCCATAGATGATAGATGAAGACCATGTACTTTACGGAGTTAAAGTACATAGGTGGTGACTTCGGCGCCACATTTTTTGTAGAAAGTCACTAGTGGTGTGGTTAGGTCAGCCGAGACTCCACAAGACCTATGCACTAGTTTTTAAGTTGACCTCTATGATAAGGACGTCCAAAATTTCGTGTTGTAATACCAGAAATTGTACTGCAATGTGCAATGGAGGGGTCAATTTGTGTAGTCACTTTTTAGCAGCAAGTGACTTAAGCATCTTGTTATAGATGGTTGTATATGGTACTCCCACTCGGGGGAGGTACGCCATTGAGTACGGAGTTACTCGCAGACTAGTATGGAGCTACTAGTGTGATGATAGTGGGTACGTAGTTACTCACTACTAATACATAGCTGCTAATAACATTAAGATCCTCGAGTGAAAGATACTCTAGATCAACATTTTAAATTACCGAACCACAATCCATGAGTATCGAGGTACTCATAAATATGTTGATGTTGCTCAAATCGAGGGACCGATTTGTTCGATGGTATGGAATTAGCAAGAGAGTAAGGTAACTTAAAAGTTACACATCACTAGTCCTAGTGAGTTGTCGAGGTCATCCGTAGTTTGATGATCCCCTCTACCTATCAGATAACATTCAATTTTGCAAGCCCTGGCATTTAATCCGTAGTGATTATGAGTTGGGTGTGCGATAGGGTTATGAAGTTCTTACAAGAGTACTCGTTTATTTGCTAGTCATTGGTTATAGCTTGGTAGAGATTGCCACCTGTGATGGGTAGGTAGCTTTGCCGCTATGATGAGGAGGCAGCAAATAATGTTCTCATAGTTATACTTCATACCAACACCAAACAGGGATAGAATGAAATTCCTAAGTTCATCATCACGAAGTACTGTGATGTTTGCATTTATATTGAATGTATGATGTAATGAGACATTGGGCTTGTGTAATTACCATCAATTATCTAGCAACCTATGGCTTCGCAGAGCAGGCTTAGTCATTATCTGTGGATTGATATGTGGTTATTAGTAGTTTGGAATTTTTCTTGATAGATGGTACAACCCACCCAAATGATTCATAAGTGTGTAACCGCTTATGAAGGGTAATAATATGCAACAATGAAGCACTTTGTTACAAGTGTGAAACCACTGATCTGTTGCAAAGCAATTTATCAATAGTACCACCATATGTGCGTAGACACTATACCACATCTTCGTTGCAAGATGTTTAAAAGTTTCTTGGAAGGACTCAAGAATATAACATATGATATTAAACACGGTCTAGATTTGTTCTTGGACCTATGACACTAGCGCGTAGTCTGCCTGAGAGTAGAGTTTTTGAGGACAAAAACCTTTCTTGAGGGAAAGGAGGGATATCCTCAAATATCACATAAACTGGAATAGTTGTGTGAGTCCAGACAATACTGAAAGGGATGTGTCTGGTAATAGCAACACAGAGTTGTAAGTGATTGGATGTAACTCCAGACACCCGTAGTGGTGCAAGAATCTTTATCAAACATCTCCACCTACTATACGATCTGCCTCCGCAGATATAGTATGGCATAAGAGATAGGAAGTTTGATTGTTATATTTGAAAGGAAATTTTCAAAAGTTACATTTACTCTGGGCTAGAGTGGAGTTTAACCATCCGTAGATTGATGGTAGTTAGAAACTCAAAAAAATTCTAGAGCATATGCTTGTGCCAAGATGTTACTCTAAGAGAGGAAGTATCTCTCAGCTTTGGAACTAATCCTTGTGATGCATGATTAGATTGGCCGTAGAGCTTTCCAACGAGAAGTTTTAACAAGTTGGTGATGCAACATGGTAGCGTAGTCTACAAATATCTAGTAGCATTTGCGCTACTAGAGTGCTCTCCAGTACATTAGCTTCTGTGCTAATGACATGATGCAAAATCAAGGCATGAAATTTGCCTTGGGGTTTTGGTTGAAATACCAAATCATGGCTTGTGTGAGTATGATCCTGTCTTTACAGAGGTCTGGCGTGCTGTACGCGTACGCACTTTGTCACAGCCTCGCCCACCTTCCTCGCCGGCACGTAATGCTAGTCCGGAGAGACTGGCCGTAGGTGCGACGGTAGCGAGGCGAGAGTTAGTCCGGAGAGGCTAGCCGAGCCTTCGGGGAAGTTTTAATAGTCCAAGTGCGGGTCACCCTGGGATTCAGAAGACCTATGCACTAGTAAAGGACAGTGTTATTGGCCTAGTTTGTTTAAGAACGTCCAGACTTATTTCATTACCGGTTTACCCAAGACGAGTCGAGGGAATGACTCGGTGTGGGTAGTAGTGGACAACTAAACTGGCAAAGTTTATTACCACACGAAGAAAACTGTAAAAACGCCTGAGTTGGTAAAACTCTTTATTGAACATCTCTACAAGCTATATGGCCTGCCCGCAGATATAGTGTCGGATAGAGAAAAGTTCAACAGTCATTTTTGGAGGGAAGTCTTCAAAAAGTTGGATACTACTCTGAGAATGAGTACGGCAGATCATCCGGAGTCTGATGGTCAAACTGAAAGAGTTAACCAAATTCTAGAGGATATATTGCGTTCTTATGTAAGTAAGAAGCAATCAAATTGGGAAGAATATTTGCCCATATTGGAGTTTGCTTATAAAAGCTCCAAGCATTCAACAACTGGCTTTACACCATTCATGTTGATGTATGGTTTTCAGCCGAGATCTCCGATGGGCTGTAGGCCTAGAAAAGGAGAAGATTCAATCTGTCAAGGATTTCCTTGAAGATATGAATGATATGCTCAAAGCTGCACGCGAGGGCATCCGTAGCGCACAGGATCGCGCTAACAAATTTGCCGATAAAGGACGCAGACAAGTGACCCTTGCAGAAGGTGACTTTGTATTTTTAAAGGTTCCTGCGCAGTCAGCAACCATGAAAACGGGAAAGTGTGATAAACTTTCTCCTAGATATTGCGGTCCTTTCAAGGTCCTTAAGAAGATTGGGGACGTAGCATACAAACTTGAGTTACCGGAGAGTTCTCAAGTTCATCCTGTCTTCCATGATGTTAGTAAACTGAAGAATCAGTTCGCGGGTTAGAGAACGTAGTTTCTCTAGATATTTTGGTGGAATGATACCACATGAACCGGAAAGGATTCTTGGGTATCGAGACAGACAAACCCGACATAAAGTGTACCACAAGGTACTTGTTAAATGGACAGATAGGGATGAGGAGGTGGCAACCTGGGAACGCCGTAGTGCAATTTCCAAAAGGTTTCCCCAGTTTGTTTTCGAGGACGAAAACTCTTCTTAAGGGGGGGGTAATGTCACGTAGGCTGTAACGGCTGTGACCGACGGCAGACCGGATGGCTATATCCGGGGTTCAGTGGGAGAGGACGCCCATGCGGAGTCATGGGCGGCCAGGCTAGTGTGGACGGCAGGCCACACACTATATAGCCTGGGGGATGAGGGGCAATCCTCATTCTTCCTCTATGGCTGGGTGGTGAGCCAGAGGCCGTCCCCTCTTGTGGTAGTGCCCGTAGCGGCGTTACGGGAATGTAACACATCATGTTTTCTGGAACCCCTTGATCCTTCATCTCAGTCTCGTAACACCTTAGATAGCTTTCTGGATCGTAACCATCAAATATATTGACCCTGTCATATACCAATTGCATCACAATTTCCACGGCTTCCTGAATTCGCTTTTCTTCTTCAATCTTCCTGAACCGCTCTTCAAGCTCTTTCATCTCTGCATATAAATGCTCCATTTTGCTAGCCATCTCTACGTACTCTCACCCCAGCGGATTCACGTCGGGTTCACCAAAGCTGTCGTGACGTGGGCGGTGTCGCTGGGAAAGCGCGGGGCTTCTGGCTGTGAGAGTAAGTGGTTGAACTTCAAAGGACTTCACCAGCAAAAGCTAGAACCATCATAAATATAAGACTCAACCATACATGGGTGGTCAAAGCAAACGAAAGCCTCATGATCCAAGCCAAAAACTGGCATTAATATAGCTTGATTTATAAAATTCAACACATCAAGCCCCAGAATAACATCTCATAGGTATATACATCCAAGATTTACGGCCAGCATTGGATCCATAGTTCATATCAAGACAAGGCTGACATCATCATAGCATGTCATAACATATGACCTCAAAACCTATAAACCACTTGCCTCATAAAACTCTGCAGCATAGCTCTTCAAGGGATTTGGCCACATGTCCTCTTTTATTATTTCATCTATCTTGTCATGGATACCATTTACAGAATCTTTCATCTGAATATCACCGAACCATTTTAAAAAAAACTCTCCTCTGGGAAAGCCCGCTTCAAACCCAGCTGGCGTGTTATCTAGTCAGACTTTACATCTTAAAAATTCTCCACATCCAAAGATTGAAAGTGCGCTTTCATCTGCTGATCTCACACTTTCATCTGCTGATCCTCTTTACTCAAGGCTCACACAGAGCCGGAGGGCTTCTCGAGCTCGTTTCAAACATCCTGCAGCTTCTGAATGGAGAGGACAAGTTTGGTGTCGAGTTGCTCGGACCCCTTATTGATAAGCGCCATCCTCCGTGCCTACTAAAGCATGCTGCCTTAAAGCCAGTAGCTAGGTTCTCCACGCAGCCGTGTTACCAGAAACCCCCCTTTACACTTCAGAATGACCAGGGACTCTTCCCGTCTGTATTCGGCGCACCCTGCAGCACCTGGTGCATCACACACACAAAAACCCACAGCCGACTCCTTCGCTTTTTTTCTTCCCGCTGTTCCCTTCAGCTGCGCATCCCCTCCTAGACCTCAGTAGCCAGGTGATCCCCTCTCTACCCAAGCTGACGTGGCTGCAGGGTTTCCCAGTCACCTTTACATTCACCTGCACCCAAGGCTATACACTCCTCTGCTGCAGCAGCTGCCTATCACCAAAACACACCCGGGGCCTCTGTATCCCGTCAGCTCCCCGTCCCTGCAGCAAGTCTCCTTATTTTCCCAGGCGGCCCGTCCCTCCTATCTGCAGCAGCTGCCGCCTCGTTTTTGCTTCTCTTGTAGCTGCCCAGCTCCTCTGCGCATCATCGCAGCGCCTCTCTCCAGAACACACACACCCTCATTCTTTTTCTGCCCCCCTGTACCAAGCCTCCCACGCCTCTGCTCCAGAGAATTCCCAAGCGGGCTTTCTTCCGCACCAGTGGCTGCTTCACGTGCATCGCCAAACCTCCAGAACTGTGCGCTGGCACTCCTTCCAATCTCCACGTAGCTGCTTTTTGGGCCACGTTTTTTTTATTTATTTATTTCTTGCATTTGTTTTAAAACCTAATGAATGGCCACCATCCCTCTTATCCTTTTGCACACCAAATGTTCAAAGCAACCTTGGCCCCTCTAATCATTAATTGCTCCCCATACCATACCTCTTCAAGACGCAGCATACAAGTGCCCGCTCATTTCTTTGGGGACGCGTACACACTGAGACGGCCATCAAGCAGCTAAAGTCACCCCTACTGACCTTACTCCAGACAGGCTTGTAACAAGCTCAACACTAAGCCATTTCACCTGTACACCTAGCGACGCCCTCAAAAGCAAAACTCTCCACACACCATACATCCCGTATGTACACAGACACTTAATCCCATGCATCTGGATTTGCATTTGATGGCCTCACATGCATGGTTTCACACCATAGACGTGCTGTGGCACGACATCCACCCCCTCTAAACCTGCACATCCTCTGGTATGTGCCACACAGGTCCTGTATCTTAGCAATCACATCTGAATGGTTCTGCTTTCCCACCTGGATCAAATACCAATCGCTTTTGGCATATGTGGCATATTCTTTGCTCATATGAAGCCCTATCCTCACTTAGATTCTCTGCATATGCATAATTATCCTCATCATTCAAAGTGGGATGTTCTTCAAAATGATTTGCTTCAAAAATTTCCTCAGGCCATGTTTGAAGCCTTTGCACCACATATTGTATGGCCACACCAAGTAACAACTGCATTAATAGCATGGAACACACACTTTGTAACATTCCATCCAAATCTACCTTGCTCGGATCCAACTCACCCACTGACAAACATTCATTCTTCTCTTCCAAAGACGGAAAAGCATCAACACATACAAAATCCAACAAGGCATCATCGAGAATAGCCTCCAGATCTGAATCAATCTCATCACAATCATTTGGCTTACATAACACCTGCACATCCTCACTTGCAACCGACAGTTGACTAGCATCAAGCATAGAAGAGTCCAAAGCTGATGGGGATCTATCATATACCATGAAATCATCCAATGCATCATCTAAGATAGCATCCAATCCAAGATCAATCACATTGAAGCCATTATTATCTTGCAATCCCACATGTTGATTATCATGAACATTCATATCCCCATAACTATATCCATTTGGTTGCTCATATGCAGCCTCATGAGGCTCTGTGACCACACTTTGCATATCTTGCATGTTATCTCCTAGTATTTCTTGATACATGTCTGCAGATGGGCTTAGAACTATGGGTCCCTCACCCAAATACCCTTGAATCTGTATATCATTGAACCCTGCATGATCCAAAAAGACAGATTCAATTTCCCTCTCCAAATCATCATCATAAACAGGCTTCCAAGCTCGAGATTGCTGCTCACAAATGTGGTTGCAAGGTAACCCTGACACTGATGACATAGCATCACCCTGTTTATTGTTGGAACACCCTGTTAGCATTCCAGAATAACCCAAATCCAAAGAACCTTGGCAACCAGCTTCAGAAACAACATCACTGTTGGAATCACCCATATCACTCACCCCCTCTAAATCAATCACACATACTTGTGGCCCGTCTGCATATTCATGTACATCATCCTGCTTATAAGCATCATAACCAGATAAGAATGCAGTAATGATAGCATCTTCTTCTTGTCTTAGACCTTCAAACTCTGCAATCATGCTTTCAACAAGAAGCATTGGTTCCTGCTCTTCTTCACACATATGATACGACACCTGAGGAATACCCTTCGAAACACCTGTCCTGAAGCTCTCTGAATCAAGTGTCTCCTCAAGCATAGGCATACATACATCATGTGGTATGATCATAGGACCCTGTATGTCTGCACCCTCAAACAAGGAAGACAGATTATGCTTGCAGAGTTCACCCATTGCATCTTTATGAGTCTGTAGCAAAGCATCACTTTTGGCACTGTGAAGGCCTTGTTGCTCACTAATGGCTTTTTGCAGTCCCAATTTAGCATAAACAGCCTCCACAATCTCTGTATCAGCCTTGAATAGCAATTGATTGTCCTCCATAAGACATGCATCGACAACTGCTTCTAAACTGGCTCGGATTGTTGCTGGAACACTATCACAGCTCACATTATACCTGGAACTCGCATAAATAAGTGCATCTGCAAAATCACTCCATCGTTTGGAGTGATACTCTGCTAGCTCCAGCACTTCATCTTTTAAATCAGGACTTACAAGGTATGCAAAAGATGCAATCATCATGTTTTCTGGAACCCCTTGATCCTTCATCTCAGTCTCGTAACACCTTAGATAGCTTTCTGGATCGTAACCATCAAATATATTGACCCTGTCATATACCAATTGCATCACAATTTCCACGGCTTCCTGAATTCGCTTTTCTTCTTCAATCTTCCTGAACCGCTCTTCAAGCTCTTTCATCTCTGCATATAAATGCTCCATTTTGCTAGCCATCTCTACGTACTCTCACCCCAGCGGATTCACGTCGGGTTCACCAAAGCTGTCGTGACGTGGGCGGTGTCGCTGGGAAAGCGCGGGGCTTCTGGCTGTGAGAGTAAGTGGTTGAACTTCAAAGGACTTCACCAGCAAAAGCTAGAACCATCATAAATATAAGACTCAACCATACATGGGTGGTCAAAGCAAACGAAAGCCTCATGATCCAAGCCAAAAACTGGCATTAATATAGCTTGATTTATAAAATTCAACACATCAAGCCCCAGAATAACATCTCATAGGTATATACATCCAAGATTTACGGCCAGCATTGGATCCATAGTTCATATCAAGACAAGGCTGACATCATCATAGCATGTCATAACATATGACCTCAAAACCTATAAACCACTTGCCTCATAAAACTCTGCAGCATAGCTCTTCAAGGGATTTGGCCACATGTCCTCTTTTATTATTTCATCTATCTTGTCATGGATACCATTTACAGAATCTTTCATCTGAATATCACCGAACCATTTTAAAAAAAACTCTCCTCTGGGAAAGCCCGCTTCAAACCCAGCTGGCGTGTTATCTAGTCAGACTTTACATCTTAAAAATTCTCCACATCCAAAGATTGAAAGTGCGCTTTCATCTGCTGATCTCACACTTTCATCTGCTGATCCTCTTTACTCAAGGCTCACACAGAGCCGGAGGGCTTCTCGAGCTCGTTTCAAACATCCTGCAGCTTCTGAATGGAGAGGACAAGTTTGGTGTCGAGTTGCTCGGACCCCTTATTGATAAGCGCCATCCTCCGTGCCTACTAAAGCATGCTGCCTTAAAGCCAGTAGCTAGGTTCTCCACGCAGCCGTGTTACCAGAAACCCCCCTTTACACTTCAGAATGACCAGGGACTCTTCCCGTCTGTATTCGGCGCACCCTGCAACACCTGGTGCATCACACACACAAAAACCCACAGCCGACTCCTTCGCTTTTTTTCTTCCCGCTGTTCCCTTCAGCTGCGCATCCCCTCCTAGACCTCAGTAGCCAGGTGATCCCCTCTCTACCCAAGCTGACGTGGCTGCAGGGTTTCCCAGTCACCTTTACATTCACCTGCACCCAAGGCTATACACTCCTCTGCTGCAGCAGCTGCCTATCACCAAAACACACCCGGGGCCTCTGTATCCCGTCAGCTCCCCGTCCCTGCAGCAAGTCTCCTTATTTTCCCAGGCGGCCCGTCCCTCCTATCTGCAGCAGCTGCCACCTCGTTTTTGCTTCTCTTGTAGCTGCCCAGCTCCTCTGCGCATCATCGCAGCGCCTCTCTCCAGAACACACACACCCTCATTCTTTTTCTGCCCCCCTGTACCAAGCCTCCCACGCCTCTGCTCCAGAGAATTCCCAAGCGGGCTTTCTTCCGCACCAGTGGCTGCTTCACGTGCATCGCCAAACCTCCAGAACTGTGCGCTGGCACTCCTTCCAATCTCCACGTAGCTGCTTTTTGGGCCACGTTTTTTTTATTTATTTATTTCTTGCATTTGTTTTAAAACCTAATGAATGGCCACCATCCCTCTTATCCTTTTGCACACCAAATGTTCAAAGCAACCTTGGCCCCTCTAATCATTAATTGCTCCCCATACCATACCTCTTCAAGACGCAGCATACAAGTGCCCGCTCATTTCTTTGGGGACGCGTACACACTGAGACGGCCATCAAGCAGCTAAAGTCACCCCTACTGACCTTACTCCAGACAGGCTTGTAACAAGCTCAACACTAAGCCATTTCACCTGTACACCTAGCGACGCCCTCAAAAGCAAAACTCTCCACACACCATACATCCCGTATGTACACAGACACTTAATCCCATGCATCTGGATTTGCATTTGATGGCCTCACATGCATGGTTTCACACCATAGACGTGCTGTGGCACGACAGCATTGTCTTGCTTGCGAACGGCAGAGTTTTATTTTAGACAACTGTCTCTCTCGCACACGTTTTCATCAATCTCTCACATTCTCTCCTCTTGTATGGATGCGCAAGGCCTCGAGCAACTAGGAGGCCACTCCTAGCAATGTTCGAAAAAAACCCGAGTTTAGTGTAGTCTCGGCACCTGCATATTTTGAAAAATACCTTCCAATTTAAAACTTGAAGGTACAAATACTTCTAGATTTTGAGAACTTACAAAAAAAAACCTTTTAATTTCAAAATTTTCTTTTGTAAATACTTTGGTTTTCCACTTTTTGAGAAAATACTTTTTTTTTTCGAACACATCCAAGCGCCATTAAGAGAACTTTCCAGATCCAACGGCCATATTTAATGTTTTTGTTCTAAGGTTCCGTTTGGGACCATATTTATTATTGAGACAAAATGAACAAGAGATATTTGTCATGCTAATGGGCGGTGGCCGGAGACCTTCGCTGAGAGGCTAGAGCCTTTTCTTCTCGATGTCCCTAATCTCTCGTGGACGAGTTAGTGAGATTTAAACTAATCACATTTTAGAGCTAGATTAGGCTGGCTGCAGGATTAGAACTAAATGAGGAGGACAAGTTTGTGTTTAGAGCTAATCCCTGCATTGAAGAGCAGCGGAGCACAAGCAGAATGAAGGATCATAGCTACACATGACCAACATAAGAGAAACCGTTGCAGAATTGCTACATCAGGTTAAACAGAAGTGGGTTTTCAGAGCTAAGCCATTCTTAATGGAAGGCTTAACAAAGTTAAATTTGAAGTTGCGATGCTAGAGATGATCAATTGCAGGGGCTAGCCAGGGTGTTTAAGGGCAGAAAAGCTGACAATTAGTTGCTAATCAGGTCAAAGCAGAAGTGGATTCAAGGGGAAAAGGTTTTATTTAAGCTGTTTTGCTTCTTCATGGGTACTGGACCAGATATCCTAAGAAAAGGATTAGAATTTCGAGCTACAGAGGGAAAGACAGGAGTTCAGAGCTAATCAGGGTGTTTTAAGCTGAACAAAAAAAGTGGGTTAAAGGATTACAGGGCAGCAAAACAGGAGTTTAGATGCAGGATTGGTGCTAATTAATCATGGTTTTCAGGTGGATGGGTAACAAAGGAAACATCAATTTAATGGTGGTAACCAGGATGTAAGCTTAATGAGCACCCTAAAAGAAACAAATTATGTTTTAGTCTCAGTAGGTAACTTGACTAGATGACCCAGTAAGGGAAAGGAGGTGAAGGCTATGGAAAGGAGCACGTAGAGAAGTATTTTTTTGCTGCAAAGAGCATTTTTCTTTACTATGTTTTTTTTTGTGAACAAATGATTCCATGGCCCCAGATGGTGGATCTCGGAACAGCAATGCAAACCCCCCTTTCATCACAAAGACCTATGACATGGTGGACGACCCTGCCACAGATGAGATTGTATCATGGAGCAGTGACGGTGCCAGCTTCGTGGTGTGGAACGCAGCCGATTTCTCTCAAGACTTACTCCCGCAGTACTTCAAACACAACAATTTCTCCAGCTTTGTCAGGCAGCTCAACACATATGTAAGGCCTCAACTTTTTCGCTTATCTCTCTAGCTTAATATATGTATAAGATATGTTAAATCTTTCTAGCTTAACACATACAGACCTATGGCCAATCTCTCTAGCTTATCTCATTTTAGGTCTGAGAGGGAGGGTGTAAGTTTTGAACCCCCTCCCCTCACATATACATACATGATTACATGCATATATATGTATATATGTGTGTGTTTACACGTAAACATGTATTTTGTGAATAATTACACTCCTTAAGGGCTTAGAGGGAGGGTGTGAGTTTTGAACCCCCTTCCATTGCAAGATACGGGGAGCATAGCCATGTAAAGAGGAGAGAGAGTAGAGACAAGGGACTCGAATAGGTGCATAAGGTGTGTATAGTTCTAGTGCGCCACATATATAGCTGCATACTGGGGAAAATATCTAGACATTCCAGGGAGCATTCCAGAGAGCTCAAAATATCCTAATATCACAAAAGAAGAAGCACTAAATCTATAGTAATATAATCAAATATGGACTAAATCAAGACTGTCAATATGAGAAATGGTTTAATGAATTAGGGGGAGCTTGCCCCAACATCTATTTCATCTTCCATAAAATCTATACATGCTAATTGGTATATCTCAAGATCCATATGTTCCATTTCAAGATCAATAGAAAGATCTATCGCATTACTAGTGGACTCATCATCATCATCATCATTATGCTCGGATTGAATTCCTTGCTCATCATCTTGGATAGGGATACCTTCATCTTTATTAGTTGGTGGTATCTTGCATTCTTTATCTTTGGACAATCTCTCTAGCTTAACACATACAGAAGCTATGGCCAAACTCTCTAGTAGATGTGTAAGTTATGGCCAATCTCTCTAGCTCAGCACATGTATAAGCTATGGTCCATTTATCTAGCTTAACACGTGTATAACCTATGGTCATTCTCTCTATATTAACAACATATAAGAGCCATGGTTAATCTCTCTGCTTAACACATATATAAGCCATGATCAATTTCTCTCGCTTAACACATGTTAGCTATGGTCAATCTCTCTAGCGTAGCAGCATATACAAGCTGTAGTTAATCTCTCTGCTTAAACACATGTAAGCTATGATGAATCTTTTTTCCCAACATATCTGTAAGCTATAGTCAAATCTGTCTAGCTTAACACATATATAAGCTATGTTTAATCTCTGTTCAACACACATAAGATATCTTTTAAGCCCTCTATCTTAACATATTTAAGCTATGGTTAATCTCTCTAGGTTAACATATACATAGGTTCATATACATAGGTTATCGTCAATCTCTCTAGCTTTGTGAATAGACTCTCATGGACTCAAGATCACACACTGTTTTTTTCAAGTTTGGGAAATAATCTGAACTTTCCATTTTATATTTTCCTGCCGGATTAGCAGACATGCATATTTCTTTTGAAGTCTTTGTTCAAATTGTGGACAATCTTTCTAAAGTGGTGCAATTTTTCCAACCTGCTATCCTGTGTGTGCGTGCGCCGGTGCGTGAATGGGAGCAGCAGCTTAAAGCTTTAGGTGTAGGGGCAACGAGGTTGAAGTTTTGGCGCTGTTTCTATTTGACCCAAGACTGATCAATCTAGTCACGAGTAGGTTGAATCGGCACAACGAGGTTGAATAATTGGTGTTATTTCTATTTGACCTGAAATGGCTGATCTAGCCTTGAGCAAGTCACATAACGCTCTTCACAAAGAGTGTGTGTGTGTGTGCGCGCGCGCTTTAGTGCTAGCCTTCATCATGTCCGAGTCTCTGGCAGACTTGTGTGACGTGTCTAATATGCAAGTGAATAACAAAGAAGATAGACACTTGCACAACACACAACTACGTAAAATACTGTTAATTTATGTACAAGAAATTGTGGTACAACAAGACTCCCCAAGTGCAAAATGAATCCAAAAATGTCGATCCCCGATCTTAGTCCAAACACAGCTGGAGATCAGTGCTCTATCATCCCTAGACTGGAGAAATGCTCTACAGAAGGCTCAATTGTGTTACAAGCCCACGGATCTCTTGAACACGAGACGCAAGTGAGTAGTACAACCCCCCCGAGAGTGGTATAGGCTAGCTCACCTCCCAACCGTAGGTTCTATGCTTCGAACAACCGTCGAGCTAGGGACTAAGGTCTGACTCCCATAGATCCATGCCAGTCTGCCCACAGAGGCCTTCGGCATCCGATCTATGCTGCCACATGCGTGGCCGAAATCT
The DNA here is from genome assembly GCF_041138505.1 of Cibotium barometz. NCBI lineage: Eukaryota > Viridiplantae > Streptophyta > Polypodiopsida > Cyatheales > Cibotiaceae > Cibotium > Cibotium barometz. Next base: position 27,385,483 of record NC_141051.1, read on the forward strand.
TAGTCGAAGTCTGACCAACAGTGAGGTTATGACAATAAGGCATTACGAGTGCATGCGAATCAAGAAGCAAACTTATGCATTAATGGGAGTATAAGAAGTAAACTTTAATGATACGGACGAAAAGTAGTTAAGGTAAGATGCCACATTCTCACCAACTTTCTACTTTACTACATCCCATTCCTTTTGCACATCTGCTTCAAAGTTTGCGGGTAGAAACTTTTTGTTGAACATAACCTTGAAGTCTTTCCACGTCTTCCGACTTCAGCTCGGTCCCTTCTTGTACTACTTTTAGCCACCAATTGAAGGCGGCGGCATCTTTCAAGTGCATGTGAACCATGCGAAGCTTTGACTTTTTGGAGTAGTCGTCTCCTCCAAAAGCAGCATCGAATTGCTTAACAAAAGATAATGCTTTTTGTGTATCTCACTTTCCATGAAAAGCATCAAACTTGACGCTCCTCTCTCCCGGCTTGAAGTCCATCTTGCCTTTTCTCCACGAGAAATACCGTGGGTAGCTCTAGATTCTTCTGCAATGGTGACTCCTTTGATCCAAAGATAGGCTTTAGCAACTTCAACTTCTTCGGCTTTGGGGGATCGATCCTTGATGAAATCTTCAAACATTCGAGCCCTTCTTTGGTCCTGTTCCTTCTTGGCTCTCCAAGCAAGGAATTCTTCATCTTGGAGAAACTGTCTAAACTACTGAAAATCTCAGTACTCTGTTGCTGTCATGGCCGCGATTTCATGAGAAATAGATTGACGGCCTTGGTTCCCATCTTGAAGTCTTATATTGGCCTCGTTGGTGTTCCCTTCGTTAGGCCCTTGGTCTCCTTCTACACTTGACATGGCTTTGTCCTGCTCTGATACCACTGTAAGCCCAGCGGGCGTGCTGTGACAGATTCACCCACTTGTCCAAGAGATAAAGACAGAGAGAGGGGGGGAGAGAGAAGGGAATAGGGATCTTGCACAGTACACCACACTGAGCGGGGAATAGGCTTTGCCCCCTTTCAGGAATTTATTCAAGAACAATCAACGGGCACGTTGGGGCAGGATCAATACAACAAGGAATACAAAAGCAAACAAATATGCCGATGTAGAACATCCAAGTCAATGTCGATGTTGAGGCACGAGATCTCTGATGTCGAGCACACCATGGGGATGATCCATAATAATCTCTCACCGGGCTAGTACCAGATCCAATATCCAAATCCAAATCCAAGTCCAAGTCCAAGTCCAAGTGCAGATACAAGTCCAAGTCCAAGTCCAAGTCCAAGTCCAAAGATCTCTAGGCGTGTAGTAATACTCAGAGTAGATATCTGTAGTTGACCAGTGTTTGATGTCCAGTCGAAAGAATGGATACCCAATCCTGGACTAGATACGACCTCCTGGGTGAGTCAATTCCACAAATAGCAGTAATCCAAAAGAGTGCTGCTGCGGTGGCGGCACAGGGTGCTGGGTGGCGGCGGCACTGGTGCGGCCAGCTGATCTGGGCGGCACAGGCGGCGATCTATGGCGAGGAGATGATGAAGACGATGGTGATGATAACCTTGCTCTTCACAACCTTGATGCCAAAAGAGAGGCTCAAGGTTCCTTTTATACTTGGGGAGAGCCCCACTTTTTGCCAGAAACGCTCTAGCTAAGCTTTTTGCTTTGTTTTGGTCTTTTTGCTTTTATATTTTAATAATAAAATATTACTCATCTTTTGCCAAAGTTCTTGAATTATTGCTTTTCTAGCTTCAAGGCCTTGCTTTTTGGAAAAAGCGACTTTTAGCTTTTTGATCCAGCTCAGTCTTCTCTTTCCAATGGTGCCCTTAGCTCATGGTCAGTTTAGTTTGACTTTTTGCGTTTTCTTGCTTTTTGTCCATAATTGGTGCTTTTTCCCGAGTCAACTTCATGATCTCTGTTCCCATGCTTTCATCAACCTGTCCATGTGTCTGGGCATGTGTTCCATCATGTGAAAGAGCTAGGAGGGCCAAATAGTTACACAGCCGGAGCTCAAAGATAGGAAGAAGGGCAACCATAACGAGGAGTATGAGTATAATGAATTGCTCAAGACCTTTGGCTACATAGGTGGCTAGAGGGTCGTCGTCTTGTTTGATGGCAGCAATATAGAGGACGTAGTCACGGAACATGCCGCTCGATGAGCCCGGGTCGTCGTCTTGTTTGATGGCAGCAGTATAGAGGACGTAGTCACGGAACATGCTGCTCGATGAGCCCGGTTTTTGTTTGAAGGCACTCAAGGGTTAGGGTTAGGGTTTACACAGGTTCAAGCAAGCAAGCGTGGAAAACTAGGATGAGAGAACACGACTTCCAATATGCTTCAATTATTAAAATCAAGTACAATAGCCACATGATAGTGACCCTAAAGGATAAGTGTTCACATGTCCGGCCATAAATGTGCCGGGTGGACCAAAACACTTATAAACTGCATATAAGTGAAACTAAACTAAACTGGGGGAAAAAACCTCCACTAACTGAAGTAAAAAGTGCCCCAGTAACCTACTGATGATCACTAGCACTCCTCTGGGTGCATACACAGCATAAAACCCAACAAACCCCCCTGGAGTGATATGTGATCACTGTACATCATCCACCAAAAGGAAACAAATTCAAAGCATTGCGGAATGCTTCAAATTTCGGACGTGGTAATGCCTTGGTGAAGATGTCTGCCACATTCTGATCTGTAGGACAGTAGATCAGACTGATATCTCCTGCCTGGAGTCTCTCCTGAACAAAATGATAGTGAATCTCAATGTGTTTCGTGCGAGCATGAAACACAGGATTCCTGGCCACAGCAATGGCACTCTGACTATCAGTATAGATAGGTGTAGGCTCCTCCACTGAAATATCCATATCAGTCATAAGTCGACGCAGCCAAACACACTCAACAGTAGTAGTGTAGGCTGCTCTGTACTCTGCCTCACAAGACGAAGTGGCCACTGTGGTCTGTTTCTTGCTTAGCCAAGAAATGCATGAAGCGCCAAGGAAGAAACAATTTCCATTAGTGGAATGTCTGGTATCAAAGTCACCAACCCAATCTGAATCACTGTAAGCATGTAACTGCATGTCACCCCCCTCAGGATAAAGCAAACCAAGAGACGAGGTACCCTGCAAATAACGGAATACACGCTTCACAGCTTGCCAATGTGACAACCGTGGGCTGTGCATGAATCTGCTCAACTGAGAGACTGCATACTGAATATCTGGCCTTGTATTACACAAGTAAATGAGGCACCCAACAGCCTGAGCATATGTAGTGGCATCAAAGGAAACACTGTCATCTTGTAGTGACAGTTTCATCCCAGGCTCCATAGGAGTACTAATAGGCTTGCAATCCTGAAATTTAAACTTCTCCAGAAGTTTAGCAACATAACGTGATTGCAACAACCCAATGCCTCTGTTATCCTGCACAAACTGTATGCCCAAATAGTAATGTACAAGGCCCAAGTCAGACATGTCAAATGTCTGTTGCAGGATCTCTTTAAAAGCTGCAATTTTGTCATCATTTGATCCCATGAGCAAGAGATCATCCACATAAAGACTGATGACCAGCAGATCTGTCTCTTCTTTCTTCACATACAAAGTGGCCTCTGATGGACTGTTCACAAATCCCTGAGTGAGTAGAAAAGCATCTATTTTTGCATACCAAGCTCGTGGAGCTTGTTTCAAACCATACAAGGCCTTTTTCAGCCTGCATACTTTCCCCTCATGACCATGTTCTGCAAATCCCATGGGCTGAAATACATAAACTTCCTCCTCGAGGTCCCCATGTAGGAATGCAGTCTTTATGTCCAACTGGTGAACAACCCAACCACGATGTGCAGCCAATGCACTGACACACCTAAGTGTCGACATACGGGATGTAGGAGCAAATGTCTCCTCATAATCAATGCCCTTCTTCTGTGCATAGCCCTTTGCAACTAGACGGGCTTTGTACCTGTCAATGGATCCATCTGCATGTCTTTTCAACTTATAGACCCATTTAGTACCAATGGCTTTCTTGCCTTTGGGCAGATCAACCAAATCCCATGTTTGATTCTTTTTAATAGAATCAATCTCATCCTGCATGGCTTTGTTCCAATGCACATTATCTCGTGCATCCACAAATGAATCAGGCTCATCATCATCCTGTAAACTGGCTGCCATAACCAGATTCAAATCCATGATGTGTGCATGCTCATTGGTCCTTGTCTCCCTACGAGTACGACCAGCAAGAGGACCCTCTAAATGGCTGTCCTGTAATGTCCTCAAATACCATCTAGGTATATGTCTGACCTGTGGTGCCTGCTGTCCCATATTTGGTTCAGCTTCTGGCTCATTTGGCTGCTGAATTTCTGCACCACCTACATCATTTGCTGGCTGTCCAGTACCCTCATGAGTTGGATCACCAACTGTGGAATGAAACTCCATGGGTAGTAGACCTTCAAACACATCATTTTCAGCCTGATTTGCCTCATAACCAGCCATGGATATTTCTGATTTTTCATAAAAAATCACATCCCGACTGATGAATATCTTCCTGGATAGTGGGTCATATAACCTGTAGCCCTTGCTCTCACGGCTATACCCAACAAAAATGCATTTTGTGGCTTTATCATCAAGCTTCCTCCTCAACTCTTTGGGTATGTGTGCATATGCAAGACACCCAAAGATACGAAAATGCGATACAGAAGGCTTGCGGCCATGCCAAGCCTCAAAAGGAGTAATAGAAACCAATGCCTTTGTGGGACATCGATTCAAAATATGACAAGCACACATTACTGCTTCCACCCAAAAGATATGTGGTAGTCTTTTTGCCTTTAGCATACATCTGGCCATCTCCATGAGTGACCGATTTTTCCTTTCTGCAACCCCATTCTGCTGTGGAGTGTAAGGAGTAGTATACTGATGTTTTATACCTCTACTTCCAAGAAAGGAATTCAACACATGTGACATATATTCCCCCCCTCGGTCAGAACGGAGAGTCTTCACCTTGCATCCTGACTCTGTCTCAGCAAGTGCTACAAAGGCCAAAAATGCATCATATACCTGTGATTTCTGTGTCAAAGGATAGACCCAGCATATACGAGAGAAGTCATCAATAAATGTTGCAAAATAAAAGCAACCACCTAACGACTTCGTCTGCATGGGACCACAAAGATCACTGTGTATAAGTTGCAACTTTGCAGTTGCTCTTAGAGCCTGATCACGTGGGAAGGAAAACCTGTGCATTTTTCCCAAAATACATCCTTCACAAATGTGATTTGGAGGCTTCTCCATGAGAGGTAGATCTGTAAACATATTATGTCGCTGCATAAGCATAAGACTACCAAAATTTACATGCCTCATGCGAGCATGCCATAACTCCGCATCAACCATAGCTGGAGTAAGAGTGAATGCATGATAGGCAGACTGATCCACTGGCTGAAATGCATCCAACTCATAAAGTCCATGACATAATGTACCAGTAAGCATCAAGGTCAAGGCATTTGCTTTGTCTCTGACCATGCATTTATCATCATCAAAGTAGACCTGCATTCCACAATGTGCTGAAGAAGAAATGGACAACAAATTCTTCTTTATCCCTGGTACATATAAGGCATCTGTAAGGCGGAGAATGGAGCCGTCAATGGCTGTAAGCTGAATCTCCCCAATGCCACAAACTGGATATGAAGCATTGTTGGCACACTGAACAGTTTTGCCAACAGGGGCAGGGCCAACATGACTAAACAAATCCCTGCGAGATGTGATATGCTTTGAGGCACCACTATCAAAATACCAAGTACATGCATGCTCTGTCAAACTGAGTGCCTGTGAAGACCAAGAGGCATCATAGCTGCATGTATAAAAACAGTAATCCCTGTCCTCAACAAAAGAAGCAGTCTCTGGAGGAGCTTTAGGAGCATCATTAACAAACATCCCAGCTTCCTTTGCCTTCTCTTTGGCAATCCTCTTCCTACATTCCGTGATGTAGTGACCTGGCTTCTTACAGTAATGACATTTGCCCTTCTTCTTGGGCTGTCCATCACCTTTCTTGGTATCCTGTGAAGAACCACCATCACCTGAGTTTTGATTTGCACTCTTTGGCTGAGATTTCCCTTTCCCCTTTTGACCTGTAGTAAATGCTTGTTCAGCATTTGTGTTCATATTCATATTCTTCCTCATTTGCTCCTCTTGTAGTAAGAGAGCAACAAGTTCCTGATACTTGAGGGGTTCAACAGCATTCCTCATGCTGAGGTTCAAAGAGGTATGGAAAGCCAAGTAAGATCTTGGCAAAGAGTGCAAGATGGTGGACACAAGCTGTGTCTCAGGAATAATCTCATCCACTTGATGAGTTGCTCTCTCAAATCCTGCAGCTTGTTTAAGTGGCTAGACATATCATCTCCTTCATTCATTTTCTGATTTTCAAGCTCTCTTTTCAAAAATGAGATCCTAGCCTCATTACGAGCAGCATACATCTGCTCCAAAGTCACCCATGCATTCTGTGAAGAGCCAGCTGAACGAATATGAGGTATAATGGACCTCTGAACTGACAATGCAATGAGTGACAAAGCTTGTGCATCCCTGGCATCCCATGTCTTTTGAGCATTTGTTCTCTGAACAGGCAATGGCTGTCCTGGAGCCTGTACCTGTTGTCCTCGTCCACGAGCACCCCCTTGGGGAGGAGTCTCTGGAGCCAATGGACCTGGACGTGGTTCATCACCACTAACAAAATCCCAAAGACCTTTTGCCACAAGCACATTTTTCAGCATAAAACTCCACAAGGAGTAGTTCGTGCCATCCAATTTGTCTTCCTTAGACAAATATGTGAATACATCGCTTTGCTGTTGATTTGCCATTATGCTTTACGCACAATGTTGTACCTGTTTACCAAAAAACCCAATAGCAAAAATCCTGATAGCAATTGTACTCCACTGAATACAGTTCACCCAAATCTGCCTGCACTCTCAATCCTCTGAATGTGCAGCTCAATGCACCAATGACTGAGTAGAGCAGCAAATGGCGTACACAATGCCAAAATGCCTCAAAAATGCCCAAATTTGCTGCACCCAAACTGTGCAAAAAACCTGTATATTTTCTTGCTAGAAAATCTGCCTGTTGTGCCTGTATATTTTCACAGAGAAAATAAAAATGCCCAATATTCAAAACTTGTAATGCTTACCAGCTGAGATTTCAACAGGTACAAGTTGACTGTAGTGTGCAGATACGTAGACTGTTGTACTGTGCAGGTAAAGATGACTGTACGGAGCAGACTGCAGGTACGATGACTGTACGGCGGATGTACTCAGCTGGTACTGGTTGTAGGTAGTTGCAGGTACTCGTAGCAAGTACAGTCGACTGTATGCAGGTACAGTACGAAAGCAGTCCTCTGTAAGCAAGCAGGTACAGTATGGGTACTGAGGCGACTGTGATACAACGCATACGGGTACTGAGGCGATTGTGATACAGATATGCGTTGCAGGTACTGAGCTTGGTACGTTGACTGTGCTGAGCACAGTACGGAGCAGGGCGACGCCTTTTGCAACACACGACTGAGTCAGCGTTGACAAGTACAGTCGACGCTGACTGTACGGAGCAGGTAGTACGGGTGCTGACAGCAACGAAAGGTACGGCAGCTGCTTCAGGCAACGATTTGCAGGCGGCGCACAGTTGTACGGGCTGCAACAAAAAAACGTACGGGAGTTGTACGATCAGCAGCAAGAGAAGCCTGGCAGTGTTAAGCAGTACGGGCAGGTCAAGGGCAGGCCAACTTGGCTCTGATACCAATTGAAGGCACTCAAGGGTTAGGGTTAGGGTTTACACAGGTTCAAGCAAGCAAGCGTGGAAAACTAGGATGAGAGAACACAACTTCCAATATGCTTCAATTATTAAAATCAAGTACAATAGCCACATGATAGTGACCCTAAAGGATAAGTGTTCACATGTCCGGCCATAAATGTGCCGGGTGGACCAAAACACTTATAAACTGCATATAAGTGAAACTGAACTAAACTGGGGGAAAAAACCTCCACTAACTGAAGTAAAAAGTGCTCCAGTAACCTACTGATGATCACTAGCACTCCTCTGGGTGCATACACAGCATAAAACCCAACATTGTTGACCTCGGTACACAAGAAAGTGGAGGGATTTAGCACATGCATGACAACGAGCATCAAGTTCGAGACGACTCGCTGGGCCAAAATAGTCATACAGGGTATAGAATTTGTGGGGGATTTCATAATTGCCGTTCTTGTAGACGCATGCATAATCTTAGTGATCAAATGTTTTCACAAGTTTATCCCATACATTGATTGGGACAAGCACACTTTCCGGATTACCTGAAATGTGTCAAAGGTCCTAGTAATCATTAAGTGTGAACTTTGGATACCTAACTTTCTAGTCATTAGCCATCTACAAGCTAAAAGAGAGATTCAGAAAGGTGCAGTGTGCGAAAAACAGCACAAGAGAGGGAGAGAGATGGAGGCGTGTAACTCTGCTCTATATACACAAAGAAGATCCCGAATATGATACACCAATGGCAAGGGGATGCGGGGCCATTTTATATGGCCCCAATCATGGAGTCGGCCTGCATCAGGGACAGCCGACTGGACACCAAAGGAGCCCACGACCTGCACACAGCAGTCGGCCTGCATAAAAGGTCCACGACCTGTCCAGACCAGTCGGCCAGCTCCACTATGTGAACACAAGCATACTGATGCAGTCGGCCAGCAACTAGGTCCTCCTGCCATCATAGGGCAGCCTCCCATGCCAAGAAAAAATAGGGAAAAATGGGGAAAAAATACGGGGAGTGAGGAAAAATGAGAACAACACCTACAAGGGCAGGCACACCCACAACAAAGGCCCTGGTGTCTACAGAAAGACAGGAGATGACTTCTAATAGTCCTTTACTTCAATACCCAAAGAAGCTGCCATCTGTGTAGATATGAAGTTCTCAGTTGCATTATCATCAACGATGAACAAAGCGGACTGATTGCCTAAGCTGTCCCCAAGCTTTACATACAACCTTGTCTTTGCTATCATGTGAAGTGTTGCCCTGCATATCTGGGACCATATGTACATTGGGCTTTGATGCATTTGCATTATCACGCTTCTTCTTGTTTGGGCATGCATTTGCAATATGCTCGGGGCTACCACAAGTAAAGCGTTTTCCCTCACTCATATATTACTTTTTCTGCTTTGGAGTGAGATCATAGTCTCTCACTTTGAAGGGACGCTTCTTGGTAGTGTTATTTTCAGTCCTTGGACCATTTTTATCTTGGTTTTGGTCCTTTCTAGGTGGCTGTCCATTATTTTACAGGTTTTGGACAGCCCTCTCTTTGCCTTGAAATGAGGGTTTAGCCTTATTGGATCGACTCAATTTGAGTTCCAATTGCTCGGTGGCAGTGGCGGCTGCGATTGGTTGGTGTAAGGTGTGACCAGGATACATTTGTAGTCCCGCTTTGTACACGGGTTGCAATCCCGATTGAAACCTTCTCTTCCTTTCCGCCTTGGTGACATGCATAAATGGAGACACTTGCAAAAGCACTTTACAAAACTTTTGTACATATGCATTCACTGTTTTCCCCTCATTTTACTTCACCCAATCCCACTTCATTGTTATCTCATTCAATGCATTGGGAGGCAAGAATTGGGCATAGAACTGTCAGAATACGCAGCGGAGATGATGACCAGATTTGGGAACACAAGAGCAAAACGCAGTGCAGAAAATCACAGCACAAGAGAGAGAGAGATAGAGGTGTGTAACTCTGCTCTATATACACAAGAAGATCCCGAGAATACTACAAAAAATGACAAGGGGCTGGGGGCCTTTTTATATGGCCCCCCATCAGCAGCAGTCGGCCTGCTGTAGGGCAGCTGAGAGGACATCCACGACCTGCAACAGCAGTCGGCCAGCACTGAGGGTCCACTACCTGTCCAGTTCAGTCGGCCAGCTCCAAAATGGGAACATAAACATGCTGATGCAGTCGGCCGGCAACTGGATCCTCCTGCAAACTCAGGGCTGCCTCCCAAGCCACAGAAAAATGGAAAAAAATAGGGGAAAAATACGGAGAGTGGAGAAAAACGAGAAAACACCTAATAAGGGCGGGCACACCCACAACAAAGGCCCTGGTGTATAAAAATAGACAGGAGATGACTTCTAACACCCCCTCTCAGCTCCTGGCTGTGAAACCAACCAAAGGGAGTTGGGGTGCCGCCTGAGCAAATCCTGAGATAGCGACTTCGTGAAGAGGTCCACCGTATTGTCCTCCGTCGAACAGAACTCTAGCAAGATGTCATCAGCAACGATCTGTTCACGAACAAAGTGCCTCTGGATGACCATGGGTTCCTCCAGTGGAAGCCCAAACGTGCAATGCAACCTCTGCATCCTCACCACCTCACAAGTAGCATCACAAGCAGCCCGGTACTCTGCCTCTGTCCTTGACAATGCAAAAGATGACTGCCTCGTACTGCTCCGTAAAACTGCTCCTGGGCCTGAAGTAGATCTCTCGTGTCCGGATCTCCTCCCCAAACTGAGTCACTCCAACCGTGGAGTCACTCCATCCAACAATCCCCCTCCTGTGTACAAGAGTCCATGATCCTTCGCATGCCGCAGAAACCACAGGAAACGCAATCCTGCCTCCCAAAGAGTCATCCGCAACCATGAGCTCAACTGCCTCATCAGGAAGCTCCCGTCCAATTTGGTGTCCATCAACCAGATCAATGAACCATTCTGCTTCTGAGTCAAAGAGGCATCACACTGCTCACAAGGATCAACACCTGTTACAGTGCAAAAACAAGTCCTGGAAACCTGCTGAAGGCCACGCAAGGCCTTCTGAAACCTGTCAACCACCCCCTCTGAATCCGGAACCACAAAGCCTGGAGAAACCACCTCCTTCTACAAGTAATCAACTGCCACCTGCCTGGCTTTCCGAAAGGTCCCCGTGGAAAGAACATCCTCAGCTACAGGAGGTTCTTTGTCCCGAATACTACGAGACATCAGAGCATAAGTTACCTGTCCAGTTTCCTCTGACTGACGAACACAAGAACTACCAACATCAGTACTCGAGAGTTCCTGCCAACTGCTGCCATCTACTGGCAAGCTATCCACCATCTGGTCCCGGAAAGCCTACACTTGCAGCGTATCCACACTTAAGTGGCCATTACTAGACTGCCACTCATCACAAACCTGAGGACCTGGGAGAGAGAGTGTTGAAAGCTTGTAAACTCCATTCTCCACTCCGCCTTCCCAAACTACCTGGCCTGTTGCTTTGTCCCGGAGAGCAACAAAGTGCTCATCAAACTCCACCCGTACGCCAGTCTTGCAAACCTGATGCACTGACAACAGATGAAAATCAAGTGACGGAACATACAACACCTGGGAGGAATGCTTCCCCCCTCTGCCATCGGAAACTATCTCCATCCTACCCTCACTGTGAACTGGGATAGTGGATGTATCCCCAGTAAGAATGTGACCAGAAAACCTGCAGAGATCCTGTAAACCGGAACGGGAAGGAGTCATGTGCCTGGAAGCACCACTGTCTAGAATCCACTCCCGAGTATCCGTTGCGGAGAGTCCTCCAATCTCCTCCCTGCCTGAAGAAAATGAAACATCGGTGTCCACCACCTCCAGGTGCACAAAAGCCGGAGTCTTCATGATTGCTGCTGAGGAATCTTCACCCTTCTCGGTCTTCCTCTTGGGACACTGCCTCCAATAGTCGCCTTTCTTGCCACAATCATTACAGGTCATCTCTGCCTTTAGTTTCTCGCGGTCAGTAACGGACTTCTTCTCAGAAGACTTCTCCGACGAAGCCTTCCCTTTGCCCGTGTTACGCCTTTCGACCGTTGGCCAGTTAAGTCCTCCGAACCTCCATCCTAAGGAGGGTTCGTGAATCGTTCCTCCTGGTCCAGGACCATGGGCACAAGCTCCTCCCACGTGATGGTGCTGAGCCTGCCACTGGTAATCAAAGACGAGTAAAATGCTGAGTAAGTGCGACACCAACGTTATGGACATGTCCTCTGACGATATCTCCTTCCCAGCCTGAAGAACTTCCTGCTGAAGAGCCTGCAGCTTGTTAATATGCTCCCGCATCATCGACGACTTTGCAGGGCTCATACCCCGCATCTGTACTTCCAAGGAAATCCTCTTCATGGGCGATACCCCCCTGGCGTTGACACAATCCCACATCTGTGTCTGAGCCTCCGGGTCCTTTCGGATCGACGGTAACTCCCCTTCCTCTACTTCCGGCCGTGGAACCCCAGCAACGACGAAATCAGCGAGGTCATAAGACTCCAGAACAGATTCCATCATAACCTTCCATATGCCGTAGTTGTTCCCGTCCAACTGACGGTCCACCGGGAACGTGGGGAGTGTCGGAATCTTCACATGCCTCTCGGCCATCTCAAACAGATCTGCCATTGCGGGGATGTACTCTGAAAAGGGTGGGTGGGTGGGAACAAAGAAGAACTAACACCTGCAAGTGGCTGTCCAACAAATCAGCCCGCCGTCCTCTTGCTTCTTCTCTTCCCGAACAGTCCCGTACGGTCCACCAATCAGCAACACAGCAGTCCCCCTCTTGCTCACACAAATCCCAAGAACTATCTAGAGCCTAGGCTCTGATACCATGTCAGAATACGCAGCGGAGATGATGACCAAATCTGGGAACACGAGCAAAACGCAGTGCAGAAAATCACAGCACAAGAGAGAGAGAGATAGAGGTGTGTAACTCTGCTCTATATACACAAGAAGATCCCGAGAATACTACAAAAAATGACAAGCGGCTGGGGGCCTTTTTATATGGCCCCCCATCAGCAGTCGGCCTGCTGTAGGGCAGCCGACAGGACATCCACGACGTGCAACAGCAGTTGGTCAGCACTGAGGGTCCACGACCTGTCCAGTGCAGTCGGCCAGCTCCAAAATGGGAACATAAACATGCTCATGCAGTCGGCCAGCAACTGGATCCTCCTGCCAACTCAGGGCTGCCTCCCAAGCCACAGAAAAATGGGAAAAACTAGGGGAAAAATACGGAGAGTGGGGAAAAATGAGAAAACACCTAATAAGGGTGGGCACACCCACAACAAAGGCCCTGGTGTATAAAAATAGACAGGAGATGACTTCTAACAAGAACCTCTCCTTGAACTCTTCCCATGATCTAACAGGATTCGGTGAGAGCTTCTCCGTGAGCCACCAATGGGCAGCAGTATCAGAATACGCAGCGGATATGAGACAAACTGTTGAGAGCACAAAGGAGCAGGACACCAACATATAGATGAGCAAACACAAGAGAACCACCAGCAGGGAAAAGTGCTGAACTGTGTGTGGAAGAGAAAACGCAGAAGAGAGAGTGAGGCTGTGTGAACTCTGCACTATATACAAGATCCGGTACAACAATACCCAACAAAGAAAGTGTGGGGGGGCAAGGGGCCATTTTATATGGCCCCAGGTTGTTGGTTGGCCAGTCTAAAAGAGGCCGACAGTAGTCACTGCTCACGACCACCACCCAAGTGTGCACACGACCAGAAAACAGCTGGTCGGCCAGGTGCGAGCAGTCGGCTTGGTCACTAGAAGGAGTCGGGTAGCAGAATCAACAAGTTGTCCAGCAACAGAATCAGTCGACAACCCACCACACCTCAGGAAAAATGGAAAAAATACATGGAGAGTGAGGAAAAATGGGGAGACACCAAAACTGGGCGGGCACACCCACAGCAGAGGCCTTGGTATAATGTACAGACAAGAGATGACTGCTAAGAGCAGTGCCTTTCATGAACATGCTTACACGTCGGATCATGGATTTCTGAGTGAAATCCTCATCACTGAAAGCAATATCAAACTGGGCAATAAAAGCAAGTGCCTTTGATGCATCATATTCCCCATGATATGCATCAAACTTCACTGATTTGTCTCCGGCATTGAAGTCATGAGACTTGGATGTATGTGCCTGCATCTCAGCATGTTTTTTCCCATGTTTGTCCATTGGGATAGCCCTTGTGACTGGCATCATTTTAGGAGCAAAAGGTGATGTATAAGGCATAGATGCATGTGCCCTGTAAGCATGAGGCATGGCTGGCCCCTCAACATGCATTGGTGCATTTTCAGCCATAGCTTCTCCCTCACAAGCACACTCGAAGGCATGAGTAGCATGAGTGATACGTGGAATACCTGCACCAACAGAAAATTGGAGCCCATGTTGCATGTGTTGTGCATGCACATTTTCAACCTGCAATGGCATTTGACATACATTTTGACCACTGCCATAAACATTATATCCTTCACGAGCTACGTAAGGTACTCCTACATGGCGTGAAGTCGCCGATGGTTTCTCTTCCATAGCATGGATATTCATCCTCTTAGACATAAGTTCTTGTTCAGGTACATGTGAGGATTTCAAGACATGTGGGATGGTTGCATTTTTTGCATAGGCATCCTCGGTATGAGCCAAGTATGCACATGTTGTATCCCTCGGTTGCATGTGTAACTCTTGAGCAATCATTGCCATTGCGCGGTCCATATAAGATTCAGCTTTCTTGGCTTTCAAACGATCATGTATCAATGGATCCTCACGGCAGTAGACTTTCAATTCTTCTTGTTGTGCATAAAGAAGAGTCTGCATACGAGTAAGTTTATCCCTTAAGGCTATGGACTCTTCTTCTTGCATTTTCTCTTTGCTACGGGATGATTGTCCCACATGTTCTTGTTCCCTAATGTGCACCACATGAGTTTGCTCATTCTGTATAGCATTGGAAGCATGCATTTCATTGTCCCTGCCTCTTGTGTAAGCATCTCCAACATTCACTGTATGGCTGTCCATAGTGTTCTAAGTGTAGAGATAGCTAGTGTTCATGTGATCGTCTTTCACGGTAGAAGTGAAAGAGAACCGTATGCTCTGATACCAATGTGACTTGTTGAACACAATGCTAATCAATATACTTAAATACACGAAGATTTAGTGGACAACATGCTCTATACAAGAAGTAATTTGCTGAATTGACAAGAGACGCACAATGAGCCGGAACGGTTGGCCCCTCCTTCAAATAAAGTATATTGATCTTGGAAGAATCAAGTATATAGTGTCATGGGCATTTTTGACCAGATTTCCATACCAATGCATATGAAAAAAATATTGCAAACAATGTAGTTGTCGGTGTAGACTTGCAACTCACACTATCCTCTCAAGTGCCCATGTTCCCATCACAGAGGCCTGACATTCACTCCACCATCAGATCGGTTCTAGCCAAGACGGGTATCGATATTAGCTGATTACAGCAATCTCTCTCTACACAGGATCATCTGTTGATCACTAGTATTGTCATATGTTTTCATTTTACTTTTTCTTTCAGTTTTCCATGGCTCAGTATATCCATGGTACCATTGTATTACTTTTGGTCTCATAGGTCCTTGGGGTCTTCCGTAGATGGTAATATAACTTTCTTTTTTTCTTTCTTTCTCTATTGTTCCACCAACACATGGTAGCAACAATTTGCAAGAGAGTACGTAGGACAAGAGAACAACAGGATATGTGAACATGGAGTTCGGTTCCTCCCTCCTGCTACTTGCTTCCATATTTAAACATCAAAGCTTACCAAATTGCAAGTAGAGTTGGTGACTATGGAAGTCTTCGCGATGGAAGCGTTTGGTGTGTTGAAATCTTCGATTTGTCGCGATCCTTCGCTACAAAAGTCTTCAAGAGGATGAAGGGAATCTTGGGAAAGCTTCCCCTTTGGTTCAACTTGAGCTGAAATTAGGGTTTTCAGTAAAAAGACCAGAAATTACAGCAAAAATAAGAGCTGTTTTACTGAATTTCAGTCATTGGGAGGGTGTGGAAGAGTGTACACCTCCTAGAGACACTCTTGGAAGCTTGGAAAACACACTAGCAAGCTTTGATATGGAATTGGGAAGGAGAAAGTGCAGAAAATACAGCCAAAGAGGCCTCATGAAGGGGACACCTACTTCTAGAGAGAGAGAGAGAAGAGAGATAGTGAGTTGTCCATTCTAGGTGTCAGGTAGAGAGGACAAGTGCCTTGTGGTACAAGCTAGTGCGGACACATTCGCACACAGGGCTGGTCATAACTTATAAGTGAGTTCTGGTCGCCCAAAACTTAATGAAGTGTGTATACACTCACTTATAAATTAGTGCTATTTCCTAAAGCTAGGTTTATGAACAATATATACCACCTGTCACATGCTACATAACGATGTTAGCAAACAGTTACACGCACGGTTTACGGGCGGGCGTCCCCTTACCCGGAACTACACATTGGTCAGGCAAGCATGAAATGAGCATGCAATTTCAATTGCAAGCACATAAAGATGCTATGCAATGCAACATTGGTATGGACAATCCATGTTCATGAGACTATACCAAAATAGACGTGCTCCACGCAAGTACACAAGGTACCAAACCCAATGGAACACCAATCCTCAAGGCATTTCCGGATGTGTACACACAGGCACAAGTCCCAGCGGAAAGCCAAGTCCACAATATCACATGAGGGGCATCAATCCCCGGCATATGCAACTGCCATGGATGTTAGTCCAATGTACATACATAATGAGAAAACCCGGGTGGACTGCAAATGGTGACAATCATCTATTCTAGTGGTGTTGATTTGGTTGGTTTTAGAGATTCTGATTGGGCAAGTTGCATTGATACTCGAAGGTCTACGTCTAGATATTGCTTCATGCTTGATACTGATTGGTTTCTTGGAAGTCTCAAAAGCAGTTTAGGATGTTTCTACCATTTTTTAGGCTTTTTATAGCATTTTTATGCTACATGATAGCTGTCGGCCTGGCCAACCAGCTCTCAGGAGGGATATATAAGGGTGCTCACCCTTCCCCTCAGTTATCATCTCATTCTTGCATATTTGCTGGAGGTCATTGGCTGTAGAGACAGTCTCTTATGCTTGCAAGCACCTATGGGCTTCCCTCATGCTCATTTTCAGCAATAATCAACTGTTTCCAGCCTTCTACAGTTTGTGGTTTGGGCCTACAACTTGTGTTTGCTCTTTCTTTCATATGCTTTTTAGCTTAACACATATATAAACTATGGTTGGTCTTTTGAGCATAATATTCAATACAGGCTATGGTTCTGGTTACTGCACGTGTGAGCTTTGACCTTAATATGTGTTTGGTGGAATTCTCTAGCTATACAGATCAATAAGCTATGCTATTGTTGCTACACACATGTGCAAGCTTTAACATTCTTATGTATAAGGTTGAATTCTCTAGCTAAACAATAGTTGCCTACATAGCAAGCACCCAGCCTTTTCTCCCCCACATCACATTCTGTACTATATGGAATGTTCTGTGAACGGAAAAAACAATAGCTCAAATTTCTTCTTCTTCTTCTTTTGTTCTTGCTGCTGAGCCAGGTTTCTTCTTCTTGCTCCAATGAATTGAATACTCTAGCTTATGCATATGTAGTTGAGTATATTTTCCCAACAATTTGTACAAATATGCAGCAACGTATCTACGTACTTTATCTGGATCTGTATTATCTGTACTCGTTCAAAACATGTGCATTTTGTGCTCTATCAAATGTTTCTAACCACCTTGAGGTGAACATATTAGAAAGCCTTAATTTTGGTAAACTTCTCATGGCAAACCCATGTGAAAGCTTCAACCTTCTCTTAGGTTTTGGTTTCAGAATCTAGCTAAACACATTCTTAAGCCATGGTTTTGGCTAATTTTTCCTGCCACATGAATGCATTAACTTTAATTATGTTTTACTGTCTTTGATCTCTAGTGAATTCCATGTTAAGGCATCGTTTTGGTCAAGTTCTTTAGTTAAACACGATTAAGATTCACCCTGCTTATAGTTTGGGTGGATACCTCAAGCTGAAAGACATTTTTTCTTTTGGGCAATCTTATGGTTTGGTAACACACATGCAGGGCTTTCGAAAAATCAATCCTGATCAATGGGAGTTTGCAACTGAAGGATTCTCCAGAGGCAACAAGGATGCCTTGAAAAATATTCGTAGGCGGAAACCGTCGGCATCATCTCACCCCAGCAGTCAAGCACACCATTCGGAACATCCACAGTTGCTACAGCTGCAGCTGGAATTGGTCAGGTGCACCAACCCAGCACATTCTGAACTCGAAGAGGTGGTCAAAAAGCTGCAGCAGGAGAAGAATGTTCTTCTTGTCGAGTTGATGAAGTTGCAGCAAGAGCAGCAAACCACAGAAACAGATTTACAGGATCTGGGGCAGCGTCTCCAGGCACTGGAGGAACGCCAGCAACAGATACTGTCGTTTTTAGCACAAGCTGTGCGAAACCCGAGGTTTTTGGGTCATCTCATACAGCAGCAAACAGAGAGCAAGATGCTCTACACATTTAACAAGAAACGAAGGTTGCCACCCAACCAGGAAGTTCTCGCCAAAACCGGAGAGTCTGGAGATGATGAGCTTGTTGGTAATGTAACGGCAGAGAAAGATGTTTCAGGTGTCCTGTCAAACCATCCCGAGACACGACACAGGGCAGAGTTATCATGTGAGGGCGTTTTGAGACAGCTTACTCTCTCTCCTCTCAGTCAGTTGGATGGTAACAGTCCTATAAGCCGCAGCTCTGGTGTTACTTTGAGAGAAATAAATACTCCTACGGATACACCGGCCAATGATGTATCTGGCCAGTCGGCCCTGGAGGTGGTTACCATTCCACAAGTTAGAAATGCCAGATATAGTGGTGAACTAACTGGCCATTCAAACCAAAAGGGGGAGTCTGTAGATGATTCATTGGCATTGGATATCAATGTGAGCAATGAATTCGAACCTCTACAACCACCGGTTCGACAGTCTTCATGTAAGAAAGCTAGCGAAAAGGTAGGCAAAGGATGCCGATCTAATGATAGGTTCTGGGAAAAGTATCTTACTGAAAGTCCCTGCTCCACAGATACAGAATCTGATGTCGAAACAGATAATACTGAAGATGCTTGAAAGACAGTTTTTGTTAGTCTATATGGGCTTCATATCTTGCTTATGAATCATGAAGCCCCAGATGCTACCAAAGGAGTTGGCATGACGCATTTAGGAATGGCTTCTCATTGCAGTGTGCTATAGAGATAAAAATGCAGAGTTGGCTGACACTGTAAAAACTATCACTGTTTCATATAGCAAGATTTAACCGATGTATATAACATAAAAAGTTGGAAGTACATGAGCTTCTGTAGTATATTGGCTAATACAGAGCTTCTATGTAGACTGAAATGCAAAAACGGAGCCTGAAACGACCTCAGATGCAATTTCTGGACAAGGACAAGAAATTGAGGGATGTGCAGTGCTTGTGGCCTTGGTGCAGTTTATTCTTAGTTTCGACATCTGCTTTGCAGCCTACTCAAGGAGTCCCTTTTGGCCCAATGGCCAACTTTTCTTGGAGTTCACTTTCCAAGCTTGATAGTTGCTTGTTAAAGAAATAACTCTTCCTGTGGAGTGTCAGCCTTGTTGTATGCTTATGTCAAGTGTTCTGCAGATCCCGGTGACTGGCTTGGTTGTTGGGCATGATGCATTGAGAGGGTCCGTCAGCTTCTTTCAGTGATCTTTGTATGGCTTCAGTATCTGACTCATGTTCTCTGCTGTAGCTCATGCTGTTATTGTATCGGCAAAGGGGGCTTGCTTTATTTAATTTGTGTGCTTCTTACCTTCTATGACATGGGAGCTGTAGCTTAAATATCTGTACGACTGCTATAGGATTAGTGCTTATTGACCAAGTTGGCCTCATCAAATATGTCATTCAGGGCACCCTTAGCCTGTTATCTTTTAAGCCCCTTATTGTATATCCACATGTTGGTTGGTGCCCTCATGTGAGAACATGTTTGAAGATGGCGACAGAAAGGTAGAACCTCTAATCACAACCTTGATCCCTTAGCGCCGTGCAAAGTGATAAGTGCTTTGGAAAATGATGTGAGATTTGTGGTGCTTCTGGAATAGGTCTGGATATCAAATTTTACTAATAGTAGAAACATTACACATAGACCTTATGTTACTGTGAAACAGGGCTGGTGGTGATCCTCAAAAATCACCTTATTTCCATTACAAGATGCAATCGAGTCATGATCTTCAAAGATCATCTTATTTACATTATGAGTGGCTTATGGTATGGATTGCAGGCACCTGTAATTGAAGGCTTGCTTAGTAATGTTTTGTTGTTTTGATTGCATCTGCACCATGGGTCCTAGGTTGACTCTGAACACTTATCAATGATGGTGTCCGATCAAATTGGGAAAGGTCTTTGTTATTTATCAGGGAATTATGGGCACACAAGTGGATTACAAACCAGCTGCCCACCTGATGAAGCTGCTTGACGTGTGGCAAGTTGCACAAAAAGTGCCCACATGCTGTAAAGGCCATAGAGAGGAGTCTGATGAATAGTCCCAGAAGCTGAGGTTCACGGATCAAACACATTTGTACAGTACTGAAGTGCTTTTGCCGGAGTTGATCTGTGTTTGCTTTGAGTTTTTGGTGAAACAAGAGCTTTGAAAAGTGAGCTTCAACAGTGTACTGCTATGGAGAAGAATCGGTTCATGGGCCTCTTGTGTTAGTAGTGGGTTAATGGCTCTGTTTGAACTTATGGGGTTTTAATGCTTAATCCTCTCATGTCTCTTGAAGATTTTTCTCTCATTGGATGTTTCCAAGTTTGATTTTGCATGGTCATTAGCTAATTGCAACCATTACTTCTACCCTGGGAAAGCCATGTTAGCCTCATGCCATCTCCTGAAGCAATGAAAATTATGTGTGGATTTTGCTTGCAAAATGTGGAGATGCAGAGCATCCTTTGTACCGTCGTACTTGTTCATGAGTCTCTGAACTTGCTAGGCCTTGGATCGAAATTGTGGATGGTCCTTGGATATGTGACAAGCGCATTGCTATGAAAACCTGAAACTTGAGTTAACCACCTCTAGAGCCCACATCCTACAACTACAATCAATGACACTGATGAAGGGGGTATAAATCACAAGGAACTCTAGAAACTAAGAAAGCCAAGGATTGATTACATCATGATCAAAAACAAGGTTTAGGAAGCTCAAAAGGTATTGATGTTATACAAAGACAACATGTGCAATAACCACAAGAAATTATTTAGGTCTTGCACCAAAGCCAAGAAAATTAAGCAATTCAAGGTTACACAAAAACACATAAGATTGAGACCCACAAGAAGAAACATGTCACACTGGGAGGCATGAGAGGTTCCACTATAATTTCTTCTTTCTAAAACTAACCCACTTTCTTCTTCTAAATCAATAGAATTTGAGCATGTATGCACACATGGATTTGAGGGGTCACACCAATCTATAGGCCTCATAGGCTTACCTCTCTTAGATGTAAAGCAACTATAGTACATTGAATGAATCCACATTTTTCCACATCTATATTGCTCCTTCTTGCATCAACATGACTTTATTTTATCCTTTCTATGCAAGTATAGAATTTGTAGATACTCTTACTATTGTTTTGGACCCTAGAAAATATTGTTTGCTTATAGGTACACATGAGGCTATCATCTTGTCAACTCCTATCACAAGGGAGTACATGAAGGTGATCTTTAAGGTGTTGAGGACTAGGACATGCTACCTTCAACATATGTTGATTCTTTTGTGGTTTTCTACAAGGGAGTGGGAGTCTATAAAGGTAAGTTACATTATCATGAGTCACACATTTCACTCTTATCAAAAGAGCAAACAAATAACAAAGCTTTAATAGTCGAGTGATATTTGAAATTTCTTTGAAATGTAATCTTATTCGTCTGTCATAGAAGTCAAAATACTCTTGTGTTTGAATTAACAAACTCCTCGTAAATAATATTTTTCTATTTTTAAAAATTGACAATTACTTCATGTGTGCCCTCAAGGTTCTTTATCCTTGGGTGTTTGATTGTGCTCCTCCTCCTCCTTGTACCAAATATTGTAACACTTCACTTAATTTTCTTGTAGCAAAACAACTTTGCTTTTGTTTTCCTTTGTGTGTGCATGACTTTTCTTTCACCATCCTTTTGACTACACCCTTTTGACCATTTGAGAAGTTTAGTCTCTTAATCCTTATCAAATGTAGATATTTTCTAGAAGCATCTTTTGCTAATTGGTATTTTTGAGCAGACTTTTCTAAGTCATGATTTTGCTCAATCATGCGGATTACTTGGACTTTTGAATGCTCGTATAGATTCTTGAGGTCGTGTACATGTGAATTTGAATGTACTCTTCATTTGATGAAATTTAAACTATAAACATATTTAGAATCTTTATCCCAATAGCTAATAGGACTCACAAGCCTTTTCTAAGTCATGATTTTGCTCAATCATGCGGATTACTTGGACTTTTGAATGCTCTTATAGATTCTTGAGGTCGTGTACATGTGAATTTGAATGTACTCTTCATTTGACGAAATTTAAACTATAAACATATTTAGAATCTTTATCCCAATAGCTAATAGGACTCAGAAGCCTAAAATTTGAAGGCCTACACTATAGTACCTTCAATTTGAAGGCCATAAACTAGGTTGACCTTAAAAATATATACGTTCATGTATAAAATTTAGAGAGAATTTCAAAATAGCGGCCTTATTTGGCTTTCTTTTGCAACCCTATTTTCTAAGAGGCTGTCTTTGGATTTTTTAAGAGCTTTGACGCCCTATTAAGGCTTCAAATTTCAGCATTGAATAGGAGTCATGGGAATATCTTGGACTTTTGAATAGTGTTATTTAGGTCGTACATGTGAATTTGAATGTACTTTGCATCTCATGTAATTAAAATGTAAATATTTTTTCATGATTAAATGTCAATCATTTTGACACCCTACTATCTTATTATGTTCATGCACAATGAAGTCATTATTTTAGAATTTTTAGGTGTGTCTGTGCTGGTTTACTTTCCACTAAGTCAACGAAGAATTTACTGTTCGTGATGAACAACCTAACTATAGATTCTTCAGCCACTAGTAAATTTATTCCCTTTTGTTAACATCATTTCTTAGTGAATTGTTGGTTCGTGGTCTCGGCGGACAGTCCTGATAAGAAGAATACCTATCCGAGGCCAAAGGATTTGAGAACATTCCTAAAGAAATAGAACCATAGAATGAAAGAGAGAAAGCACAAGAATCACATGAGGAAGACACTCCAACAGATTCAAGCTTGCGAACAAGGACCCACCAGAGATTTCTAAGGCTGCATAAGAGTTGCCCAAATGTTAAAGAATGACTAAGGAGGAAAGAGAGAGAAAAACTTGAAGGAAGCCATGAAAGAAAGTGTCGGTATCAAAAGAGCACTAAACTGAAAGACTAGCAAGAAAGTCAAGAGACAAATAACACGAGCAGGAAAATCTTGGAAAGAAAAAATTGGCTGAAGGTTCCATGGTGAACTTCTCTCTCTTGAGATGTTAGGATGGTGACCCACACCTATGTTGTCACTCCATGCTTGGAGTGGCCAACCCTAGTTTCTTGCACCGAATTTTCCCTAATGTCATATGTCTATGCATATCCCTTGGCAACAAATCTTGGCTTGTACTTGCTAACTGAACCATTTGAATTATACGTCACTTTGTAGACCCACTTATATCTGATTGCCTTCTTTTCCTTAGGCAAAGGCACCAAATCCCATGTCTCATTAGCATCACCATGAGTCCTATGTGTAATATAGCCCAAGGCCCCCAAAAGTACACATGTAAATGACCCTAAGCCCAAGTGCCTAGGCCCCATCCCCCATGTGCATGTGCAACCAAATCTATTTCATTATAAACCATCCCCTCCTACAATGATTTCATCCTTGAAATCGAAGGGTGGTCATGCATACACACACACAAGACTAGACACAAGACTAGACAAGCACACAAGAGAGAGATAGATGGTTAAAGTTTCCTCTTTCTTCTTACTTCTCAACAACCATAACATAAAGATAATAGTACATACTATAAGGAAAATTCCTAAAATTTATGAGGTCCATAAAGTGAAGCTAAGTGAACCGGACTATATGAACTGGCACGCTATAACTATGCCATAACTGTACTAAACCAAAATGGCTATCATACAACTTGTAAACTAGTGGCATATATAATCTAACCAACCATGCTAATGGTATAAGTGTAGTGGTGTCACCCTAGCATGTCATCCATATTTGTACTAGTTAATATTGATATCTCAACATATCACACACCCATCAAAGCCACAATTGGGAATGTAGCAATCCACACAAGGACATCGGGGCGGAGAAGACAAACCACAAGTAACCTTAGCTGCTCTGGAACCACACAAAGAATAATTCGATGTGAACAACCCCCTAATGCTTGCAAAGAGGACCCAGGCACAAGTCCAAGTAAGAGGCCGTGAATCTAAGAAGAAAGAGCCCAGGCTAGAACCAAAAAAAGAACAACCCCAGAAGACAAACACCAAGTGGTAACACAACCCAATGGTAGTCTCCACACCATTAGGATCATGGTACAACCTATCCCTTGGAACCTCCTCAAATCAATAGGAACCTTGAGTGGCCTCTTCTTCGACCACACAAACTATTGATCCACAATGACTTCCTAGCTCCATTGGAACTTTGAACAAAGTCCACTGCCATACATCAACATCTAATGATGATCTTGACTCCTTAAGAAAAGGGATGTCGAGTAAATGTTAAGAAAGCATTTAAAAAAAGGAGATGTCAAGTAAATGTCAAGGATGCATTAAAAAAAAAGGTCAAAGAAAGCATTTGAGTTAAAGAAATTATCAAGTTTGTAGGAGTCCACACATAGGACACACCTTCCATCCATTGTAGCCATGCACGTCGTCCGTATATTTCACCATGAGCATCACATTTTTTTTCACATCTCACACCTTATGGCATGCATAGACACATGTCTTGTATAGACACATGCTCCTCCAACTAACCTTATCAATGCCAACCTTCAGGTACATCTTTGGATGGGGGGACCATGGCAACATATCATGCCAAGAATATCTAGACCACCATCTACCCATGCACATCATTCCTTGGTGGTCCTGATGTATATTTTGCCAAACAAAGGGCACATACTACTTCTATCTTGAAGAGCCCACCATATTTTCACAAAAGAAGGAGGCCTCACATATGAACAAATTCTACATTGCACGTGCCTTCCATTTAGTCTCGACAAGCCACCTACCACCAAGGCTATCCAAAGCTTATCACAAAATATGCCTTTTATGTAGCCCCGACAAGCTACATACCACCAAGGCTACTCAAATTCTACATTGCACATGTCTTCCATGTAGACTAGGCTACCCAAAGCTTATCCACAAAATATGCCCTACATCTGTGTGCGGGGGATTGGTCCCATATCTATCACTTAATCTCCTATGCCAACCAACTTCATGACTTATCTTGGACCATATATACCTTTACGACCAAGAATTATCTTGGGTGACATGAGCATGTAGGAAGGGGGGTATGTTAGGTTAACATGGTTTCACCCACCCGACCTACCATGATATGCTTTACCATCTTACATGCTTTTAAATGGGCACTTAAATTTTATAAGACTGTGCTAGAACATATAAAGTGGCCTTAATATGAGCTTAATATCAAATAGGGAAAGTCTAAAGACTTTGTGTACATTCTTGCTTAAGACTAGTAATAGTGGTCAGACCATTTTTACGTTTGGCCAGCTTAGTATAAAAATTGGTCACTTGTATATAAGTCAATTTTGACACTAATAAGCAATACACATTCCATCCCTTATAATATAATTCTTGTGAGATCTTATCTTTTGTGTTCTTGCTTATATTTATGCTATTGGATTCTTGCATGCTAGATGGTTGCTTGTTTGAATAGGTTTGTAGGTTTCTCCCTCTCACTAGCTTCTTCTTCCCCACCTTTTGTGAGAGAGAACCATAGTAAAGGACATTCTCTTTTTATCTCTACCTTCACCCCCTTAACAAAGGAGCATCCTGGGTGTGACAAGGAGTGAGGACATGACATAATATGAGCTAGCATATCCACATCAAGGAGTTGCAGTGTGGCTCGAACACAAACACATGATTCGGCAAGGCTAAGGTAAGCTCTACCTTCACCCCCTTAACAAAGGAGCATCCTGGGTGTGATGAGGAGTGAGGACATGACATAATATGAGCTAGCATATCCACATCAAGGAGTTGTAGTGTGGCTCGAACACAAACTTGACTTGCACACCCACTTTTCCAATGATAACATGGTTTCACCTACCCGTCTTACCATAAGGTGCTTTATCACATACCCTGAGCTTAATGCTAAATAGGGAATTCAAAAATAGAGGTAGAATACCTTGATCTTAATGCTAAAGAGGGAATTCAAAAACTTTGTGTACATACTTACTTAAAATAGAGGTAGAATACCTTGAGCTTAATGCTAAAGAGAGAATTCAAAAACTTTGTGTACATATTTACTTAAAGAAGACTAGAACTAGTGGCCATTGTAGCCATATTTGGTAGTGATGTGTGTTAACGCACTAGCACCAGTCGGGGAACTTTTTCCCTCTTTAGGAGGTTTTTCCCCGTGCTAGTATACACCCATTTTGGGGTCACTTATCATCTTTGTATCACACACATTCATTATCTATCTACCATCTCATTGTGTGCTCCCTTGAGCTTCTCCACTATGTGTGTGCATTCCTGCAACCCTATTTCCAACATTTGGTATCAGAGCATACACTCTTCGCCCCTGTGCTACTACCTACCCTTCACTCCGAGTTGCTTGTCTTCTTAAATCGGATCAAGGATACGTTTTGGGAGAAGAAAGAGGACTATGAAGTGTGCAAGGTTTTCGTTCTGGGTGTATTTTGGGGGCCGTTCGCACAATTTTTATTTTTCTATGGAGACATCTTCGGGGACGAGATTTGCACTGTTCTTTATCAAGTTCTAGAGTAGTATTGTTATATCTAATAGATGGGTGTGCAGACACATGAGAAAAGCATCAACAGATACTCACCATGACGGATCTTATCTACGAGCTACACTTTAGCGACATTGATCTCTACATCTTATAAGTAAAATTTCTCCTCACTTTACATTTCTTTCATACACCTTGTAGGTTTCCATTGTTAGCGGTCTTATTAGCAGCCATCTTGGTTGCATCAATGTAGAACTTAGCACTTGCAGGTTGCATGATTATTTGCATAGGTATTATAAAAAATGGCAAGATAGTGATGTATTTCAGATCCGCTGAGGATAAGCTTGATGGGACCAACTACCCATTATGGTCCTATATGATGCGGCATGTATTGGCAGAGCCAAAGGTCTATGGAATGTTTGTTAAAATTTCGTGGTGCTCATGCTAGATTAAAGATGTGGAGGAGAGAGACTCACAAAATACAAGGAAATATCTTGCTTATTAAGTTGCTCAAAATACAACTAGGCTTCTTGCTCAATACAATGCCTTCTAGCTCCATCTTTAAATAGGTGAGCTAGTGGACCATAAGTCCATTCAAACACACACCCTTCTCCTCCCCTTTTACATAACCTTAGTCTCTTAATACCCCCCTCAATACCAACTATGAAAGAAAATTGGAATAGGTGGTATTGGACATAGGTTGCCTTTATAACATTAGGCGTACAAGGTTAGGAATATAGGTGTAGTTGCATTGAGATTTAAAACAATTTCTTAGTGGAGTTACAAAGGGAACAAGCAGCCAACTCTGCACCTAGACAGCAAGTTGTGAACCATGAGAGAACCTTAGTTGCTCAAGAGCAAGCACGGCCGGTGCTAGGAGCTCAACCTCCTCCACCTGTCACAGCTTCCTTTAGATATGTGGAATATGAGAATCTTGAATTAGGTATGGAGATGGTTAGCTCTCAACCATGCTACATCGAAGTGGAGCATCCTCTTGTCGAACCCTACTTTGAGAACCCAACCGGACCAAGCCTAGTTCATGACTTTAATGGAGACCCAAGCTCTTTGATGCTTATAGGATCTCAGCCAATCAAGACTTAAGGTTATCCAGGACCATATCCTACAAAGAGACTATACCCCACGCAACAAACAGGACCATGCTACGAATGTGATTTTCGGGCTACAACCAGGTATCTATTGATCCCAAGGATCAACACAAAATCGCATTTGCTACAGAATGGGGAGTGTTTGCATATAGAGTCATGCCTTTTGGTTTGACTAACGCTCCAGCCACCTTTCAGAGGTTGATGAGCCATGCGTTCAAAGAATACCTGCGATTATTTCTTGAAATATTCATGGATGACTTGTGTGTGCATTTCATAAACAGAGAAGAACACATAGAGCATCTCAAAAAAATCTTTGAGAAATGCAGAGTGTATCACATATGCCTTAACCCTGATAAATGCAAGTTTATGGTTAGGCAAGGGAAGATTCTAGGCCACATTGTGTCTAGGAATGGTATATCCATGGATGCAGAAAAAATAGCTGTTATTGTTGAGCTACCTAGACCTTACAATGCAAAAGGGGTACAAGTTTTCATGGGTCATTGCGGCTACTATCGTAGATTTATCTACATGTACACTGAAATAGCACAGCCATTGTACGCACTCCTTGTTGTATTTGAATGGACAGAGAATTGTGAAGAAGCCTTTGAGAAGCTGAAGAAAGCATTAGTGACGGCACCTATTCTCAGGTCGTCGGATTGGGATAATTTATTCCACGTACATATAGATGCTTCGGCTTTTGCAATTGGCTGTATTTTAGCTCAACCAGGCGAGAACAAAATGGACTTTCCAATCTCATATGCTAGCCGCCAGTTGAATAGTGCTGAAAAGAATTACACCACCACGGAAAGAGAAGGCTTAGCTATAATCTATGCTGTGAAGAAGTTTCGGCATTACCTTTTGGCCAACAAATTTACATTCTTCGTAGATCATCAAGCTTTGCTTTACCTTGTGTGAACAAGCCATGTGCAATCGGAAGGATTGTACGCTGGTTTGTTATTCTACTTGAATTTGAATTTGAAGTAGCGGTAAAGAAGGGAAAAATGCATCAGCGGCCTGATCATCTTTCCAGGATGACTTCAGGAGAAACACCCATTGGTATAGATGATAATATTCCTGACGCTACTCTATTCTTGGTTGAGACAGCACCAAGATGGGCAGAACCCATCATTCAAGTTTTAACGACAGGATTTGTTAACTCCATTAGTCCCACCAATGAAAAAATAATGACCTTAGAGCATTGTGCTCCTTATAAGCTTCTTTTTGGACGATTGTATAAATTAGGAAAAGATGGAATACTTCGTCTATGCCCTGACCCTGATCAATATGATGAGATTATCTCATATGTCCACGTGAGCTTAGGAGGTAGACATGTCTCTGGAAAGGATACGGTTAAAAGAGTTTTGTGGGAAGGATATTGGTGGCCAACACTTCATGCTGATACAGAAGAGTACGTACGAAATTGTAAAATTTGTCAACAAAGGAAACCCATTCCTCATGTGACTCTATTTTATATTTCAACAACACCCAATTGGACTTCGTACATTGTGAAGTATTTGACGCAGGGTCATACAGACGATAAGATGCCTAGGCATAGAGAGCCATAGAGGTAGAAGCAGCGAGTTTTCAGATAATTGAAGGCCAGCTGTACAAAAAGGACAAAGATGGAAACCTACGGACTTGTGTTTGTGAGAGTGACTACCTTAGCGTATTGACTCATGCACATTCAGGAGTTGGAGGTGGACATTTCTGTGGAGAAACAACTGCCAAACTTATACTATGGTCAAGATTATGGTGGCCTACGCTTTTTCATGATGCAACAGAGTATGTCAAACGATGTGATCAATGTCAAAGAGCCAAACCTCCTACCAAGTATGAGGACATGCCATTGAGACCAATTATGGGGGTTAGAGCTTTTTCCAAATGGGGAATTGGTTTTGTGGGGCCGATTAAACCACCAGCACACAATACACATGCTGAGTATATCATTGTAGCCACAGATTATCTTACGAAGTGTGGGTAGAAGCAAAAGCCACAGTAAAAAACGATGCTAGGACCACTGCAAAGTTTTTATACGAACATGTGTTTACACGCTACGGTTTACCTATTGAGATTGTGAGTGACCACGGATTATCTTACGAAGTGTGGGTAGAAGCAAAAGCCACAGTAAAAAACGATTGCTGAGTATATCATTGTAGCCACAGATTATCTTACGAAGTGTGGGTAGAAGCAAAAGCCACAGTAAAAAACGATGCTAGGACCACTGCAAAGTTTTTATACGAACATGTGTTTACACGCTACGGTTTACCTATTGAGATTGTGAGTGACCAAGGTGTGCATTTTATCAATGAAGTCATTACCTTTCTTTTGGAAGACTTTATGGTCATCCATAAGAGGTCAGCGCCTTATCACCCGCAAGCAAATGGTCAAGCTGAGAGCACAAACAAGACTCTTTGCACTGCGCTTACAAAGATTGTTGAGGGACATAGAACAGATTGGGAACAGAAACTTCACTCAGTTCTATGGTCTTACCGAATTGCTTACAAAACATCCATAGGCACGACACCTTTCAATCTAGTTTTTGGATTGGACGCTATCCTTCCGATAGAATTTATTGTACCTACACTTCGAGTTGCAAAACAACTTGAGTGGACGGATCATGAATTCTCTACACGGATCGATGAATTGGAGAGGCTAGATGAAGACAGGCTATTGGCAGTCATTGGCATGTATGCTGAAAAACGACGCCAAAAGCGTTGGCATGATACGCATGTAAAGAAAGGTCGCTTCTGGAGAGGTGATCTAGTGTTGCTTTACACATTGAAGAAACAAAAACGCAAGCTGAAAATGCGAGGACTTGGTCCATTTGTGATCAACGAGCTTAGTGCGAGTGGTGCAGTAAGGTTGGAAACCTTAGATGGAGAGCCAATGACTAATTTCATCAATGGTAGCCGCTTGAAGCGCTATGAAGAACCTCTAACAGATGATATGCTGATACGTATACATGCTAGTCAGACACGTAAAAAAGCTTAAGCTTTGTTACAAAGTCAAGCAAAAGAAGAAGCTAGGGCTAGAGTAGCACTAGCACGAGAGCGCCGCAAGGCAACTATCATGGCCATCCACTTGAATGATGATGAAGACATTGTAGATCCCTTTCATATTGAAGTAAGGATCCCTACTCAAAGAGCAATCTTTGCAGCGTCTGCACTTATAGATTCAGGAGCCGACTGCAATGTTTTGTCTTATGAAGCGTGGACATCATTAGGCCAACCATTGCTCACCAATGTATCATTGAACTTCCAGAGTTTCTCTGGTGATGAAACCCCAGCCCTAGGCAAGTGCTGTATTAATATGTCCATTCAGGATCAATCTATGCACGTGACTTTTTATGTTGCTAACAAGAGCCAAGCAGTGGTGGATGTTGTTCTAGGCAGATCATGGATTAGAACCACCAGATGCGGTATGGACTGGAACTCCCGACAATACACCTTGTTGGTAAATTCTACTCACCTTATAGGATCAAGTGCTTCGGCACTCCCATCTTTTCAAAAGGTGGAGACCATCACCACTGTGATAGAGACAACCTCAAAAGAACCAATGATTTGGGTGAATAATGACAATGACAATACACAAGGATGGCATGTGCCAACATCTCTCTTATATGCACAAGGCTACGGAAGGGGGGAAGCACTTAGAATTCAAATCTGGTTACCTAAAGCAGTTTGCAAGGCAAGACCCAATGCTGCCAAGGAACATCCAAGGAATACAAAGCTAAAGAGGAGGTTCACCAAAACCAATAGTTCCACCTCCAACAAGACCACTCAACAACGGTGGATCCCAAAGAAGGTTCTGCAAGCACAAGGGTACTACGAGGGTGCTACTACCTTGTGGCTACCAAAAAAGAATGCAAGGACTACTGTAGTAAAACAAAATTATGTTCCTGAATCTACTGAGGAACAAAAGCAGTCAATACCACCTCACTTACAGAAACCAAATCAATATTGAAAACCAAGCCTTACCAAGCTTGAAAGAGTTCAGGTGGAAACACAAGCTGATGCGTCAATCGGACATCATCAGAAGGTCTCAAACAGGAAGGGATACTCCAAACTGACATGGGAAGAAAAAGGCAAGTGGGTACCATTACTCACTTCTATCTCAGAGGCAACACATCAGAAGGAGGATATTGCAACCAAATCAAGTTCAGAGTCTATTCCTCAAAACACAAGCAATGTCAAAGTTTGTCTTACAAAGCCGACAACTTTCAATCAAGCTCCTACACAAGTAGACTCCCTGACTATCAAGGAAAGAGCGTTCTTCCTACAACTCCAACTATTTGGAATGTCGTCGGTATTCTACTCTTTCCCTGATCAAATTACATTACCAACCATAAGTCTACAGGCATAGGTGTTAGAGTTGGGCACTCTGAAGACCAAAGAAAATTTTGAAAGCCCAATGGGATGGCAAGAACACAGCTGCCATATGGCTGCCAAAGCTCAGAAGTGTTCAAACATCTCCATTCACACCTCCTCCTATTTGTCCCAATGCATTTCCGATGCCTATCGCTAAAATCTCACCTCCGACTAAACTTCAATCTCTTGCACATACTCTGAAATGGGTACCAAAAAGAGTCCAACAAAAAGGAACCTGTGCCATACGTCAACACCCCACAAACAGTTTGCATAATGTTACATCCAAAAAACAAACTCATTCTTGAAAGAGCTATCATGCTACAGAAGCTACTTTTTGGCAATTCATCTATCGAATCTATTAGCTCTATTTCCATCATGCCTGTACATACTAGCATTCTTTGTTCAACTTGCATTAAATAAAAAAATATGAACACTTCCTTACGTGTTGTGTAGAATAACCAAGTGGAGACTTGGTTGGACACATGCAGTCCATCTTTGGACCTAGATGGCACTCACCCTGACCATCAAGGGGGCTATAGCATTGCACCTTTTCAGACGCACTCCCGATATTTTTATGCCCCAGTGGGTGAGGGTTGCTGTGGAAGACAATTTGTGGAGTTATACTACCAGCAACATCATCCGTTTCCACACTGCCGCGACTGTGCTCATATGGTATTGGGAAATGCTTCCCATATATGTTGGCAGTGTCGTACATACTTCCGTCGCTATGGCACTGGTATGATGCAGCAGATCATGGGGGTCACACCTCAACGACATAATCTCTGGGCAATTATGACGCCACAACGTGGACCCAACCAACAAAGACTCCCGGAAGAGGAAAGAGCTCAAACATGGCGCGAGGACACCCTTCTTTTGCCAACCCCTCCCCTTTTGCAGGTTCTTCTTCCCCATGAATCTACATGTCAGTTTTGGCTCAATGTGAGTGAGTCTTTAGAACGGTTTCAAAACCATAGGTGCCTCTTTAGCCTTCCTACTGTGCCCATACCATATGTTAGTGAAGATGCACTTCTTCCCTTGCCATCTTCTCCATGGGTAGGATTACGTTCTGGGTTATTTTTACATCCTGAAGCTATTGATGTCCACCCACCTGAGAATGCAAACATACATCCACCCCCAGTACAAGAATGCAGACATACATCCACCCCCAGTACAAGACTAGCACTTGTACTCTCTTATTTTTTGTCTTTTTAATTTTCTTTCTGTTTAGTTTGTTTTGTCAGAATAAAACAGATACAAGCACCAAACTACATCTTCTGCTTCAGTACCGTAACTGACAGTCATACAATCAAGTGTAAACAATTCTTCACCAACCAGCGCTTTAAAAGAAACAAGTGAACTCATGCCAATCTCTAGTGTTTTCTATATTTTTCCTGTTGCTTGATTGTTTATAAATTTCACTTTACTAAGCATGGCAATATGCATCTCCTTTGGTCTAGAGTAGGGATAGCATTTTAGCAGCTTTAGACTTGATAGTGTAAGTTTGACCGTAATTGTTTTTACCCGTTTAGCAATACAAAGTAATTAGTGTTTTGTGCTAAAGGTAGAGTTCCAGACCTAGGACAAAGAAACTAAATTAATCATAGGACCGTCAGTGGATATCTTGCCCTTACTAGGACATTGCTTAGGGACAATCTAATAAACATTCCATAACAAAAATTGGCATGACAAAAATAAAAGAAAAGTGTATATGTTTGTGGCCTATTGCCTTGTTATTCATGGTAGGCGAGGAAGGTCTATACCTTTCCCAGACCAATGCCTTGTGTAGCAAGGAATAGCCATACCGCGGGTGCGCAAACATACTCTTGAAGAGAGCCCTGTTCCCAAAAAAAAAAAGGACAGAAAGGCACCAAGAGAAATGCTTGTCTAATCTAGGATGGTCGCTGTTGTGCTTAAAATATTAAACCTTAACACTAAGCAATATCAAGAGTCTGCCACTACATAATTATGTTAAATTTATTAGTGTTGAACCGACATCTTTGACTTAGCATAGGCTAGGTATACTACTTGATAGTCCCTTCATTAACTGTTGTGCTTCAATGTTTCCTTCCTCTAGCTAATTGGACGTTTATTGCCATGTCTTATTCAGTAAAATTGCTTGTTTTGTTATTGTCTGTCAGTACTTTTGCTTTCAAAAAAAAAAAAAGAACACACAAACCACCTATCGTTTTGCTTGCAGGTACACACTGGAGATGCTACTCTTCCTTGGCATCTACGCGCTCGAGGACGTGCGCAAAATAGAAAGGGAGGAATGTTGCATGACGAGTGGTGATCAATGCAAGGATGCAACACAAAGATAGAAGCAGGAAAACAAGAGACTTGACATTCTTATTTAGGGCTCTTGTAGAGAGTTCCAAGTTGTAGGTGAGTGTGGGAGTGGGCTTGAGAATAATCCCACATGGGAAGTTTTGGGAGTTTTAGGAGTTTTAGTATAAAAAGTGTTTCATTTGAGAGCTTATGGACACATTGAACTTATGCTTGAGCTCTCTTGAGACTAGCTCTCCCTCTTGTTCATAGAGGTGCAAGCTCTTCTCTCTTCCCATCTACACTATTGTATGAGCAATGCTGTCTTGAGACTAGCTCTCCCTCTTGTTCATAGAGGTGCAAGCTCTTCTCTCTTCCTATCTACACTATTGTATGGGCAATGCTCTTCTAATTCAATGCAATGAGATGATGTTTTTCTCTCTTCTCATCTCTATTCTCTAGTGTGCATGCTTCTTTGTTGATGCTTGTGGATTCTCTATTAGGCTTTGTGTGGTAGTGGATTCAAGCTTAAGCTTCTCCATAGCTTGTAGCTTATCCATGGGCAAGGCATTGCTTGAGTAGTGAATGAGAATGTGTGTTTATTTCAAGTTCCATTAAGCTTCAAGGTTTGTGTGCATGCTAGGGAAGTAAGTGCTTGAGAATGAAGTATGCTTTGAGCTTGTGTATGCATTAGCTTATCCATGGGCAAGGCATTGCTTGAGTAGTGAATGAGAATGTATGTTTATTTCAAGTTCCATCAAGCTTCAAGGTTTGTGTGCATGCTAGGGAAGTAAGTGCTTGAGAATGAAGTATGCTTTGAGCTTGTGTATGCATTAGCTTAGCTTTCTTCTTGTATTGGATGCATGAATGAGTGGGATGATGAGTGAATGAGTTATGGCAAGATTGAGCTTGTGTGTGTAAAGTCTATGTCAAGGTAGTGGTGTTCACAGCATTCTCTCCAATCGTGGATAAGCTTCCGTGCACCGGTACGGGTTGAATCCCTAGCTCCGAAAGGGATGCAAATCCCATTGGATTAAGCTACACACGGATCATGCTACTCTTGCTACAAGTGTAGAGAGTCTTCCGTCTCTCCAACACCCTTCTCCTCCCCTTTTACATAACCTTAGTCTTTTGATAATGTTGTGGTTGGTACTACTGAGAAACATCATGGTTCCTCTGATGAACAAGTTACAGAAAGCACATCTACAGATATGGACTCAGTTTCACATGGTGCATTACCACAGTGGTGCTAGTAAGAACCTTACTTCTCATCGCAGTTTGTTCTCATCACTTGAATCTTCTCCATAGGGGAACACTATTAACTCCTCATATCATGTAAAATGAGTTGGTTAAAGTATTCTCATTGCTACAAATGGTGGAACAATGAATTTTTTAGATGTATTATATTAACAGGGATCAAGAAGAACTTGTTATGTGTCTTTGCCATTACTAAGGCTGGCTTAGTTGTTCAATTTGTGGATGATAGATGTATTGTTCATGATCACAGTGATGGAAATACAATTACTACTTTTGGTACTTTTTCTCATGGTCTTTATTATAGGCTAGATACATATGAAAGATAAAAGCATGCTATATGTACAGTCTCTGCCACAAAGGCAATGGGTGATGCTAAGCTGTGGCATGCATGCTTTGGTCACTTGAACTTTGGTAGTTTGCTACATTTGCATGAGCATGACATGGTGTCTGAGCTGCCACATCTTGAAGCCCCTATCAAACATGTCTGTGAGGGTTGTATTCTTGGAAAAATGCAGCGGGCATCATTTCCCAAAGATGGTTCAACTAGAAATGTCCAAAAATTGTAACTTATACACAATGATGTATGTGGTCCTATGAGGATACCATCTATTGCCGCGAGGGGCTACATCTATTTTGTCACATTCGTTTGATGATTATTCCAAACATACCTAGGTATATCCATTGAAACAGAAATCATAGGTTTTTATGTGCTTCAAGCACATAAAAACCTAGGTATATCCATTGAAACAAAAATCATAGGTTTTTACCACATGTAATGCTCTAGTGTGGGCATTAAATGTGGCTCGGGCATTACACATGGCCAGTCCATGTGGCGACGCCGCGTGTAATGCCGGCATACGGGCATTACACGTGACGGCCTCATGGCCTTTGTCGCCCATGTGGCAAAGGCCACGAGGCATGTGACCTTTGCCTCATGCGTGGCACGCGGCAATAGCCACACTAGCCACATGTGGTTGGCCACGCAACGTGGGCTAGGTAGGCCCATGTTGTGTGGCCATGTGAGCAGCTGTGCAACGGCTACTAAACCGTTGCACAATGGCTGTTGAGGGCTCATAAAAGCCCTTAACAACCTCTCCCTCCCCCCCTCTCACCTACCCCTCTCGCTCCCCCCCTCTCGCCTCTCTCACTCGCCCTCTCTCTCCCTCTCTTGTCCCCCTCACTCGCCCTCTCTCTCTCTCTCACTCCCTCACTCCCTCTCTTGTCCCCCTCACTCACTCTCTCTCTCTCTCTCTCTCTCTCTCTCTCTCTCTCTCTCTCTCCATCCTTCGATCTCCTCCAATATCGTGTCAAATTTACCTGACAATGATAGATTGTGGCTGGCTGCACTTCGACGTTCGAATGGAATAGGGGCTTTGCTTGGGAATCCCTCAGAGATAATGAATGCCACCATTGTCGATTGGTACTTTCTTTCCTCGATGCTTCTGATCAGCCCCTCGACAGAATCCTCGTCTTCGTGCGGATTGCTAGGTTTGTAAGGAGGGAACAAAGTGGCACTCTAGGAAGGTGGTTTTGGTTGTCAACCAAGTGGTCCTCCACCCAATTTGTCGAGATGTGTCGATCAACCACTTGGCCGAAATTCTCTTTCACAGACTCCTCTTCTTCTACAATCGTGGCACTACTCGTGATGACCACATGATTGTCAACGGCCCGTTGAAGAACCAACTTCTGTTTGTCACCTCGCTTGATGTGGCCACTTGTGATATGCCCACATCTTGCAAGAGAATGATCTCATCTTGCGATCCGATGAACCCATTCGTTTGCAGATGAGTCCGTGGAGGCATTTTGTCTTGAATATGCATCCATATTACCATCAATACTTCTTAAATTAGCCTTTTATCATTCAACATGTGATGCAATTATCTTAAATTAGTATTTTCCTAAAGTACTTACTAGTGTGTGCAAGTAGGTCTCTATTCTCGTCATCGCTATCTTCATGCACCCCAGTGAGAGTACATCCACTCGTCCAAAGTATGATAGGCAGGGAGATGAGGTAGCTGCAGATTGTAGAGGTTTTGAGGTTGGCGATGATGTTTTCTTGGAGCCGAAAGCAGAGGAGGAAACCTCCCCATACCTATTGGATGCAGACGAGGATCCCATGTGATATATTGTTGAGTGTAGCGAGCCTTTTTCAAGGTAATCATGTGCACGATTCAAATCAATGTCTTAGACATTGTCGCCCATTTGTACATATGGTAATTATGGGCTTCTACTATGGCACGTACTCGGGACGTTCACTGATCATAGGGATGCTGTCCTAGATTGCTTTGCTGGTACTGGGTATGGCTAGAGCATGCAGGACACTGTAACGACATTGCATCAGCGTGGAGAGCGATGAGGTGTGCCTTAGTTCATGTCTACGACCACTTGCCGCTGTGCACGATGATTTGGGTAACCAATTTTTCAGGGGTGAGGTCAGTGAGATTGTTTGACGAGAACAACAGGTGGACGTGGGGGCACCATATCATCCAGTCCTCCCGATATCCATGAGCCCAACATAGTCTAGTGCTTCGTCATG
Source organism: Cibotium barometz (assembly GCF_041138505.1). Lineage (NCBI taxonomy): Eukaryota > Viridiplantae > Streptophyta > Polypodiopsida > Cyatheales > Cibotiaceae > Cibotium > Cibotium barometz. The sequence goes on from NC_141051.1 coordinate 27,423,766, forward strand.
GCCGCCTGGTGTTCCAACGGAGCCCCAATATCGACATGTCTTGCCACATACATCCCCCATAGCTTCATTTGTAGTTCGAACCCTCATGGGCACCATGGACTGATTTTGCAAGGCCACTTTTTCCACCCGCACTTGCACCATTTGGTAGAGGTCCCTATCCCATACCACCTCCCTTCTTCCACTAGGGAGTCCGACGTTTGTACTAATGTATTTCAGTAACTTTTAATGTTTGAAATATATTGGTTTTAGACATTATTGTTGTTCACTCATATTACGACAATGGCCATGTTTTTGGCTTCTTTCATGGCTTAGATTTTTGAGAGAGATGATGCAATTGGAGTGAGATCTCAACAACACGAGAGAGAGAGAGAGAGAGAGAGAGAGAGAGAGAGAGAGAGAGAGAGAGAGAGAGAGAGAGAGAGATGATGCAATTGGAGTGAGATCTCAACAACACGAGAGAGAGAGAGAGAGAGAGAGAGAGAGAGAGAGAGAGAGAGAGAGAGAGAGAGAGATGATGCAATTGGAGTGAGATCTCAACAACACGAGAGAGAGAGAGATGATGCAATTGGAGTGAGATCTCAACAACACGAGAGAGAGAGAGAGAGAGAGAGAGAGAGAGAGAGAGAGAGAGAGAGAGAGAGAGCGTATGATGGAGAAATTAAAACAATAACAATTATGATTAAAGTATTTTTTGTTATGCTTAAAATAAGAATTCTAGTGCTCGAAAAAGTAATTTTTTATTCCTTTTGAAGTTATAAAAACAGTAGAGATTGCCTTCTTCTAGACACATCCCATACCACTCGCCCCTTATATCTTCATATTGCAATAGAGTCCTTTATGAACTCTATGGTTATGAAAACATCTAGTAATCCCTCTAATACCACAACGTTTATAACCATCTTAAGAGACCTTGCAGACAAGAACATGCTAGAGGTGAAAGCAACTTCAACCATTGGGATGTGGAGAGCTTTCGGCATCATTGAAGACGCAAAGGAGGATCCTCTAAGAGTTGAAGTTTCCACCTTCATTCGCAAGCTAGGGTAGATGGAAAAGGAGTAGGTGTTTGCCATGTAATGTTGTGGCCTTGTAAGTTTTCTAGGGAATATAAAATGGAAGTTTAAGATCATAATATGGTGACTTTGTAAACGAGTTGCAATGGTAGTTATAACTTGATATGCATTGATAGTTGTAAATGAGTTGCAATGTGTATAGTGCTCTTGTATCCATCCACTCCTCTCCTCTACTGTCACCATGAGTCATAATGTTTGAGACCATAGAGAGCTGATAGACACTTAGAAGTGTAGAGAGAGAAACCGCTCGCCTAAACACCAAAAAGCGCTCGCTCAAAAATGCTCACCAAAAAAATATACCCTATCACCAATAATACATGTGTTTTCCAAAGAAAGGACATATGCATTGTAGAGAGAGAGAGAGAGAGAGAGAGAGAGAGAGAGAGAGAGAGAGAGAGAGAGAGATTTATTGTTATTTACAGAGTTAAGTTGGCCAAATTTCAAGTTTGCCATCATGTACTTAGTCCAAAAGTCTCACATTGAAGTTTCACCTCGAGTTTTTATTTGTGCTTAAGTATTGAGAGCAAACTATAAAATATTGTTTATATGTGTTTATATTTAGTTACACACACACACACACACACACACACACACACACAGACAGAGCATTATATTTTCAAAGTTGATTCAACCCAATTTCAAGTATGCTCTCATTTTCTTAGGATGACTTTCTTTTGCAACCCTATTTTCTAAGAGGCTTTCTTTAGAAGGTTTGAAAGGCTTTGATGCCCTCTAAAGGCTTCAAGTTTTAGGAACTCATCAATACAAGACACATGGACCACATTTTCAAAGTTCATTCGACCCAATTTCAAGTTGGCTCTCATTTGCTTAGGATGACTTTCTTTTGCAACCCTATTTTCGAGCGAAGAGGCTTTCTTTAGAAGGTTTGAAAGGCTTTGATGCCCTCTGAAGGCTTCAAGTTTTAGGACCTCATCAATACAAGACACATGGACCACATCCACTTGCTACTAATAGGTGGACCTCATCAATACAAGAGGCTTTCTTTAGAAGGTTTGAAAGGCTTTGATGCCCTCTGAAGGCTTCAAGTTTTAGGACCTCATCAATACAAGACACATGGACCACATCCACTTGCTACTAATAGGTGGAAACAAACATAATATAACCTTGTATGTCCACTTTGTTTGTTTGTGTGAAGGGGATGAGGGATGCCTTGACTCGATAGGCTCAATTTCGTATAAATGGGTGTGAAGGCTACCCTAACCTTCAATTTGAAACTAAACTAGCTTGACCTTAAAATTTTAACAAAATATATATGTATATATGTAAATCTAGTGAAATTTAACAAAATATATATGCAAATGTGTAAAATTTAACAAAATATATATGTATATGTGTAAAATCTAGAGAAAATTTTACAACAACAACCTTCTTTTGCAACCCTATTTTCTAAGAGGCTTTCTCTAAAAGGTTTGAAAAGCTTTGTGCCCTTTAAAGGCTTCAAGTTTCAGCACTTAAATCAAGGACCTTGTCAAAGCAAGACACATAGACCACGTCCACTTGCTGTTAATAGGTGGAAACAAACATAATGTAACCTTTTATGTCGACTTTGTTTGTGAAGGGGACACAAACATAACATAACCTTGTATGTCCACTTTGTTTGTGAAGGGGATGGGGGATACCTTGACTCGGTAGGCTCAATTTCATGCAGACAAGTGGAAAAAAGCCATAAGGCACCTAGGCATGGATGTTTGTGAATCCGGTCATAGTCCAAAAACTCTTAGATTGAGGTTTCACCTCGATTTTTCGTTAGTTGTTTAACTTGTGCGAGCAAACTAATAAATATTGTTAATATGTATATAGATTTGGTTAAGTGTATGTATGAACTACCAAAGAAAGAGATGAGAGAGAGAGAGAGATCATTATTTGCAGAGTTGGTTCAAAACTTAGGTCCACCTGCCTGCCCACCTCTAGTTATTTTAATAGATTGGGCTGTAGCCCAATCCAGTGCTCTATTAAAAAAAAACGGTAACTTAGTGTAATTCTACTAGCTAGAATTACGAAAAAACGCCTAGGATTTTTCATTGCTCTTATTTTAAGGATTCGTTACGAAAAAACGTCTAGAATTTTGGCGACTACTAGAAGGGAGCAACATGCTCCTGGAACGTCTAGGATTTTTCATTGCCTTATTGTAAGAATTCATGTATTGTATATTTTAGTTATAAAAGCGGCAGATAGTATACTACTATACATTTTAGGAATTAAAACCGGGCAGAAAAAAAATGAGCACTGCTGTATATAAAATTAGAAGAATAAGGCCATCACTGACATCAAGTAGCTGGCTTTGACCCAGAAACAACGCCTGATTTCTTTTTTAGATTTTAGAATTTCTAACATTTTAGACGTCTCTTTCGTGCATTTTTTTAAAAGAATTCGAACACAGTGTAACGCGGGGCTCTCGATCTTTTGCGCAGAAGCACAGAGATTCCGCCATAGCCAGAAGCTTCACTATATAGCCACACCCATGTCATTATTTCATGATGGAATGATGCCGTAGCCACCCTTACAGAGCTAATCCTTCTCCTTTGCGTCAAAATGTCTGCCCTCTTCTTCCTTATTCTTCTCTTCCTCTTCTGCCCTTGTTTTCTCGCCCAACAAGCCTACCCTACTGTCGAAAACACCATGGATTGCACAAACAGACATCCAGAAAACGCCGGCTATGTCTGTGAGCCCTCAAAACCCAGCTGCGACACCCTTGCCTACTTCAGGGTCCAGTCTGGCTCTTTCTCTTCCCTCGATGCCATCGCCACAAACCTCTTCAACACATCATCATCAGCCATAGCCACATACAGCAGTCTTTCTTCTGCAAACGCACAGCTCAGCGTAGGGCAAGGCCTCTACATCCCATTTACATGCACATGCTATGGCAACCACACATCACAGAACATCACGTACACCATAATGCCAGGAGATACGTTTGTGAAGCTCGCTAATGCGACATATGAGGGCTTGACCACATGCCAGGCCATCCAGGATGCCAACCCATCTGCTGTCGTTACCGACCTTCAAATCGGACAGAAGGTGATTTTTCCCATCAGATGTGCTTGCCCATCTGCACCGCAGCAGCTCAGAGGTATCACAACTCTTGTTACTTACCCTGTTGGTGATTATGAGAACATCTCTTCAGTCATTAATATGTTCTCTCTCGCTGAACAAGAGTTTTTAGCTGCAAACACGCTCTCAAACACCTCTGTCCCTCTCTTTCCTGCCACCACTGTGCTGCTGCCCTTCCTTGTCAAACCCACAGTACCCCCTAACGCAACATCATCATCATCATCTACACCATTCACATCATCCCCATCATCAAGTAGCTCCAAAACAGGTATTTACACTGGTGTAGGTGTCTCCATTGTTGCCATCCTCTTTATCGCTGCTGCTGTGGCCTTCTTTGTCTGGAGGACAAAGAAAAAAGGGGCAGACACAGAGAACCTCTTACCTACCAGCCCAGCTCCATCCACCAAGCCTTCAACACCCCTCAAAAATTTAACGCCGCAACAGGATCTCTTCGAAGGCATGTCCAACTTTGCAAGGTCAGAGAAACTGGCCACATATACTCTGGATGAGATCAAGCAGGCAACACAGGATTTCAGCCCTTCTACACAAATTAAGGGTGCTGTCTACCGCGGCGTCATGAAAGGAAGAGTTGTTGCGGTGAAGAACATGACTAGGAATGTCTCTGAAGAGCTGCAAATTCTACAAAAGGTGCACCATGCCAACCTGGTAATCCTTTTGGGCACTTGCATAACCTCATCTGAGCATTCTTACCTCGTTTATGAGTATGCAGAGAATGGGTCCTTAAGTGATTGGCTTCATGATAATGATTTTAGCATCGGGTCTGGAAGCTCTTCTACCTTGACGTGGAACAACAGGCTGCAAGTTGCTTTGGATGTTGCCACAGCTCTAGAATACATCCATGACCATACAAATCCAAGCTATGTGCATAAGGACATCAAGAGCAGCAACATCCTGCTGGATTCAAAGTTGAGAGGCAAAGTTGCGAACTTTGGACTTGCAATATCATTAGAAGATGTGGAGCAACACACAAGGCACATAGTGGGCACTCAAGGATACATGGCACCGGAGTATTTAGCTGAAGGTATGGTCTCACCCAAGATTGATGTGTTTGCGTTCGGGGTGATTCTGCTTGAGATACTGTCAGGGGAAGAGGCCATGATGAGGGACCGGGTTGGCAAGGAGAGATTCTTGTCTGAGGCGATTTCGCATTTGCTTGGTGACACTCGTGACGGAAAGGAGAAATTGAAAGGATGGATGGACCCACGCTTGCAAAATGCCTACCCATTGGACTGTGCTTACAGCATGGCTATCCTTGCAAGATCTTGTGTGGCTGATGACCCTTCGGCCCGACCAAGCGCAAGAGAGGTTGCTTACACCTTAGCGAGGCTGTTAGAGATTTCTCTAGAATGGGAGCCTTCTGGGGTGTTGGAAAATTATAATGAGAATCTTCTTGAGGCAAGGTGAAAAGTGTATTCTAGGCTAAATGATGTAGGAGTGTGGGGGGAAAGGTGTAGAAACCTTGTACTTTGATACTGTAATGCTAGAGAGGAGGCTTTTAGTGCCACAATTACTGTTAATCATTATGGCTTTGCTTTACTATATAGATTCTCAAGATTTTGGCTCACTAGAACCAAAAAGTCTTGGTCTGGTTTCTAGGACTAGAGAACCTAGTGGAGTGTCTTCAAAGATGGAACTTGGTTAAAGTCCAACCTTGTTGGGTTGCTTTTGAGCATCAAGTGGGTGGGGAATCGTTTCGAGCTGAATAAAATTGGTTGTTCTGAATTTGCAGTGGCATCTATCAGCCTTTTCATTAGCCTCATTCTTTGGTTTTCCCGCCCCCGTCCCTCATTGAGGTGCCATCGTTTTGTGCATAGAAATGAGAGCTGTTCTCAATGCATTTTTACAGCTAGTATGCCATTGCTGTCTAATAGTGCCTTTGTAGAAGCTATTTGTATGTATTCAGCTAATGTCTGGCATATAGGGTTCTTTGTATAAAAACCCTTGTTAGTCTGTTGGGTTGCTTTGAAGTAATGATCATTAGGAATTTGACTAATCAAGGTTAAATCATCTGCTATGAATCAATTGACCACCTTGGACGTGCTGATACCCATCATAGGTGCTTCCTCTGTGTTCTTGAGCCTCGCAGATTGTGACTAAGGAAACAAAATTGGTAATGTTGCTTGTGCACCTATTTTAGTATGATCAATTGAATGGTCTGCAAGACAAACAATGCAATGTTATGCCATGCTTACTTCCAATTTTATTACAAGGGCACTTTCAGATCTCAATCATTCAAGAAGCTAAAAAGGAAACAGTGCCATATGTTTCTTGATTTTTCATGCCATATGCCTTTCTTATGCTTCTATTTTAAGATGGTAAAATGTAATTTTTGCAGGGTAGAGTATGTCTTGTTTTACTTTGATGTTGGGAGATCATCCACGTGGATTGAACAAGTGTAAGGTCCTTCCTTGTGAATGTACATTGACCCTCTCTTCCCTTCTTTATTAATGCATATATATTAGCTCTCCCCATTGTCATCTCTCAAAAGCACCCATTGATTCAAATGGATTTACACATAAGGCTTAAATCATGGCAAAGATTGGAGGCCCTTGTTTACCTTTCTTGTAATAGTAGATTAAAATTTATGAAATCTAAGGTTGGTTGGATCAAGTGTTGTAGGCTGTTTTTGAAGTTTTTTTTATGAGCTATAATAACCAACTTTATTTATAATTGAAGCAACTAGTTGCAACCCATAAAGAGCTATAGATTAGGAAATCCAAGACTAACGTGACACTAGAATGCAATGGTGTGGTAGGATTGTTGAGAAGAATGTTGGGGAGAGGGTGAGTTTTAGCTCTTTCAATCAAAAAGACACATGAGTATAATGATATTGGTAAAATGAAGTGATGAGAACATTGATGTGTCTGTCCAAACCCATGCCAAATGCACCTAGCTTGAATCCCATAAACACATGATCCAGTCCATCCCACATCATCTTCACATGCAATACTAAGAAAATACCAAACACACGTGCCCAAATCACGGTAGCACATGACCCATCCACCCAAGGACACCAAACAACTCTCTCTTAGTTTTCATAACGAATCAGATGAGCATGAAGGCCAAAAACTCCCCAAGTCCATGCCTAGCTGCAATTCAGAAGCACGAAGGTGTTATTGGTATGCAACTCGGCCTGTGCGCCACAACGACCAGCCCACCGCCCTTATCTTCACGACCACTGACGTGGCCTCCACACGGGCTTCATGCCGCCCACCTGGCACCCACCATCTACCTCCTTTTTCCTTCTGCATGCTACGCTAAAAAAAGCCACCTCTTGCTTGGATTAAAAAAACCAGAAATATTGGGTTATTCTAGGAGTTGTTCACATGGGCTTGTTTAGTCCACACCTTCCCACGGTTTTCATGTAAACACATAAAGCATGCATGCCACTCCTCCTTACCGCTCCTTACCGACTGAGTCTAGCATGTGACCATGCATTGCTGTCGTCTTCTCGTACCTGAAAAATCCTATCAACGCCAAGTGTCAAGTTGGTCCATATGAATATCGTGATTGTTACTGTCAAATTCCTTAACATATCTATACCATCCCATACCAGTATGACATCAAGGAAATGACAATTACAAAGGTCGTCAATATTCTAAAATTTCCTTTTAATGTGAAAGGATAATAAGTACATATACTAATCGATGGCCATATGCATTATTGTCTAATCACACTTGAAAGTTCGGGTGTCTTAGGTCTTGATAGCAAGTGATGTTCCAACATGCATCTTCTTTCATGTCCAAAAGATGCACACCATACATGAGACTACCATGTTTGTGTTTTCTTTAAGTCTCTAAGTTAAGCTTTTTAACACTTGGTAATATTAGAATATATATTTTATCTAGGCTCAAAGTCATTTACTATGGTCATTTTAAGTTTGTACTTGACAACGATATTCATGTGTAGTAACTCATGAAGTTTCTAAAATGTTTCTAGCTATTGTTTATGGTCTCTCCCTCTTGTTTGGCAAAAGTGGTACCCATGTCATAAAGGTCAATGCTAAGGATTTTTCCTCCTAGGTTTCATGCGTCATTGACAGTTTGCCTCTTGCTTGGCAAGAGTGTCATAATCTAGTTGATATGTTTTAGTGTCTCTAAGTTAACCTCCCCTTAATGAAGGTCATGTTAAGTAATCTCCTTTCTCCTCATACTAGATTTTGATGGAGATGTTATTTGATTCTAAAAAATGCAGTCTTACTTTTTGGTTTGATGCAATTGACTGATAAGTAATACTAATAAAAGGTGAAACTCTTTGGTCACTCGTTAAAAATTTGAAGAGGATTGTTATCTTGATGATTCTATTACCGAATTGGTTGGTTGATATCGTTGGAGATGAGAAACAATGTTGGCTTTGACTTGCCACTTTACACATAGGAGGATAGGGGTTTCAACCAAGGGCAAGAAGCCATGCCTCTCATGCTCTTTACTGCCTTAAGCAGCCTTCAATTGCGAGGTTTATCGGCTTGTTCTTCACGTAAGAGGCTTTTGAGCTTCGTCTTCTTGTGTGCGAATGACTCACTTGATATGTTCCTAGCTTTTCATGAGAGTTCTTTTCTCTCTCTCACAAACTCATTCCACACATGCTCATTTGGCCGTATTACCTCAAAGGTTACATTTTTTTCCAACTCATGGTCGGCGAGACTTAGTCAGCTCATATATACGGTGTTTTGCAAAGGAAAATGCTAATGAAAAATTCAATAATGTTGTGAAGGCCTTTGTTGTGCCCGATATACCAAATGGACTTGCAAGTGAGGGGTGCATTATGTCTCTCCCATTATGTCTCTCCCATATATATAGGAGATAATTAAAAATTTTAGATCTTTTTGCTTCTATTTTTCTTTCAATAATATTGAGGTGTTTTAAAGAAGAATGTCAAGTAAAAGATGATGAAGTAACAAGTGAAGCTAGTTGGGATGTTGTGTTGCATGGAGATCCCAGTGATCATGGGATGTTGTGTTGCATGGAGATCATGCCATTAGATTTTCAAAGGGAAACATGTAACAGTAAAGTAGCTGTAAATGTTATGGATGCCTTGGTTGTTGGTTCTATTGATGTGGTTGATACAAAAGAAGTGGTCAGTTTAAATGTGGTTCTAGCTATCTATTAGAGGATAATATTGAGGTGGTGGTTCAAGAAGAATGTCAAGTAAAAGATGTCGAAGCAATAAGTAAAGCTACTTGGGATGTTGTGTTACATGGAGATCATGGTGATATGATTCCAATGAAAGAAATTTTGATGGCATGTGGTGATGAAGGCTTGACTAAAACCATCTCTTGTGAAATTTTTCCAAAGGAGGTATGCTTGGAATAAAAATTGCCAATAGGTGTGCTGACATTCATGAGAATGTTTCTTCTTGTGATCTCTTTGGAGGAATGAAAACCTTTAAATTTGGTAAATATTTGGGCACTTTTTAATGGTTCTTCATTGACAAATTATTTTTGCAACCATAAAATCATGGCAATTTTGCCTTTGTAATGTGCTTATTTGTAAAATCCTATGCAATGTAAATGATGGCATATTTTTAGTGGCTCCACAATACTTTCTACATGCCGATCATAAAAACAATCCCCATGCTAGCCTTAGAGATATGATTTTCTTTCTCCTTTTGTAGGCACCTAGAATAAAGGTCTCTCTTGAGCAAAAATATTAAAGAAATGTAACCTTAGTCATATGAAAAAAATCAAAGTGGTTGCTTTTTAGAGGTTCTTGGGGAAAAGGGGTTGGAAGAATGCACGACTCCTCTTCTTGCGAAAGGGGGTGTGTCTTCTTGCATCTTATCTTCTTCACCTTCCTTGTTTGAAAAGCACGGTCATCTTCTTGTTGCAAATCAATGTGTCAACTTGCTGCAACTTTCATGGCTATTGCACTTCTTACATGCCCTCCCTTGGGTGCGTTTGGATATGTTACTCAAGTTTTGTGTCCTTCCATTGGCCTACATTTTGGTACATTTTCCGGGAGGGAGGTAGCCATGGTTAGTGCTGTAGCAATGAAGGAAGAAGGGGAGAGGATGATGAACCACTCGATGGTTGAATCATCCTGTGTGTGTGGAAGGTCTTGGTGGTAGCCTCTTTCTTGTTGAAGATTTCAAGGTTCTGGTGTGTGGTATGTAAACAAGATTAGCTTCGATTTTCAGATTTTGATGCAGGAGGTCACATGTTTAATTTTGGGGGTTAATCTTCTTCTTTTGTGGTGGGCATAGAGGGATAAAAAGCCTTTTGTTGGCATCCCCATGGTCGATTGCTAATCTTCAATTAAGTGCTACCCTGTCCCACTATCATGTGAGGAAAGAAGACGAAGAAGAAGAAAAACCAGCCCACGACTCCATCTCCATTACGGTGCTTTTCTTGGTTATCATTTTCTCAACGTGGAAGGGTCTACACAATACTTTCTAAATGCTGATCATAAAAACAATCCCATGCTATTCTTAGAGATAGGATTTTCTTTCTCCTTTTGTAGGGCACCTAGAATAAAGGCCTCTCTTGAGCAAAAATATTAAAGAAATGTAACCTTAGTCATATGAAAAATTCAAAGCGGTTGCTTTTTAGAGATTCTTGGGGAAAAGTAGTTGGAAGAACGCACGACTCCTCTTCTTGTGAAAGGGGGCGTGTCTTCTTGCATCTTATCTTCTTCACCTTCCGTGTTTGAAAAGCATGGTTGTCTTCTTGTAAATCATTGTGTCCTTTTGTTGCAACTTTCATGGCTATTGCACTTCTTACATGCCCTCCCTTGGGTGAGTTTGGATAGGTTACTCAAGTTTTGTGTCCTTCCTTTGGCCCACATTTCAGTGTGTCTATTGGGAGGGAGGTAGCCACGGTTAGTGTTGTAGCAATGGAGGAAGAAGCGGGAGAGGATGATGAACCACCCCCGCCGCTGGTTGAAGCATCCTGCGTGTGTGGAAGGTCTTGGTGGTAGCCTCTTTCTTGTTGAAGATTTCAAGGTTATGGTGTGTGGTATAGTTAAGAAGATTAGCTTCGAATTTCAGATCTTAATGCAGGAGGTCACATGTTTTATTTTGGGGCTTAATATTCTTCTTTTGTGGTGGGCATAGAGTGATAAAAGAGCTTGTTGGAATCTCCATGATCGATTGCAAATCAAGGGGAGGCTAATGAAACATTTAGTCAAGCTCTGGAAGAGAAAATATCGAGGCGATCACCAACTCCAAAAGATTGAAAGAAAGATATCGGAGTAACAACTGGATTAAAGGGGGCAGCAACAATAGCAACAACTGGATTAAAGGGGGCAGCAACAATAGCAACAACACCAAGGTGGTTGATTTTTGGACAAGAAGAAGAAGGACGAAAACTTTGTTGTTGTCTTGCTACATCGTGGCCACCCCTGGAGAGAAAGAATAAAGAAGATCGAAGAAGAACTAGCCGACTGAAGCCAGTGCCACTGCAGAAAAAGATAATAATTTTGAGAAGATCAAAGAAGAATCAACTGAGTGCTACCCTGTGCCACTATCATGCGGGGAAAGAAGACGAAGAAGAAGAAAAACTAGCCGCATGACGCAATCTCCATTACGGTGTTTTGTTGGTTATCGTTTTCTCAATGTGGCAGGGTCTACACCAGTTTGCTGCAACGCTACAGCCATGTGGTGGTTTTTTTTAGCAATCAAGATAATGTTTTTAACATTATATACTAAATAACATTATACACTAAATAACTCCAATTCACCTACACTTCAACTAGCAAGAGGAGGTTCATCGATTCTTTTCACACACAACAGAATTTCACCAGCTTGAGAGACCCCGCCCACAGTAGTCCTTGTCATCGCGACAAATAAAATCTTCCTTTCTTTTGGGTTGTGCATTGTGATATGTGGGTGGAGATCTTCATGAAATTCTTTATGTGAGGGAGTTCTTTAAAAGTTTTTATTTTTGAATGAGGTTATGTTTGGGCTTCATGATGGAGTATTCAATTATTCCTATCGGCGGTGAGAAGTGAGTGTTCTTGGGTTCATTGGGAAGTTTGGGTTTTTCAAATCAATGTGAAGGAGTTAGATTAGGAGAAGATAGTGAGGTTTGGGGATTTGGAGATTTTAAGAAGTGAGAGCAGAGTGATGTGAGAAGTTGATGTAGAAGGATGCTCACATTGGTCTTGGGAGTTCAACTTTTCCTTTGTTCATGAGAGGACGCTTCACAATTGTTTGTAGGAGGAATGAAAACCTCTAAATTTGGTAAATATTTTGGCACTTTTTAATGGTTCTTCATGGACAAATTATTTTTGCAACCATAAAATCATGGCAATTTTGCCTTTGTAATGTGCTTATTTGTAAAATCCTGTGCAATGTAAATGAATGCATATTTTTAGTGGGTCCACTAAAAATTTAGAAAGTATAGTGGGTCCACTATACTTTCCAAATTTCGATCATAAAAACAACCCCCATGCTAGCCTCAGAGATAGGATTCTCCTTTTGTAGGCACCTAGAATAAAGGTCTCTCTTGAGCAAAAATATTAAAGAAATGTAACCTTGGTCATATGAAAAAATCAAAGTGGTTGGAAGAACGCATGACTCCTCTTCTTACGAAAAGGGGTATGTCTTCTTGCATCTTATCTTCTTCTCCTTCTCTGTTTGAAAAACACGGTTGTCTTTGCAAATAATTGTGTCAACATTTCTTTAATATTTTTTCTCAAGAGAGAACTTTATTCTAGGTGCCTACAAAAGGAGAAAGAAAATCCTATCTCTAATGCTAGCATGCGGATTGTTTTTATGATCGGCATTTAGAAAGTATTGTGGACCCACTAAAATTATGCCGTCATTTACATTGCATAGGATTTTACAAATAACGAGATTACAAAGGCAAAATTACCATGATTTTATGGTTGCAAAAATAATTTAAAGAACCATTAAAAAGTGCCCAAATATTTACCAAATTTAGAGGTTGTTATTCCTCCTACGAACAATTGTGAAGTGTCCTCTTGTGAACAAAGGAAAAGTTGAACTCCCAAGACCAATGTGAGCATTGATGAAGCACCTAATGGTTGAAGCAGCTTGCATGTGTGGAAGGTCTTGTTGCTAGCCTCTTTCTTGTTGAAGATTTCAAGGTTCTGGTGTGTGGTATGGTTAGCAAGATTAGCTTTGAATTTTAGGTCTTGATGCAGGAGGTCACATGTTTAATTTTGGGCCTTAATCTTCTTCTTTTGTGGTGGGCAAAGAGGGATAAAAAGGCTTGGCAACTCCATGGTAGATTGCAAATCAAGGGGAGGTTAATGAAGAATTTAATTAAGATCTATCTAGAAGAGAAAGTACTGAGGCGATCACCAACTCCAAAAGATTGGAAGAAAGATATCAGAGCAACAACTGGATTAAAGGGGGCAGCAACAATAGCAACACCAAGGTTGATTTTTGGACAAGAAGAAGGAGGAAAACTTTGTTGTTGTCACTATAGAAGAGGATAACAATGGTGAGAAGATCAAAGAAGGACCAACCGAGTGCTACCCTGTGCCACTATCATGCGGGGAAAGAAGACAAAGAAGAAGAAAAACCAGTCGAGTCCATCTCCATTATGGTGTTTTTGTTGGTTATCATTTTCTCAACATGGCAGGGTCTACACGAGTTTGCTGCAATGCTACAACCATGAGGTGGTTTTTTTTAGCAATCAAGATAGTGTTTTTAACATTATATACTAAATAACTCCAATTCACCTACACTTCAACTAGCAAGAGGAGGTTCATCGATTCTTTTCACACACAACAAAATTTCACCAGCTTGAGAGACCCTGCCCAGTAGTGAAGATCACATGGATGTTATTGTTATAAATGTGTTTACAGGTGTGATAAACTTTCACGGTTGGTTTAATGAATGGAGGCTTAGAGATGAGCTATGGCTACATGTTGTACCAATGTGTGCAAGCTTTCAAAGAGAGCTTATATTGTATCTATTTGTTTTGGAGAATAATACTTCTATAATGTACTTCAAAGGACCTAGGGATACTTCAAAAGGTAAATAGCTTACTTAATGCTAATTAGAAAAGGACCTAGGGGATACTTCAGAAAGTAAATAGCTTACATAAGGGAACTTGATGCTAGTTTAGAAAAGGGTTCAGTGCATGGTCTTGCAGCCAAACTTTGTGGACCAAGTTTCATTTTTGTCTTATAGTCAAACTCTGAGGAAACTCTAAGGACTGGGTTCCATTTTGGTCCAGGGGAGATATAATAGCAACATATTTGCTTTGTTGAGGCTTCCTTTTAATGCAATGTATGATATAATCATATATGTGTGGTAATTATGTGGGACCCAACATTTGGTATGCCAATCGGAGATATGGTGCCCTTGCCAAGAGACCAAGCCAAGTAGAGGCAGACTGATACTTTGCGCCATGTGTACCAAGAAGCAAGCAAACCATCCCACTCGCATCAAACTCATAGACCAGCTAGGTAATACCAGGTTAGCAAACATCGCATCCGCAAATAACCTCCCCAAACAAACGTGGCTTTTAGCAGTCTCTCCAATTTCCCCACATAAGTAAGCACAATTTTCTTATGTAGTTTGCGGGGCCAACATGAGGAGTTTCATGCCAAGCTTTCTCAAGGTAGATTCTTTGGGTGAGGGGGAGGTCATAGTGTAAAGGCACCGAAAGAAGAACATTTGCTTTAAACCCATAACTCAGTTAGAATGAGGTTACAAACCCTAGCCAAAATGTTGAAATAGCAATTTGCTTGGGATAATTAAAAAATTATGCGAGATAATCTAGTTTCAGCTAATTTGAAAATCTCACCCCATAGTAGGAGCATGTAAAAGGTGAAGTCAATGGTAAAAAAAGGTAGCACATGAATAGCACAAGGAGGTATATATAGAGTGAGCATTTATTGACACATGGATGGCACAAAGGTGCACATAGCTTGTGATTGAGAGCTATAAAAACATGTAATCCTTGGCTTAGTTTGAGAGTTGATTATGCAATGCAATTAGTATCGTTTTATTCTTGTTACCATATTATAGTAGTGATGTGTGTGAACACACTTAGGACCGCCGGGGCACTTTTTCCCTCACTAGGAGGTTTTTTCCCCCGTGCATTGTATATACGCCCATTATCTTCTAGGGCTTGTTATCTTTCATTTTTGGCACTCATAATACACTACTGTGTTGTGCTCAAGCTTCCTCATCTTCTTGAAGTTGTGTGTGCATTCCTGCAACCCTAATTCCAACAATTGGTATCAGAGCAGGCTTCCTCCTCCCGGGCAGCATCACCGGCACCTGCCGCTTCATCTCCTCCGATTGCAACGAGGTTTCACGAGCGTCTGCAGGTTAGTATATGCCGTGGGAGAGCCCGCAGGGCTCGGTCGTTTCAGAATTTTGATCTGAAGTCATTTCGCCCTCCGTTTTTGCATTCCAAGTACTGCGCAGGCAAAATCGTCCTACTGTGCAGATTTTCTGTCAAGATTAAAATCTGCAGGACAGGTGCCCATTCGTCTGTTTTACGCTGTGCTATATAGCACAGGTCGATTTTATACAGGTTTACCTCTTGCAGACAGCATTTACATCTAGTAGTACAGTCATTGGCCATGGCTGACAACAATGATGTATTCCGCATGTTGGCTGCTGAGGATAAGTTGGATGGCACCAACTATCCATTGTGGGCATATATGATGCGACATGTATTGGTAGCAAAGGGGTTATGGAATATTGTGCAGGGTATTGATGCACGTCCTATTGTGGCTGGGAATGCTGCAAACACATCAGAAACAGGTACTGTTGATGATGGTGCAGGCACAAGTGCTGTAGCAGCTGTTCGAGAACCACCACTTTCAGCAGAGCAGATTCGTTGGGATGGTAGAGATGCGCAGGCTCATGCCTTGATTGCGCTGTCTGTCAAACGTACCATTATCCCACATATTCGCTCCTGCAGGACTTCTAAGGATGCTTGGGATGTACTTGCCACATTGTATCAGGCAAGAAATGAGGCTCGTGTTGCTTATCTCCGAAAACAGTTGGAGAATGAGCATATGAACGAAGGTGATTCTATGGATAGCTTTTTGACAAAGATCAAGGATTTCAAAGAGCAGCTCATTTCTGCAGATGAAATCCTGTCAGACAGTTCACTTGTGCAGACTGTTTTGAATGGTCTACCAGATTCTTATCAGGGTTTTGCTTCCACTCTTCGCTTGATGATGAAAGGCAATCCCAATGCCTTATCATTTGAGGAGTTAGTTTCTGTTTTGCTGCAAGAAGACCAGTCAAGGCAAAACAGGAATAGTATGCGTGTCGCAGATCAAGCTTTCGGTGCTAGTCAGAGAAGCGGGAAAGGTAAAGCTGGCTTTTCTTCTAGTAAGCAGAAATCTGCAAATGCTGCGCAACCAAAGAAGGAAGACAAAGATGAGAAGAAGGGTGACAAACAGAAGACATTTTGCAAGTACTGTAAGGGAAATGATCATGTCATCAAAGCGTGTCCTAAGCTGGCTGCGAAAGAGGCTAAGAAGAAAGAGGCTGGTATGGCTGTTGCAGATGCCTCTCCTTCTAACAATGAATCTGCTAATGTTGTGCTAGATACAGAATGGGCATTCAATGCGCAGTGCAGTTATGACCCATCTTTGCATGACACATGTATGTCTGCAGTAGATTCAGATGTATGGTACTTTGACAGTGGTGCCACTAAGCATATCACCTCGCAGCGCAGTTTATTCACTTTCCTTGAGTCTGCTCCCACAGGGAATACTGTCACTTGTGCCAATAACTCCTCTTATCCCGTTAAAGGAGTTGGACAGATTGTGCTGAATGTTGCAAATGGCAACACCTTTACACTTTTTGATGCATTGTATGTGCCAGGGATCAAAAAGAATCTGCTGTCAGTCTCCGCATTTGCCAAAACAGGTTTGGTTGTAAAATTTGTGGATGACAGATGTACTGTTCATGATCTCTCTTGTGGTGACATCATTGTAGCATCTGGTTCGCTATGTCGAGGGCTGTATAAGCTCAATATGGATGGCAAATGTGTAGAGGATTCAGCATGTGCTATTATGGATACGCAGGCTATTTCAAATGCAAAACTGTGGCATGCACGTTTTGGTCATCTGAATTTTGCAAGTTTGTTGCGCCTGCAGAAATCTGAAATGGTGTCTTCTTTGCCTAAGCTTGAGGCACCTGTCAAGCATGTTTGTGAGGGCTGCATATTGGGTAAAATGCAGCGTGCTTCCTTTCCCAAAGATGGATCAGTGAGAGCTGAACGCAGATTGCAGCTTGTTCACAGTGATGTTTGTGGTCCCATGCAAACTCCATCATTTGGAAACTACCTTTACTTCGTGACTTTCATTGATGATTTTACCAGGCATGCATGGGTATATCCTTTGAAGGCAAAGTCCGAAGTGTTTTTGTGCTTCAAACAGTTTTTGGTTATGGCTGAAAATGTGTCAGAAAGTAAGATGGGCACCCTCCGTTCAGATCGAGGGGGGGAGTATATGTCTTCAGAATTTAATGCATTTCTGGCTGAGCGTGGGATAAAACACCAATGTACAGTGCCGTATACACCACAGCAAAATGGTGTGGCTGAGAGAAAAAACAGGTCTCTCATGGAAATGGCAAGATGTATGGTTAAGAGTCAAAGTCTACCACATGGTTTTTGGCTTGAGGCTGTCATGTGTGCCACTTATGTACTAAACAGGTGTCCCACCAAAGCATTACAGGTTGTCACTCCATATGAGGCTTGGCATGGCCGCAAGCCATCTGTTGGCCATTTACGTGTTTTTGGTTGCCTGGCATATGCATTAGTGCCTGTGCAACATCGCAGAAAATTGGATGACAAAGCTGTCAAATGTATTTTTGTTGGATATAGTGCTGAGAGCAAAGGCTATCGTTTGTATCATCCACAGACAAAGCGCATTTTGGTTAGCCGTGATGTTGTATTTGTGGAAGATGCAGTTCAGCCCTTGGTTTCATGTACTAAGGAGACAGATATCAGCTCACGTGATGTCTATGATACATTGTTGCCTCTTTTCAGTGGTGCACAGTCAAGTGCAATACCTCATGAGGCAGTTTTTCAGCCTATGCAGGTTTTAAATGATGGCACAGATCAGCCTATATCTGATGCAGATGTGCATGATGCACTTGAGGATGAGAGACAAGAGATTGAGGGCTCTAGGAATATGCCTAGATGGCTGGTGCAGACTTTGCGTGACAGCAAGTTGGATGCCCCTTTGTCTAGTCGCACTCGTTCTGGCTCTCATGGTGCCTCTTATGCGTCAGATTGTTATGCATTGGCTGTTTCTAGTATGTGCGATGAAAGTGAGCCTGTTTCATTTGATGAGGCACAAAGTTCAGAAAATTGGATGGCTGCTATGCAAGCAGAATACGATGCTATTAAGAAGAATGGTACATGGTCTTTATGTGACTTGCCCCCTGGCAAGAAGGCCATTGGCACTAAGTGGGTATACAAATTGAAGCGTAAGCCTGATGGCACAGTGGATCGCCATAAGGCTAGGCTTGTTGCAAAAGGTTATGCTCAAGAGAAGGGCATTGATTTTGATGAGACTTTTGCTCCCACATGTCGTATGACCACTGTTCGTAGCATCTGTGCATTAGCAGCTCATAATGGTTGGAATGTACATCAGCTGGACATAAAGACTGCATTCTTAAATGGAGATTTGCATGAGGAGGTGTATGTATCGCAGCCTCGTGGTTTTGTTCAAAGAGGGCAGGAAAACAAAGTGTGCAGGTTAAAAAAGGCTTTATATGGTTTAAAGCAAGCTCCACGAGCTTGGTATGAAAAAATACATGCATATTTGACTGCACATGGGTTTCAGAATAGTCCAACAGAAAGCACTTTGTATGTTAAACGTGTGGATGGTGTACATCTAATCATTGCTCTCTATGTCGATGACATGCTGCTCACAGGACCAAATGAGAGTCATATTGCTGATTTTAAGGCTGATTTGAATGCCTCTTTTGAGATGTCAGATTTGGGGCATTTGCATCATTATTTGGGGATACAATTTAAGCAGTGTGATGGAGGTATTGCTTTGTGTCAGACAAAGTATATTGAAACATTGTTGCGGAGATTTGGCCTTGAAGACTGCAAGCCTATTGCTACTCCAATGGAGACAGGTTTGAAGTTGAGTCTTCATGATGCTGGAGATCACTTTGATGTCACACTCTATCAGACAGCTGTTGGTTGCCTCATTTATGTATGCATTACGAGGCCAGACATTCAGTTTGCAGTCTCACAGGTGAGCAGATTTATGCATAGCCCAGGCATTAAGCATTGGCAGGCAGTGAAGCGTATCTTTCGCTATTTGAGTGGTACTCGGCATCTTGGGTTGTTTTATCCCAAGGGGGGATCATTGCCGCCAGATTTACATGCTTTTTCAGATTCTGACTGGGCTGGTTGTTATGACACACGCGTGTCCACGAGTGGTTTTTGCTTCATGCTTGGAAGCTCATGCATATCATGGTTGAGCAAGAAGCAGCCTACTGTGGCCACTTCTAGTTGTGAAGCTGAGTACAGGGCAGCTTTCACAGCTACGGTTGAGTGTGTGTGGCTCAGACGCCTTATGGCTGATTTGGGTGTTGGGCAGCCATCTGCCACCACCATCTTCACTGACAGTCAGAGCGCATTGGCAGTTGC
Organism: Cibotium barometz; assembly: GCF_041138505.1. Taxonomy (NCBI): domain Eukaryota; kingdom Viridiplantae; phylum Streptophyta; class Polypodiopsida; order Cyatheales; family Cibotiaceae; genus Cibotium; species Cibotium barometz. Next base: position 27,443,488 of record NC_141051.1, read on the forward strand.
GCGGAACCCAGTGTTCCATGCTCGTACGAAGCACATTGAGGTGCACTACCATTATGTCAGGGAGAGACTCTCTGCAGGAGAGATCAGTTTGGCTTATGTGCCAACACAGGATAACCTTGCAGACCTTTTCACAAAGGCTCTGCCTCGTGAGAAGTTCGAAGCTTTTCGCAAAGCTTTGGGCTTACTCCCTTTTGTGGATTCGTCCACATAGCTAGACACTTCCCTATACATGAGTGCTAGCTCTTGTTCACCGCATCACTCCAGGGGGGATTTGTTACCATATTATAGTAGTGATGTGTGTGAACACACTTAGGACCGCCGGGGCACTTTTTCCCTCACTAGGAGGTTTTTTCCCCCGTGCATTGTATATACGCCCATTATCTTCTAGGGCTTGTTATCTTTCATTTTTGGCACTCATAATACACTACTGTGTTGTGCTCAAGCTTCCTCATCTTCTTGAAGTTGTGTGTGCATTCCTGCAACCCTAATTCCAACAATTCTTCTCTTTATTGATTAATCTTACACTACAAGGGATCGGGCTCATACCCGCGTTCCTAGCCGCTAAAAATGACTTGGAAAAAAAAGTAGCGGGCCCGTGTATCAGCGTGTGTATAATCGCGGCCAGAGACATGCATGTAAAAGCGCGTGTATATGAATGTTCAGACTCGCTGATACACGGGCGTATACACGCGTTCTGTCAGTTCAGCTGCGCTTAGACGCGCTGATAGAAGGGTGTATTCACGCGTTTTGTCAGTTTAGCTGCGCTTATACACGCGTATTTCACAGATTTGACGCGTCTATATACGCGTATTTTACAGATTATCCGCGTATATACACGCGGCTTTTTACAGAGTTGACGCGTCTATACACGCAAACAGAGAGCAAAAAAAAAATCCAGAGAGTGCTATTTGGTACCTGAATGCTGTTCCAGCATTCCAGCACCCAATAACACTCTCTGGATTTTTTTTTTGGGTGCATTAGACCATCCACGAGGAAGATATCCACGAGGAAGATTTAAGACAAGAACGACATGAATGCATACATTGTCAATACACGATTCAAGATAGACATGAATGCAATACTATCGATTCACGATTCAATATTACTATCAAAATTTTATGTGTACACATATATACAAGGGAGTCCATATGTCGAAGTAGCCCATGGCTTCAGTTACAAAAATATATATACAACCACATCCTCAATATGGAATGTGATACTATAAGTCTGAGTACTACTCAGACCCAGATGATGACTCGCTGCTCCTTCCATGATCCGAGATGAGCTCACATCGGTCGGAATGTCCGATGAGTAGTGCTCACGTCCACCCTCTGCAATGGCGACGGGTGGATCATCAGCAGCAGCTTGTGCCTGTTCAAGTGATATATAGTATATAAGTATATATATATGTAATTCAATAAACCAAAATCATTCGTTTAGAGTTTTCAAGTACCTGTCGACCGTATGGTCTCATGGCCATCTTAAACTACGCGTCCGTAGTACGTCCCTCGGCTTTGAAGAGGGCCCACGTGTCACGTTTGCTATGCCGACGAGCATACCCAGTATCGTGGGCTGTGGGCTTCCTCCCCGTAACCCGTCGCTATATCATAATCAACACAATTTGTAAGATTAAAACAATCATAGAATCAATGAATTAAGTAAACAATCAAATAAAGTGGCAAGATACGAACTCTGCCTCCCATGACTCGACGCCGCCAGATCCGAAATACGAAGATCCAGTGGTCTCCATCTGGATCCGTCGTGCCTCCACATGCTGCCTGCTCTTCACGCCACCCTCTACTCGTTTCTTTGCCTCCTTCCACTCGCGTTTGTGCGCAGTGTGGCAGGTTTCTCGGCAGGATAGCCTCCCGCAGCTACATTTAGCCCATCATCGTACGCGAGTTTCTTAAGGTGAGATCTTTTATTACTTAAGATCTCCCTTATTCGCGTCCTTCCCCATACATCCGAGAATGTAGCATGTGGGGGATTGGGGTACCGACTATGTATAGCCTCTATCACCTCCCCAACTAATCGGCTATTTTGATCTTTAAATCTAATAAAACAATTTCTATACAAGTTTGATACTACCCCACGCATGTACTCCATTACCTCTTTCCCCCTCGCATCCATCACTATCCTGTCCCTATCCGTCACATCATAGCAGATCACTCCCTCCACCTCTCTCATCTCCTCCTCATCCTCACTGTCTCCTCTAACTCTTCTCCCTCTATCTCCTCTCTCACCGCGTGCCCTACTACCTCCCCCACCAAAGCACCCGCCGCATCCTCCACTCCCACTCTTCCTACTGCTGCGGGTGGAGTCACGACTGGGGGATTGTCTACGTGACGGTGGCTGTGAGCCCTGACGTGATGGTGGCTCTGACGGAGTACGCGATGGTGGCTGTGAGCCCTGACGTGATGGTGCTTGGGAGGGTGTGCGTGAGTGTGTCTGGGACGAGGTATGTCTCCTCGGTGGGCGTGGAAGAGGAGAAGCTGCATGCCGTCTCGTCGGACTCACAGGCATAGACGGCAGTGGAGTGCCCTGGATACTCACGGTCGGGGTATAGACACCAGGCATGGAAGGAGGGGGATGGGCATACATGTACTCTGTAAGCTCAACTGGACCAGGATGGCACCCAAAATGATTTAGCATCTCCATCAGCCAATTGCTGTACGCAAATAGATCAGATGAAGAACCTGGATCCATAAAGAATCTGCAAAAATAAAAGTATATACATGATTGCATCAAAGCACAAATGCAAGCTAGCACATATGATTTTCCACCATCAAACTGACATCACTATCTAGAGAATTCACATCTTCAACAACACTCAGAACTATAGAGTTATCCTCCTACAACTCTTCAAAAACTACATCACTATCACCACAACATCCATCTTGTGTGGTTATCTTCAAAGGTTGCACACACATTATTGCATGCATAAGGAAAGAGACAGGGCAAAGGACAAACTGACTCACCTCTGAAAAAGTGAGTCTTCTTTTTGGCTGGTTTCCTTCACCCGTGTGTGCTCCTTGTCTGCTCCTTGCACTTAGGTTTAGTGCTCTGTTGGAAGAGGCGACGATGAAGGAGAGCAGATCTATATTTTAAAAATGTTTATTTGGGGAAGGCGGGTTATTTTTAGGTTGAACAGGTCGTCGCGTGTAAAAGCGCGTGTATCTACGCATTTATAATAAATCAACCGCGTTTATACATGCGATTTTTAGGATGTAGCCGCGTTCATACACGCGATTTTTCAAGATATAGCCGCGTTGATACACGCGATTTTTAGGATGTAGCCGCGTGGATACACGCGATTTTTAGGATGCAGCCGCGTTAATACACGCGATTTTTATACTTTCATTAAAAACTGATTATGATTTTGTGTTTATTGGTTTGTACATAGGATGTTATCAACCTCCTCAAGCAGGTCTGGTGAGGATGAGACAATGCGTCATCGTAATCGCGATGTGTGGTTGGGACAAAGGATCAAGTGTATGTGTAATAGATATCAAGGATGCATTGTACGAGCACGTCGAATTACCTTGAATCACATCTCCATGTATGGAGAATGGAATCAAACAGGTTTAGAGGTGAGTAGATGTAAATTGATAGTATTCAAATGACTCATGGTATCCAAATTAAATTAATGGAGTTGTAATATATATACTCTAATTGAAGCAGGATACAGTACCACACCCTAACATGGTGCCCTACGCGCAGCGAGAGCACGCAAAGCGTCGACGAGATGATGCTGGAGCTTCGGGATCTATTGTCAGAGATGAGTGGGAAAGGGATGACAATAGCCCTGCACCCCACGAAGTTGTGGAAGAGGAAGTGTTTGATGATATGGTGCGGTATCTTTTTAAGGATGATCCCAAAGGTATGGACGACGATGATATGGAACAAGAGCATCTTTACAAGGCTTCATCGACACCGGTTTTTGAAGGGTGCACATTCTCTATTTTACGTGCTTCACTTGAACTACTCAATATACAAACAGTTTATGGATGGAGCAATGCAAGTCTTGACGCATTATTGAAGTAAGCATTCTAACTCGCAAATTTGAATTAGTGGTTTAGGGTTTAGGGTTTAGGACTAATTGATGATATTGGATGCAGGCTATTATCAAACATGCTTCCAAAGGGAAATAGACTACCCATCTCAAGAGACATAGCGAGGCGCTATGTGACATCTCTTGGAGGATTGGATTATGATCGCATACATGCATGCGTAAATGATTGCATTCTCTTTCGTGGGACGCATAAGGAGGCTCGACATTGTCCCACTTGTGGTGAAGCAAGGTATAGAACAGATGTGAAGAGTTTTGATGTACCTCGTAAAGTCTTGCGACACTTTCCTATAATTCCTCGCATCAAACACATGTGCAAATCCATAGCAGAGCTCATGTCATGGCATTCCTCACATCGATCGGATGATGGCATGTGGAGAATTCCTGCAGACACTCCTACTTGGAAGCATATTGAAGATGAGTGGCCCAGCTTTAAAACAGAGCCCAGAAACTTGAGACTTGGCCTAGGTATGGATGGAGTGAATCCATTTGGTTTCAAAAGCACCGCATAAAATGTGTGGCCAGTTGTGTTGGTGAATTACAACCTTCCACCATCAATGGCGATCAAGAAGGAACATCTTATGTTATCGCTTCTAATTCCAGGGAAACATAAAGTCAAGCATATGGATGTTTATCTCAAACCGTTGATTGATGAGTTGGAGGAACTATGGAGAGGTGTTGCGGTGGTGGACATTAGCAGGCCTCCCTCCTCTCGACACTTCGACTTAAAAGCAGTGTTGATGTGGACAATGCATGACTTTCCAAGATACAACGATTGTTCTGGTAAGAATTTTAATTACCTCCCTACTCTAATACTATTGGCTATATTAATTATAACTATTGACTTTATTATTCTAACTTTTATTTATATTTTAACAGGTTTGAAAACATCGGGCAAACATGCATGTCCTGTTTGTGGCCCTTCGTTAGTATATGAGTATGCTTTGACGGTTTGTGTAAGACCATATTCGATAATCATCATCGATTTCTCCCGTCAGATCATCCTAAATATGTTGCTAGTAAGAGTAACATTCCTCCACAAACACTTCGTGTGCAAAAGATTGGAAGCGTATTTGGGAGTCTACAAATATTCTTCCTCCAAATGGCATGAACAGGTATAGTAATGTTTTTCAATCTTGTTTTGTGTAGTCTCTAATTGGATTAAAGGTCACATAGAGCAATCCCTTGTGTAGGTACTCCATTTTTTTTCGGCTACCATATTGGACCCATCTTAAGATCAACCATCTTCTTGATCCCATGCACATCTTCAAGAATGTGGGATCTGGTATTTGGGAACATGTTATTAGTAAACGAGACAATGTTAGCGTACAGGAGGACTTGCGGGTCGTAGGACGTATGCGTCAAGCTTGGCCACGAGAGGAGGGTGGGCACGTTCGTCTTCCGCCTGCACCATGGAATATCAAAGAAAGAGGAGAAGCAGGTAAAGCAGGCCATCACCACTTTGCGTACTCCCACTGGATGCATGAGATCATTGAAGGGAGCCTTTACAACCACTAAGAAAAGAGGCGTTGGGCAACTATATGGGTTGAAGTCCCACGATTGGCACAAGATGCTCCAAGTAAGTGTTTTCCAAGTCTTGTACGTTGAAATTAAATTTTGTAATGCCATAAACCATACATACATGTGCTCTTATGTGCGCAGTTCATACTACCTACTAGCATCGACCATTGTGCAAATAAGAGTTTGAAAAAATGTATTTATAAGATGGGCGAGCTTGTGAGGTATGTAAAACCCATGTCAGATCACCCTTCATTATACCTTGCAAAATTAACGTGCATGAGGTATAACGTACTATTCATTTATTTTTTAGATATGTTAGTTCCAAAGCAATTGATCCAGCCACATTGGATGATGCGCGTGTTATGGCAGTGGAGGTGGTTTGTTTGGTAGAGGAAACTTTTTCGCGAACCATTCTCACAAGTCAACTACATCTCATTGTGCATTTAGTGACGAAATTGCTTTATGTGGCACTGTGCATGCACGTTGGATGTTCTTCCTAGAGCGCTTCATGAAGACCTTAAAAGACTTTGTGAGGCAAAGTGCAAGGCCCGAAGGAAGAATGGCCGAGGGTTGGTTGATACAAGAGTCTCTTGTATATATTTTAGAATTTCTTGGTCAGGTGGATAGCTCTTTGCTACGACTATGGAGCAATGAAGAGGACTTGAGGATGACCTCTATTGTGCCTCAAGGAAAAGGACAGAGTAAAGTAATTGACAGAACATTGATTGATGATCTCAATTTCACTTGCATCCTTAATAGTGATGTGATGAGAAGATGGGTTACAAGATATGAGGATGCAAAGACAAAAAGGCAAGCAAAAAGAGCTCTCTTTCTTCGGAGGCAACATGGCTCTCGTAAGGCGTACCCTAAGCATCTAGCAACACTTCCGAATGATATCAATGTTGATTGGTTGCATGAGGAAATGGAGAGAGCAGAGAGCGACGAGGGCTGCATATCACAGCGGAAGAATGGGAGTATGCACGAGGATGCATGTTAAAGGTACATAGAACTAATGTTTTGCATTAGTTGTAAGTGATTTGCTTTTAATATTTATTCACATTGCTTACACAAATATTGCTTCTATTTTGGTCCAGTGCACTATGTTCAATGCTATATGGTGTGAAGGTAAGCATTTTCAAACACAAAGAATTGATGAAAAGAGGAATACACAAGATTGCGGTGTCATTAGTAGCTTTGAGGGAGCTAATGAAAAAATGGATGATTATTGTGGCACAATCCAAGACATATTTAGGCTTGACTTTCGTCGCTTCTTTGTGTATGTTTTGGATGTCAAATGGCAAATGAACGTGGTGGAAAAAGAGCCTAATGCAACGATAAAACTCCATGCAAGTGGCTATGTAATTATTGAGTCTTGACTTTACAAAGTTTTGGCAAACAAAGAAAGATAGGCTCGTATTGCCACACCAATGTGAGCAGGTATGCATTTTTTTACTAATGTGTTTCATGTACATATATATCTAAGCTCGCGTACCCCTTGACTTTTGATATGCTAATTAATTACTGCAATATGTGTATTTGAGTAGATTATCTATCTGCCAATGGTGCATGACATTAAATGATGGTACGTCATCCCTATTGCACCACGTTCCAAAGTGATGTATAATACATTCACTGATATGGAGCATATGGAGGATGTAACAAGCCGCAATGAAGATGATGTCGAACATGCCAATGAAGATGTTGTGATCGATGATCAAGAAATAAGAGATGATCATGATAATGAGGATGAGCGTGCCATTTCTCATGATCATGAGAATGACCCTACCATTGAGGATGATGGTGATGTTGATGAGGATGATCAGGACATCGATACCATTATCAATGGATAAAATATCGATAGTGGAATAAATTTAATCGTAGCCTTACAAATTGATCAAATGGATATTGATGTTGATCATTTGGCAAGGATGGATCTTATTGAAGATGAGATCGAACCCTAACCAATCCATCACTGTATCGTTCTAAATTGATGACATTTCAATTGTATATGTTGTCTTTTAATTATCTCATGATTTATTTTTGAATATATTTCATTGTTGTAAATGCATGTAGTGGGATTGTGTAATGATATATACTGTAATGTACTATGAGATGGTTTAAAGAAAATAGTTTTTAATTTTGTAAAGAAATTTAGTTTTTCTTAATAAAGCGTGTATTGATGCGTGTATATACACACGCTTATACACGCGTTTCTGAAACCAGTATACACACGCATTTAGATGCCAATATACACGCAAATTTAAATGCCAATATACACGCGCCCGATACTATTTAAATACATGCGCGACCATACACGCGCCCGTAATTTATCGCGTGTATGGCAGCATTGTCTTGTAGTGTTAATTGATGTTCTTGATTAGCATTATCAATTATAATGGAGTTGATATTAGTAATTAAACCTCCTTAGCTTGTGATTTGAGAGCTATAAAAACATGTAATCCTTGGCTTAGTTTGAGAGCTTGATTATGCAATGCAATTAGTATCTTTTTATTCTTCTCTCTATTGATAAATCTTAATTGATGATCTTGATTAGCATTAATTATAATGGAGTTGATATTAGTAATTAATCCTTGTTAGATCCAACTTTCAACTTGGTATCAGAGCTTCGTTATTAGGAGAGGTGATTAGGATTTGCTTAAGGAATGGTTCATAGTACGTGATTAGTTTAGTCTTATTTTCTCAATCTCATTAGAGCCTTCTTGAGGTTAGAGTAGACAGATTCTAATTGTTAGCAGTTTCAATGAAAGAGAGTGATTGCCTTGGAATTAAGTAGCGCATCAGCTCCCAGCTCCCTCAGAGAAATTATGGTTAACTTCTTCTCCCTCGACATTAGCAAGAGTAGCATCGACTTGTGTCGTGCTTGTGCAGGTGGGCGCAATTATAAGGTTGGTCTGTAGCTGTATTTTTTTTAAAAGCGCCTATAGCAACTCAATAAGCAGCAAAGCGACAGTCATCAGGTGCAACAGTGGAAAAGCATCAGATTGAAGAGAACCAAACAGTAGAACCCGGCAAAAATTTCATGCAAAGAAGTGTAAAGCACAGCATCATCATCTCAATGCAAACTGAGGAGGAGCTACTATTTCTATGTCTCCCTCAGTGTTGCAGTGTTGTTCTTAGTTATGCTTTTGGGTGCTCTTGCAACTACCATAGAAGCAGGTGCCTTGAGCAACACCACCAATTAGGCAAAGGTAAGCAAAGACTCATCACATGAGCACAGTGCATAGGTGCATAGGCTTCTCCTCCATCGCGCAGCCCATTCTAGTGTAGCTACCCTGAGTAGCTCAAGGTAGGGGAGTAAGGCACAACTAAGAAAAGAAAAAGTAGCAGAAATGCCTCTATCTGCTGAGATGACCATAGAGAAAGTGCAGGGAAGAGCACCCATCACCCGTGCAGAGACACAAGAGACGCAGAGGCGACCCTTTTTTTGTGGTTAAAAAGAAAAACTAACAAGTTAAGGTTTTAAAGCCTTATAACTCAATTTGGAGTAACGGGGTGTTCTCTAAGTTGGTAAGTGGGTGTTCACATGGGCATGCTTATGTACATAATTTTTAAGTTCTTTTACACCATAGATGCCATCCACTTGACTTGGACATTATTTGCTTCGTCATTAGTATTAATTTTGGGATCTTCATATATTAGGAGGCATTTGGACTCACTTCTCTCTCTCTCTCTCTCTCTCTCTCTCTCACACACACACACACACACACACACACTTTTCTCTCTCTCTCTCTCTCTCTCTCTCTCTCACACACACACACACACACACACACACACACACTTTTCTCTCTCTTTTCCTCTCTGTCATGCCTGTCACTATGGCAAGAACCAAACAAATCACAAGGAAGGTGCCATAACAAATCAGACAAAAGAAGGCGGCAATATAAGAGGCAAGGGTGGCCACTATGAAATCGATGTTGAAGTACCAAGAACAAATCAAACAAACGAAGGTGACAATACAAGAGGCAAGGGTGGTGGTTGTGCAAAGGCGATGTGGAGAAGGCTCGAAGAGGCCAAGGAATACCGTTCATGGTGACGAGGATGCAGAACAAGAGAGATGCCCACAAGACACGAAGACCAATGAGGAAATTGAGACCAACGAGGATAGTGAAAGATGGAGGACCCTAGGCAGAGTAAGCAACCAGGCGCAGTATTAGGGGGACAAAGAGGCTCCTCCTTGGCTTGGCCAAGATATCCCCCTTAATGCCCAATCAACACGGGAGCAAAACATTGCCAAGAAATGCTAGGCCCCCCATGGGAACATGCAGCTACAGAGCAAGAGGGAGGGAGAGATGGTGAGGACGAGGGCAACGAACATGAGCATTGCCACCCCCCAAGCAAAAAAAGGTCCAAGAAGTTCTACCGACCATGAGCTCGAGTGCAAGGGCCCCAACACGCACCTCGTCATCGGTGCAAGCAAGGAATCAGGGCCTTATATGAGATCTCCTTGTTCGGAAGGCCCCCTTCAAGCGCACGATGAGTGAGATCCTTCAAAGCTACAAGATTGACTTTCGCATGCAAGCCATCACGCTTGAAGCTATTCGAGAAGCCGTGGAAGACACTAACTTGTGTGCAATACATGCACGAAAATTGAAGTGGGCCCGTTAGTTCATATAATGGGAGGAGGGGGGGGGGCGAGGGGAGCTAGCAGTAGTGGTCCCTAAAAGTTTGGGGAAGGGGGGCAAGGGGGGCTAGTAGTTAGTGGTCCCTAAAATTTTGGGGAGGGAGAAGACTAGTAATTAGGGAGATAAGCCTAGCCACCCCCTCCTTTTCAAGTGGATGGAATGTGCATACTCCTCTTTTCCTATTGGTCCATTCTCAATGAAATGTTCCATTCCTCATTTCCTATTCCCAAAATTAATGAACCAATAGGAAATGAGTAATGGAACATTAATTAAGAAAATAGGAAACGAGGAATGGAACGTTAATTAATGAACTAATAGGAAACGAGGAATGGATCATTTCATTAAGAATGGACCAATAGGAAAAGAGGAGTGTGCACATTATATCCACTTGAAAAGGAGGGGAAGGGCTAGGCTTGTCTCCCTAATTACTAGTCTTGTTCCTCCCGCAAACTTTTAGGGACCACTAACTGCTAGCCCCCCTCGCCCTCCCTCCTCCCATTTTATGCACTAATGGACCCACTTCAATTTTTGTGCATGTATTACACACAAGTTAGTGTCTTCCCACGGCTTCTCAGATAGCTTCAAGCGTGATGGCTTGCATGCGAAAGTTGATCTTATAGCTTTGAAGGATCTCACTCATCGTGCGTGCGAAGAGGGCCTTCTGAATGAGGAGATCAATGCTCTTCTGGTAGTGTTAGATCTCGTATAAGGCCGTGATTTCCTTGCTTACGCCGATGTGATGGAGTGCGCATTGGGGCCCTTGTACACGTGAGCTCATGGTCAATAGAACTTCTTGGACCTTTTTTGCTTGCGGGGTGGCAATGCTGGTGTTTGTTTCCCTCGTCCTCATCATCTCTCCCTCCCTCCTGCTCTATAGCTGCGCGTTCTCGTGGGGGCCTAGCATTTCTTGGCAATGTTTTGCCCCTGTGTTGATTGGAAATTAAGGGGGATATCTTGGCCAAGCCAAGGAAGGAGCCTCTTCATCCCCCTGATACTACGCCTGGCCGCTTAATCTCCTTAGGATCCTCCATCTTTCGCTATCCTCATCAGTCTCAATTTCCCCATCACTCTCCGTGTCCTGTCGGCGTCTCTCTTGTTTTGCATCCTCGTCATCACTATGAATGGTATTGGCCTTTTGGAGCCTTCTCCACATTGCCTTCGCATAGTCGCCACCCTTGCCTCTTGTATTGTCGCCTTCTTTTGTTTGATTTTTTCTGGCTACTTCAACATTGCTTTTGTAGCCGCTACCCTTGCCTCTTGTCAATGCCACCTTCTTTTGTTTGATTTGTTATGGCACCTTCCTTGCGGTTTTTTTGGTTCGTGCCATAGGGAAGATAGAAAAGTGTGAGGAGAGAGAGAGAGAGAGAGAGAGAGAGAGAGAGAGAGACATAAAAGTGAGATTGAGGAGAATGAGTTCTTATGGGTATTTATAGGGCAAAAAATGGCATTATAACCTAGAAAAAACCCTAATTTAAATTAAAATTCTGAATCGCACTTTAAAAAAAGGCAAGACACAGAGCAAAGCTTACATGAATCTATCACAAAACATCAAGGGAAGGCTTCCATAGACCCCCAACAATATTTTTTGTAGCAAAAATTTTAAAAAAGGCACTGTCAGAAGGGCACGAGTTTTGGCAATATAGTATCGTTGTTTTTCCAAAATGTGTGCCCTTCTTAATTTATGTTGCAAGAAATGTTATGGGGGCCCTATGGGGAAGACCCCTACAAGTGTTTTACATGTGGCATAAGTCCATTTTTGGCATGAAAATTTCTAAACTATTGGTGATCTATTTATCTCCCATAATCTTTATAAAGAAAGTTTCCTATCCCTTTCACTAGTGTTATAAAGGATATAAAATGTGAATATTCTCAAATAAAATATTAAGAGGATTATATTAAAATATTGGGAAGTGGTAGCAGTACCTTGTACTTTTGAAACAGGGTGATTTGACTATAATTTTAAAAAAATCGCCTACATACTTTCTATTTCCCCCTTTCTTTTTCTCTTTTTTCAAATTCTCTCCCCTTCACCCCCTCGTCTCCATTTTTTCCTACTCCTTATTCAACTGGTTCCATCAGACTACTTATCTCCACCACCACTTGCATTATGTAACATGTGGGGTAACATTACTAATTATGAGTTTAGCCGATACCTCTTAGGTCTACAACTCTCTGAGTTGATTATAGAAGAGATGCACAGATTAACACCTACACAAAAAGAGTTAAGAGAAAGATTGGAGAAACAATGTCTTGTGCCCACCTCATCGCATAGCAGTGGGGCTTCAAGGTTCTTTAAAACTGCAACTTCAAAAGATCCGCCATATGGGTCCACTACTAACATAGAGGCTTGTGGGTCAAGCATTCCAAATGGCATAAGAGTCAAGTACTGCACGTCAATATCAGAGGAACCAGCTAAGAAAATAAAGGCTACTTTGAAAATGAAAGCTATGGTGGTAGAAGAAGTGAAGAGAGTGGAGAAGTATGAAGTTTTCAAGATTGAATCGCACGGGGATGATGCATACGTGGGAAAATATGATGTGCATGTGAAAGACGAACCGTCTTGTATATGTCCTGATTTTAGAGATAGAGACACCAAGAAGAAGCCGTACCTTGCATGCAAGCACTGTGTGTGTGTATTTTTCTATTTATTTATAAAGAGGCCATATAGGGACACTAGTGATAGAGTTTGTCTATACCTTTGGGGATGACCTTAGTGACCTTGGAGATTCCATTGATAGTGAGATGATTGATACCACTTATCTCTCTTGTGTAGACACTTTGTCAGTGCTTAGTGATGATGATATTTATGATGATCCAACTTTTATTTTAGAGGGACATACACATATAGAGTGTCTTACACATGGAGATATTGTGCATGGGTCAGATCATACTCATACATATATTGATATCATGGATCACGACTTTGACTTTTCAAGTGGTACTACATGTGATGGTGACATGAGTTCACATCTTACTCTACATAAGGCCAACCTCGAGATATGTTCTTTTGGCTCCTACGCATGTCGACACACGAGCCTATTTTCTTTGGAGCCAAGACATTTTCCTTTGGATGCATTCTTTGCCATTTGTTGAGGAGCACGGTTTTTGGATATATGGCTCGACATTCAGATGTATCTATGACATATTCTAGTCTTGGCCTACACGATGATTCTTTTGTGCTAGGACCATTTGACATTCTGGCTAGGAGTTTGGAGCTTCTTCGACACATACCTTTCATGCCAGATTCACATTGTGGTCGTGAGGATGGGCTTATGAGTTTTCCTTTCAACCCTGGAGCTACTATCTCTTTGGAGTTGAGCTTTACTTTTGATCCAGGAGCTACTACCATTTCAACTTCGATGGTTTGGGGTGTATACCATACATATCTCTTTGATCCTGGAGGATACTCGACTAGCGTCGTCATTGATAGTGGTTCCTTATCCTCTCCACTTGCACAAGATTATCATGGGACCATTGCCTTGGATTTTGAATGCCTCGGATTTCCTTTTAATCTAGGAAGTTGCATAGATATCCTCATCATCGACGGAGCCCTTTATCCTTTCCATTTGACCCAGGGGGTCATATGATTCATGTATGGGACTTCCACTACATTCAGTCATGGATGTGATTTTTTTGACTTTTTTACATAGCCACTTGTATATGTCTTTTCTTTGGGCACGACCACCCTTTGATTTCGAGGACCATCCCCTCCTACAATGATTTCGTCCTCGAAATCGAAGGGTGGTTGTGCCCAAAGAAAAGATATATACAAGTGGCTATATACAAAAATTTAAAAAATCACATCCATGACTGAATGTAGTGGAAGACCCATACATGAATCATATGAGCCTCTCGGTCAAATGGAAAGGATAAAGCACTCCTGTTGATAAGGCTATCTACGCAACCTCCTGGATCAAAAGGAAATCCGAGGCATGCAAAATCCAAGGCAATGGTCCCATGATAATCTGGTGCAAGTGGAGAGGATAAGGAACCACTGTCGATGAACGGAGCTAGTCGAGTATCCTCTAGGATCAAAGGGATATGTATGGTATACATCCCGAACCGTCAAAGCTGAAATGGTAGTAGCTCCTAGATCAAAAGGAAATCTCAACTCCAAAGAGATAGTAGCTCTAGGGCTGAAAGAAAAACTCATAAGCCCATCATCACGACCACAATGTGAATCTAGCATGAAAGGTATCCGCCAAAGAAGCTCGAAACTCCTGGCCAGAATGTTAAATGGTCCTGGCCAAAAGAATCATCGTGTAGGCCAACACTGGAATATGTCATAGATACATCTGAATGTCGAGCCATATATCCAAAAACTATGCTCCTCAAATGGCAAAGAATGCATCCAAAGGAAAATGTCTTGGCTCCAAAGAAAATAGGCTTGTGTCGACATCCATAGGAGCCAAAAGTACATATCTCGAGGTCGGCCTCATGTAGAGTCAGATGTGAACTCATGCCACCATCACATGTAGCACCACTCGAAAAGTTGAAGGCATGATCCACCATATCAATATATGTATAAGTATGATCCAACCCATGCACAATATCACCATGAGAAAGACACTCTATATGTGTGTGTCCCTCTAAAATAATAGCTGGATCATCATAAAGATCATCATCACTAAGCATTGACAAAGTGTCTACACAAGAGAGATAAGTGGTATCAGTCATCTCACTAGTAAGGCACAAGACTGATAGCCAACAAGTTGGTGGTTTAGAATATCATTCTCTTATAACTTGAGGTTAGTTTTATTATAGCCGTTTAAGACCATATTAGGGAGTTTAGGAAAATCCCACTACTTTGAGAATTTTCTTTTCAATCTAATTTTTGGTGTATCTTGTGCATACCAATTCCAAAGTTGTCGGAGAATGTGGATTTAGAACCTATTCTTCAAGAGCTTTTCTAACGATACATCACATGAGGGGGTTTTGATAAAATCTTCAAAGGGTTTATCGTGCCCCCATTTTTTGATCTTGCAAAATGGGAATTGGGATTTTCCCAATTAACTCCCTAATATGGTCTTTTTTCTTTGTCTATCTACTTGTGTGTTTGTAGTTAATATGTGATGCCAATGTTGAAGAGTTTATTTTTGTAAGAAATATACGAGAGAGAGAGAGAGAGAGAGAGAGAGAGAGAGAGAGAGAGAGAGAGAGAGAGAGAGAGAGAGAATAGAACTACCTCACACAATCTCTTGTCATTTTTCATAAAAATAAAGTGTATTTTGTGTGTGTGCCTAGATAAAGAGATTTTGTTATGGCGATATGTTTGGTTGGTTGGTTGGTTGAGAGAGAGAGAGAGAGAGAGCGAGAGAGAGAGAGAGAGAGAAGAGAACGCACATAAAAATACGATAAATTATTTGAGTACTTTTACTTAGAGTATATTAGCCTTAAAACAATAGAAAAATGTGCTTAAAAGTAAAGAACTTTCTTTATGATTGCTAATACTAGACTTTTAGAGAGACGATTAAATGGCACACTAAGAGTATATATTGTTTCCTCTTTGCAACCATGAGGTATCTACATGTATATAGTGTTGGTAAATAGTTGGGTTATTAGGGTTATGTTATATGCTGACTAAGATTTAAAGAGATTTCGGAGAGCCTTAAGATGTTCATTTTGGAGTTTAGCAACGGAGATCTATAATGATAACAATGGCTCAGTGGCTACGTATGAAGCTTCCAATTGTGATGTAGCTTTGTCTACCCTGCCTTAGCTGATCAATGTTTGAGTTGCAAAGAACCTTGCTCGGTCAAGGTCTCCATTAGGCTCTAAATGTCTACATACTAATATGGACATATGCGAGCACACTACTGGAGAAAAATCAGGTTGCTTTGTAAGGAGTACTTAAATTCCCTTTGGGATGAGATCCGTGGAAGTGGCACCCAAAGAGGAGATATGCTAAGAGATGAGTTGACACATCATCTTCATCGTGTTCATGATATTAGTGGTCACATGGAGGCCAATCAACTAGACATGATTTTCATAATGGAAAATTTGCATGTTAAAATTGGGGAATATCGAGGACGATGTACTAGGGAATGTAAAGAACATGCCAATTCTCTAGGCTTGGAGATATTGAGTCTAAAGATATATGTTAATCGACTCAATCCTATTATGAAAAAAGATGAGCCGTGTGTTGGAAACCAAGATAGTTACCTAGAGATTTCATGAGTAATGACATTTTGTTGGTAGCTTCAAAATTGATGTATTTGTTCAAGGGAAAAATCTTATTACAACTTTCCACCTTTGGCTTCTTCGTGGTGATATTTATGAGTTCTCTATTTTCTCATTGTCTTTATATGTCTCTTTCTATTTATATTCTCTTGCTCTCTGTTTTTCTGTCTCTCAACATGTTTTATAGTTCTATGTTTTTTTCTTGCTCTCTCTCTCTCTCTCTCTCTCTCTCTCTCTCTCTATCTATCTATCTATCTATCTTTGGAGTAATGCCTTTGTTAGCAAAGAAAGGTGAGAGATGGAGAGAGGTCATCACTTATTAGTGTCATACATAGAAATTAGAGATACAAATGGATTGTATTTATTAGATCTACTAAACTTCTTCTTTAGCAGGACATACTTTTCTATTTAAAATTTCTCTAATAATTACATCATGTTTCATACTATGCGGAGTCTATCCCTGCGAGTCGGGTCACATGTCACTCACTATATAGGCTTCCAAGACCATACGTGAGGATAACATGGACATATAGGAGTAGTTTTGGGTGCTTATATCAACGGTGGGTCTAAAACATCTTAGTTATTGCATAAACTTTCTTTGCTAACAAAGGTACTTGAAGTAGAATAAATGTCATAAGATAATATTTTGTCATTAGTTTAAGTTAAGAATGTTTATAAAATCAAAATAAGCAAATTAGTTTTTTTTTCGAAGGAGGTTGAAAATGGTTAGGACCTATATATACCTAAGTTTGAACCAAGTTTGTTGGCTTAAAATTTTGGATGCAACACGCGTATCTCGCCACCATAATTTTTCATGAATAGGGGTTGCATTCGAGAACAAATATATGCTAACTTAAAGGAGTAATTTAATGTAAATAAATTGAATCACTTGGAAGGGTTGAAGTTGAGGAGGAGCATAGAGAAATCTATGTTGGAATCCACTTAGATTCATGTAACAGAGCAACTCTTATTGCTACGGTCCTTCAAGAACCTATCAATAAACATCAACATGTTGAGGTAGAGAGAGATATGGGAAGAGGCCATATGTCTTTTGATTTAAATGAGCTACCTATAGTAGATGAGATTGGTCATATTGATAATTATGAGCACAATCCATATGTATGTGCATTTTGTACAATGAGAGAAATGTTACAGTCCAGTCCACATGGCGATTTGAGAATGGTCATTGAAGCTCGATCAACCTCAAGGCAATACTTGGTTCCTATGGGTAGTGAGGTAGCTGCTATCATGCCGGGTTCAAGGAGATGATTTTCATGTAGGTCGTCATAGAGATATTCAAATAATGTCTCACATAGGTGCTATAAAAAGAATATCTAACTTGCATCGTTCATATATGCCTCTATTATATGTTCTTCTGTTTCCTTGAGGAGAGGATGATTGGCATGTTAGAATTCCTCTCCATGGTAGAAACAGACAAGGTTAAAACGAGAAGACAAAGACTGTAACTCAACGGCGGTAGTATTATGCATATAGATTACAAATAAGGGAAGATACAAATGCGTGCCTTCTATGCGGTGGTCGAGTTTTGCAACAGTACATTATTGATACATATAGCAGCATGGAAGAATCAAGATTAGTATGGATACGTAATAACCAGAAAGCATTACGTGCTAAAGTATACCAAGGGCTTGCAAATATGGTTAATATAAACAATGGGGTCAATAGAGTCTCTGGTGGCATTAATGGACGTAGGATAATTCTACCATCTACATATACTTGGGGGCCTTTATATATGCATTAATTGAATCAGGATTTAATGGAAACTGTTGGGAAGATGAGTAAACTGGAACTCTTTATTACCTTTACTTACAATTCTAAGTGGGATGAAATAAGCAATGCTTTTCTACTGAGTTAGGTTGCCCAAGATTGACCTGACTTGATTGCAAGGGTCTTCTATGAGAAGCATAAGGATATGATGCACTTATTGGTGAAAAAGCATTATTTGGAAGGATTGTGGGATTTATTTATGTTACTTAATTTCAAACAAGAGGCTTGATATTATTGTTATTGGAAAATGGATGTAAATCAACTAAGATTGCTAACAACAAGGATAGATTGGTATGTGTTGAACTTCCAGATAAGGTGATGTTTCCTAAGTTGCACAACATAATTGACCATTGTAATATCCATGGACCATGTGGGGAACTAAATATGGGCTCTCCTTGCATGGTTAATGGGAGTTGCAAACATCGTTATCCTCGAAAGTTTTCTCACACTACTGTCGTTTTGATAACAATGGGTATCTAACTTACATGCGGGGAGACAATGGTGGCAACATCAAATCAATTGGGGGGAGAAAATACACAAGCAATGCCCGTTTTGACAAATGATATGTCACAATTGGTAATGATTATGAAAACCATGATGGAAAGCATGACGTAAACAATTGTGCAAGAGATGAGGGGCCTACGTGGTGTCATGAAGACCAAGGATGAAGACAGGGGTGGACCATCTCACAAGGTTTGATAAGCTTATGTTAAAGACAAAGAGGATCATCATCCAAGTTTTCATTCTACTCATGGTGCTATGCGCAACCCAATGTTTACATAAACACCCAATGATGCTAAAGGCAAAGGTCATGCATCGCCAAATGAAGGCTCCCAAAGGAGTGATGGTCACGTTCCATCCAAAGAGGATCATCATCCAAGTTTTCATTCTACTCATGGTGCTATGCGCAACCCAATGTTTACATAAACACCCAATGATGCTAAATGCAAAGGTCATGTATCTCCAAATGAAGGCTCCCAAAGGAGTGATGGTCACGTTCCATTCAAAGGGAATACTCATCGAGGCGGTGCTTCAAGACCTCATGTTGAGGAAGATTTCTTTGGTGAGTTTGAAGATAACAATCATTATATGGATGGGCCTATGCATAGGCATGGTGACCATCATGGGAATGGAGATGAATTCAATGTTTGAAGGATAAGGTCATTCTTTCAAAGTTTAGTCGTGAAGGAACTAATAATGATATCTTCAAGGAGTGGGTGAACAAATTGGATCTCTATTTTGAGATGAACCCTTGAAGGAAGAAAGCTATGGTTTACTTTGCTACCTTACACTTGGAAGGGTATGCTCATGTACGGTGGAGGCATCTCCAATCACAAGGTTATGAGGCCACAAGTTGGGATGCTTTCAAAGAAGATATGAGAGACACATTCACTTTCAAGATGCATAAAGACAAAATGGTTTGTAAATGGGACGATCTTCAACAAAGATACTTGAGTGTAAAGGAGTATACACATAAGTTTCTCAAACTTATGCTTCATGTTGAAGGGTTTAGTGAGGAGTTCAAAGTAGTGAAGTATATCAAGGGCTTAAAGAATACAATTGGAATCGATGTGAAGGCACAAAGACCAACAACTCTCCAGGATGCAATGATCTGGCTGAGGTATATGAAGAAAAGTATACAAATACATGGGTGAATCGTCGGCCGGATTATGGGTCAAATGCTTTCACAAATACATGGGTGAATTGTCAGCTGGATTATGGGTCAAATGCTTTCCCAAATCCATCTCTTACCACTCCCAATGTACCCAAATTTCCTACTATCTATGGTAGTGGTGGGAGACCATACAATGCGGGTTCTTTCAAAAGTGGGAATACTTCTCAAAATCCTTTACAAATGGGTGCAAAGACAACTAATGATGGGGTTACCAAGACCAAATTTATGAAGGAAGACCACATTAATGAGATGAGGGACAAAAATCTATGCTACAAATGTGGTGGGAAGTATAGCAAGGACCATTGGAAGGAGTGCAAATCCCGCAATGTCAAGATTAATATGATTTATTTGGAAGTGGTGGATGACACTAATGACAAAGAATTGGAGCCATTTGAAGAGACATATGAGTTTGTGGATGTGGACTACTCTTTTGACCCCAATGGTTCTCTTGTTGATCTTCATGACTATGATGATGTCTTACCTCATACTTTGGGTGCTACAAATGCATATGAACACAATGCTTCTCTTTGTTCCATATCCAATGAATCTTATACCGGTTGCAAAGGGGCACATACATTGAGATTCAAGGCTAAGGTCAAGGGAAGAGATGCATTTATATTGGTGGTGGGCAGTGGTAGCACACATAGTTTTGTGAACTACAAATCATTGGGAAATCTGAAGCTGTACCCAGATGCATTGGCAATGAAGAGAAAAGTTGAAGTAGCAAATGGGGATAGCATGGATTACACAATGATTTGCAGAAATGTGGAATTGATGCTCTCTAAAGAGTACACTTGCAAAGCTGAATTGTTGGTGCTCGATATGGGGCCGATTGATATGGTTTTGGGGTGTGATCAGCTAGCAACTCTTGAAACCTTCTCTATTAATTTGCAACAAGGATTTTTGAGGTTTATGCATGGGAAGGAGACCATTACATTGCATGGTTTTGGAACCTCAGCTCTGATACCCAGCTGTGAGACTCCTGCCCTCTCTGTGCATCAATTTCATATATCGATCCAGCCTAACCCCATCCAATCCCATGGGTTAGCCTAACCACTGTATTGATGGGATTCATTATAAAAATTTGGTTTTGTTTTGTCCTGGGTACCACGGAAAAGAGTTCCCAGGCCCCCTAGAGTCGGCACTCATGTGCAAACATTAAATAGACACACCACTTACACACCCAATATGAAATTGTCTTTTTCTTAGATTCAACTATTTTCAAATAGAATTGCAATAAAACCACAGTGTTTCCATCATAATCCTCAATATTCCATTTCCAGGATCCAAGTTCCAACTTATCCAATTTCCAACCATGAAATCCAATTCCATTCATATCTTCCTCGGCGTACCTATGTATAAGATTCCTCCCCAGCCTCTCAGGATGTCTAGCATCTTCCCCTGTAATCAAATCCCTCTTCAAAAATATAAAAGATCTTGTTTCTACCTATTTTGGCCTAGAGAGAGAAAATATAGAGAGTAAAAATTGAAAAATGGTTAGCCATACAAAGGAGGTTATGGCAAAATTTTCTAAAATTGTATAAAATAAGTTTTACTTTTTTTTTAATTCAAAAAGAGTAATTCCCATTGTATATGTATTCTTGAAGTGTTATTTTTCATCCTAGGTATAGAAAAATGCATACTAAAAATATTTTATTAAAAAAGTGTTACTTTCTTTAGAATTAAATTCTATGCATACAAGGAAGCATATTGAAATTGTTAATTTGATTATAAAAGTGTTATATTCGTCATAAATGACTTTATGCATAAATGGATGCATAAAAGAAATTGTTTTATATTAAAAGAGTGATTTTCATCATAAATGATTTGTATGCATAAACATATGCATACAAGAAATTCTTTTATATTAAAAGAGTGATTTTCAAAAGATTTGTATGCATAAACATATGCATAAAAGATTTTTTTATAATTAAAAGTGTGATTTTTATCATAAATGATTTTTATGCATAAATTAGATGCATAAAAGAAATTATTTTATTATAAAAGCGTGACTTTCATTAGAATTGAATTTATGCATAAATAGATGCATAAAAGAAAGTTTTTTTTAAGAGTTATTTTTCATTGAATTTAGTTTTTATGCATGGGAAGATGCATAAGAGAAATTCTTTCATTCTAAAAGTGTAGTTCCTATAAAATTAGATTTATGCATGGAAATATGCATAAAGAATTTATTTTAATCCAAATTGTTATTCTCATCAATTTTATTTTTATGCATAAATAAATGCATAAGAAATTTTATTTTTAATTCAAAAGAGTTATTTTCATCAATTTTGATTTTATGCATAGAAAGATGCATAAAGAAATCTATTTTTATTTCAAAAGAGTTATTTTCATCAATTTTGTTTTTATGCATAAATAGATGCATAAAGAATTTTATTTTTAATTCAAAAGAGTTATTTTCATCAATTTTGATTTTATGCATAGAAAGATGCATAAAAGATTTATTTTTATTTCTAAAGTATTATTTTCATTGAAATTGAATTTATGCATAGATAGATGCATAAAAGATTTATTTTTATTTTGAAAGTGTTATTCTCATTAAAATGGAATTTATGCATAGTAAAATGCATAAAAGGTTATTTTTTAATTCGAAAGTGTTATTTTTCTTAAAATTGAATTTATGCCTAAATAGATGCATAAAAGGATTTTTATAAAAGTGTTATTCCTACTAAAGTTGTCTTTATGCCTAATTAGATGCGTAAAGAATCTTTATATCAAAAAATTAGAATTTTCTTACATTCTATAAATAGATGTGATGTGATGTGATAGGAATCAGATAGATGTAAATGGATGGATGGAAGTGACATGAATCAGATAAATGAAAATGGATGAATGGATGTGAAGTCTTGTGAATTAGGATGTGAATGAATGGTATAGGATGTAAAGGAATGTGAATCGTGATATGAATAAATGATAAGAGATGTGAATGAATGACGGCATGTGAATCAGATGTGAAAGGATGATGTGGTTTGATGTGTGAATGATGTAGGTTAATGTAGATTGATGTATGGATGATGTGGTTTGATGTGTGAATGATGTGGGTTGATGTAGATGGATGAATGGAGGATGTGAAAATGGATGTATGGATGTGGAAATGGATGTATGGATGTGGATGTATGAATGTGAATGGGGATGGGGATGTGTGGATGTATGAATGTAGATGTGGATGTGGATGTATGAATGTGAAAGGGGATGTGGATGTATGAATGTGGATGTGGATATGGATGTATGAATGTGGATGTGAAAATGGATGTATGGATGTGAATGTGGATGTGAAAATGGATGTATGGATGTGGATGTGGATATGGATGTATGAATGTGGATATGAAAATGGATGTATGGATGTGGATGTGGATGTGGATGTGGAAATGGATGTATGGATGTGGATGTATGAATGTTGATGTGGATGTATGAATGTGGATATGGATGTGTATGTCTGAATGCGGATGTGGAAGTGGATGTATGGATGTGGATGTACGAATGTGGATGTGTATGAAGAATAATGAATGCGAATGTGTATGTGAAATGATGCGACGTCGATATGAGTGAATGGATGAGATGTGATGACATGTGAATTGGGATGTGAATAAATGATATGTGATGTGAATGAACCTGAGGTGATGAGATGGAAAATGATGTGATTGGATGACAATGAGTACACATATGAATGGAATGTGGAATGAGTAATGTGGACTGATGAGTTGTGAACTGATGAGGGATAATGTGGGAAGACGAGAGTTCATTATAGAAACTGTATTTGTGACCTGTTTGTAAATGACTGTTTTATGTCAAGAATGCTGGGGAAGCATTTTCATCGTCTTGTGATTAAGGTCGTGGAGACCTAACTGATAAAGTTGCAACAGACGGAGAGTCAACGGAGGACGTCTCGCATAGCATGGTCGGCCGAGGTCTTGACCAGCCTCGGTTTGATGTAAATGGTGAGCTTCCGGTACGGTGGATGAGGGACCAAGGAAGTGGCCTATGAGTGAAGCGCTAGGTGACCTGCGAAGGATCCTAGAGGGTGCTGACCATACGGTGCTCGGGCTCTGGGTCGCCGAAGCCCACACGTGCGTTGTGGAAGATATTGAATCAAGGAGTAAGAGTTGTTTTCTGAAACCGGGCATGGATCTGGTTGATTGACCTTGCTGGTCCTCAACAGATGAGTCCATGACTCTTTTATATGGATCTGTTGGTTGATCTTGCTGATCTTCTACGGAGATTCCATTTTGTTATGTGAAAATATTGCCGGTTACTATGAGCTAGGAACTATCGAAACGGCCCCTGTGTGAACAGGTGGTGAGCGTTTTGGTTGCCAATGATGCCATAAGTACACGGATGAAGGAATGATTGGAAATAAGGATTCAACCAGGGATTTTGAGGATTGTGATCAATGACACAATGGTTTCATTTAAAGATAGCTAATGCTAAGAAAAAAGGCAATTTCATATTGGGTGTGTAAGTGGTGTGACTAGTTTTATGTTTGCATGAACATCCGGCTAGGGGGCCTGGGAACTCTTTTCCCTGGTACCCGGGACAAAACCTAACCAAATTCCTAATTGGATCCCATCACTACAGTGGTTGGGCAGTTGGCTAACCCATGGGACTGGATGGGGTTAGGCTGGACTGATGGATCCATAAATCAAGACTTAATTTCTGTTTAGTAATTCCGAACAAAAATTGTTCTATGGAAAAGAATCAATGGCTATGCCTCTCAATGAGGAAAAAAGCATTGGTCTCTATGATCCAAGTACAGTCTTTTTCCCTGATCTGACTATGGGACTTACGGGTTCGATCAGATGAGATCAGTTAGTTAAGGTTTTGACTACGTTAGGGAAAAGTTATCCTGGTGGAATCGCTCGTGCTTTCCGGGCAAAGGAAGTTTTTTCGGGTTCGGTTTTGGAAAAACCGATGGATTAGTCTCTTGTCCGGATATCCGTGGTGGGCGAGGCCCCGAGTGTGGGACCCTACCCTGCGCAAGAAGTGCTACTTCCGCTGCTAGCACCCCTGAAATTGTTGCGCGGTGGGGACAGGGATCTTACAGTTGATATCAGAGCTATTTGGCTAATGAGGATCAACCGAGAAGCCAAATATGTCAAACATTTATCAAGAAGCACTAAAAGGTTATAATTGTGTGATAAAATTCATACAATTTGATATTCAAACTGAAATTCGTAAATTGGTAATTGGGTCTTCAGATGGAAGTACCGCAATTGTATGGAACCCCTGACTTGCTTGAGGCCTAGACATGATGGTATTTACCTTATAGTTCTAAGAACCGTGACTACCCGTCTCGAGGGTATAACTACAGCTCTTTACTGGCAGTATATACGAGTAAATCTAAGACTTGAAATTATAAGCATTAATGCTATCCAGATGATGAATTCGAATGTGGTTGATATGATTCTTAATTCTGGTTGAGAATTGATGAGTTGATTTGGATTCTGATTGAAAAATGATGATCCCTGAAATTTGGTTGAAATGTAATAAGCTGAGTGAAACCGCAATGAGGATGAATGGGACGAGTCCCTGTGATGATGTTCTTAACTGGAATGATGTTAATGACCTCAGCAAATCACTATGAGATTAGTGGATTGTGCTGGCAGATTACTACTGTTAACTTTTGATCAGTGGATCAAGTTAAGGATTGATAAATTAAAAATCTAAAAAATTTGAAATCCCCATGGAGGACTGTTCAGATGGAAAAAATTCAGTCCAATGGACCATTATTGTGTTAAAGATATGAATGAGATATTCTGAATGAATTGTTAACTGATAATGTGTTCTATATGAGTATCTTTATCCCTTGATTTTGTGGGGAGCCGACCTATTTAGAGAACCCCGGAATCAGTTGAATAAAAAATCGGATTGAATCGTAAATAAAGAGACTTAACAAGAATTTTCGTATTGATAGGAACATGGATCGAGGTCGTCATGGTAGAAATGTTAACCCCCAACTCGATGAAGAAGAGCTCAACCTAGATGTTCATAAAACTCTTCATAGTTCGCAGCCTGAACCTTTCAAGGGTGAAGGGGAAAACTTGGGCGAGGCTGTGGAGAAGTGGATCGAATCAATGGAAGAATACTTCGATGTCACCGGGTACAATGAGGCTGTGGAGAAGTGGATCGAATCAATGGAAGAATACTTCTATGTCACCGGGTACAATGAGAAGAGCAAAATGGCTCTTGCAAGGCTGAAGATGGTGGAGACAGCTAGAGTGGCATGGAGAAACCACTGCGAGACAAACCGTCTCGACCAAAATACCCAAACCTGGACCGATCTCAAGGCTTACCTCAGAAAGAGGTTTTGTCCCCCAGGCTTTCTTAAAATTAAGATGAATGAGTTCTTGGAACTAAAGCAGGAAAACTAGACAATTGAAGAGTACCATCAGGGTTTTGCCCTTCTCCTTAAATATTCCCCTCAATTGGATGAAGAGAAGCTGATGGCCAGGTTCATTCGGGGAATGAGAGCCATTGGATACTTTAGTCAAGAATGCCAAACCTATCTCAATGGCCGAAGCAGTGAGAATAGCGAAGGATTTCACCAAAGCCTTTGATGTCAAAGTCCTGCCAAAACCAGCACCATCACCTTTCAAAAGGTTTTTATTCCCAGAAGGTGATTCCAACCTTCCTCCGCCTAAGAGATATCAGGGTCAAACCCAGGATATGGGAAGTTCCAAAATGGAAGAAATGTCCTTTTTCCGAAACTCAATCCCCTGGAATTCAACTTCAGAAGTTCCACCCTTGAACAAGAAAGCGAAATGCTATAACTGTCAAGGATTTGGACATCACAGTATGGATTGCCCAGCTCCTTTTGGATCAAGGTTTTCAAGGCAGGGAAATCAGGGATCAAGATTCCAGACTCCAGCCCCTTCCTTCGAGAGTAATCACGGTTCTATCCACCACCAAAATCAGGGAAATCCCAAAGGTAGACCCTCTATCCAACCTGCAGTTTCAATCCAAAGTAATGCAAGACCTCCACCTCAGAATAGGGGAAGTCAAAGAGAGTTGTTCCCAAATCGGCCGTCCACTTCCAAGGCAGTAACGCTAGAAGTGATTGAAGAAGGAGATGAAAGAGATCATACTCCACCTGTGAGATGAGGACATCTCGCGTTTTTTAAGTGGGGTAGAATGTAAGATTCCTCATCAGCCTCTCAGGATGTCCACTATCTTCCCTTGTAGTCAAATCCCTCTTCAGAAATACAAAAGATCTTGTTTATAACTGTTTTAGCCTAGAGAGAGAAAATCTTCTATAGAGAGGTTATTCAGATTTTAAATATTTTTGGATGAAAAAATATCTCTTTGTATTTAAATAAGTTCCCCTGAAACAAAAGTTCAAAAAGATTTTCAGAAGGTGCATTAGAAATCAAGTATAATCTGTTCAAGAGGCCTTATCCTAGGGGTCAAGATTTTTTCGAAATTTTAAATTAAGGTTCCTATGGACCAATAAGATTCATCCAAATGTAGGGAGGAGATAAATGGAATAAAAAAAGAAAATCCCCCCCAAAAATGAGTAAATACTCACATAAGATGAAGAGTTGACTAAGGACAAGGTTAATAGTTAAAAAAGAGAGATATTTAGAAGAAATGATGCATTTTTGACACCTCAGTATGGGGGAATTTCCCTCATGAAGGAGGCGCCTATTTCACATGTGTGGGAGAGTTTTAAACTCCCAAATAATGAGATATTTTTATCTCTCCTCTCTCCTGTTTCAACTAGATCCAAAAAGTGAGCTAAACTGACCTAAAAATGGTCAAAAATTGACCAAACTGATCCGGAAAATTCTAGAATCAGTTTGCTTGGTTAGAGGCTCACTTTTTCCTATAAATAGAAGCCTCCCCCTTTGTTGAAGCTTAATAGTGTTTTTGCACTATTACCTTGCTTCTCCCAAGAGCCAAAAACTGTGAATTTACTCATAATTCATTAGTTTTTGACTTTCCCTCTTCTAAAGATTGGTGGCCACTCTCGTTTCAAACAAGAGTAGATCCCTCAAACCATCAAGCCAAAGGAAAGCTCTCAAATTCCTTTGTAAGTTGGAGATTCTTCTCTTTTCTATTCATTTTATGGTTTTTATGATTTTTATCTTCTCTAAAATAAATATGATGTTATGCCTCATTGAAAAAAGGCATTCCCCTCTCTTCTTTAGTAAATCCAACCATTCTTTATCCTAGATGAATGATTAATGGATAAAATCAAGTTTTTCATAATGTTTCTCTTAATTAAATAAGTAGAAAATGTTTACATTAGAATGATTTAAATACTCTTGGTGAAATTCTAGTTAATTTTAGAGAGTAAAAATTGAAAAATGGTCAGCCATACAAAGGAGGTTATGGCAAAATTTTCTAAAATTGTGTAAAATAAGTTTTACTTTTTTTTAATTCAAAAAGAGTAATTCCCATCGTATATGTATTCTTAAAGTGTTATTTTTTATCCTAGGTATAGAAAAATGCATACTAAAAATATTTTATTAAAAAAGTGTTACTTTGTTTAGAATTAAATTCTATGCATACAAGGAAGCATATTGAAATTGTTAATTTGATTATAAAAGTGTTATATTCGTCATAAATGACTTTATGCATAAATGGATGCATAAAAGAAATTATTTTATATTAAAAGAGTGATTTTTATCATAAATGATTTGTATGCATAAACATATGCATACAAGAAATTCTTTTATATTAAAAGAGTGATTTTCAAAAGATTTGTATGCATAAACATATGCATAAAAGATTTTTTTATAATTAAAAGTGTGATTTTTATCATAAATGATTTTTATGCATAAATTAGATGCATAAAAGAAATTATTTTATTATAAAAGCGTGACTTTCATCAGAATTGAATTTTTGCATAAATAGATGCATAAAAGAAAGTTTTTTTTAAAAGAGTTATTTTTCATTGAATTTAGTTTTTATGCATGGGAAGATGCATAAGAGAAATTCTTTCATTCTAAAAGTGTAATTCCTACTAAATTAGATTTATGCATGTAAATATGCATAAAGAATTTATTTTAATCCAAAAGTGTTATGCATGTAAATATGCATAAAGAATTTATTTTAATCCAAAAGTGTTATTCTCATCAATTTTGTTTTTATGCATAAATAAATGCATAAGGAATTTTATTTTTAATTCAAAAGAGTTATTTTCATCAATTTTGATTTTATGCATAGAAAGATGCATAAAGAAATCTATTTTTATTTCAAAAGAGTTATTTTCATCAATTTTATTTTTATGCATAAATAGATGCATAAAGAATTTTATTTTTAATTCAAAAGAGTTATTTTCATCAATTTTGATTTTATGCATAAAAAGATGCATAAAAGATTTATTTTTATTTCTAAAGTATTATTTTCATTGAAATTGAATTTATGCATAGATAGATGCATAAAAGATTTATTTTTATTTTGAAAGTGTTATTCTCATTAAAATGGAATTTATGCATAGTAAAATGCATAAAAGGTTATTTTTTAATTCGAAAGTGTTATTTTTCTTAAAATTGAATTTATGCCTAAATAGATGTATAAAAGGATTTTTATAAAAGTGTTATTCCTACTAAAGTTGTCTTTATGCCTAATTAGATGCGTAAAGAATCTTTATATCAAAAAATTAGAATTCTCTTACATTCTATAAATAGATGTGATGTGATGTGATAGGAATCAGATAGATGTAAATGGATGGATGGAAGTGATATGAATCAGATAAATAAAAATGGATGAATGGATGAATGGATGAGAAGTCCTATGAATTAGGATGTGAATGAATGGTATAGGATGTGAAGAAATGTGAATCGTGATATGAATGAATGATAAGAGATGTGAATGAATGACGGCATGTGAGACGGATGTGAATGGATGATGTGGTTTGATGTGTGAATGATGTAGGTTAATATAGATTGATGTATGGATGATGTGGTTTGATGTGTGAATGATGTAGGTTGATGTAGATGGATGAATGGAGGATGTGAAAATGGATGTATGGATGTGGATGTGGATGTGGAAATGGATGTATGGATGTGGATGTGGATGTATGAATGTGAATGGGGATGTGTGGATGTATGAATGTAGATGTGGATGTCGATGTATGAATGTGAAAGGGGATGTGGATGTATGAATGTGGATGTGGATATGGATGTATGAATGTGGATGTGAAAATGGATGTATGGATGTGAATGTGGATGTGGAAATGGATGTATGGATGTGGATGTGGATATCGATGTATGAATGTGGATGTGAAAATGGATGTATGGATGTGGATGTGAATGTGGATGTGGATGTGGATGTGGAAATGGATGTATGGATGCGGACGTGGATGTGGATGTGGATGTGGATGTATGAATGTGGATGTGGATGTATGGATGTGGATATGGATGTGTATGTATGAATGCGGATGTGGAAGTGGATGTATGGATGTGGATGTACGAATGTGGATGTGTATGAAGAATAATGAATGCGAATGTGTATGTGAAATGATGTGACGTCGATATGAGTGAATGGATGAGATGTGATGACATGTGAGTACACATATGAATGGAATGTAGAATAAGTAATGTGGACTGATGAGGGATAATGTGGGAAGACGAGAGTTCATTATAAAAACTGTATTTGTGACCTGTTTGTAAATGAGTGTTTTATGTCAAGAATGCTGGGGAAGCATTTTGACCGTCTTGTGATTAAGGTCGTGGAGACCTAACTAATAAAGTTGCAATAGCTGAGACGGAGAGTCAACGGAGAACGTCTCGCGTAGCATGGTCGGCCGAGGTCTTGACCAGCCTCGGTTCGATTTAAATGGTGAGCTATTGGCCCATAAGAACCTTAATTGGACCATAATCCAAAAATTTCTGAAAATCAGGACCCTTAGGCTAAGGTCCTTTATACATATTTTCAATTAATTCCAATTACACATTGGAAAGTTCTTTTTGAATTTTTGTTTCAGGGGAAACCATTTTAGACACTAGGAGGATTTTTATATCCAAAAATATCTCAATTTTGAATTATCTCCCTCTAGACATTTTCTCTCTCCAAGCCAAAACAGGGTAAAACAGGATCTTTCTTTTATTTCAGAGAGGGGAATAATTATAAGATCAGAAATGCTAAGAAAAAAGGCAATTTCATATTGGGTGTGTAAGTGGTGTGACTAGTTTTATGTTTGTATGAACATCCGGCTAGGGAGCCTGGGAACTCTTTTCCCTGGTACCCGAGACAAAACCTAACCAAATTCCTAATTGGATTTCATATTAGAGTGGTTGGGCAGTTGGCCTAACCCATGGGACTGGATGGGGTTAGGCTGGACTGATGGATCCGTAAATCGAGACTCAATTTCTGTTTAGTTTGATAGATGAAGTAAATTCCGGACAAAAATTGTTCTATGGAAAAGAATCAATGGTTGTGCCTCTCAATGAGGAAAAAAGAGTTGGTCTCTATGATCCAAGTACAGTCTCTTTCCCTGATCTGACTATGGGACTTACGGGTTCGGTCAGATGAGATCAGTTAGTTAAGGCTTTTGACTACGTTAGGGAAAAGTTATCCTGGTGGAATCGCCCATGCTTCCCGGGCAAAGGAAGTTTTTTCGGATTCGGTTTTGGAAAAACCGATGGATTAGTCTCTTGTCCGGATATCCGTGGGCGAGGCTCCAAGTGTGGGACCCTGCCCCGCGCAAGAAGTGCTACTTCCGCTGCTAGCACCCCTGAAATTGTTGCGCGGTGGGGACAGGGATCTTACAGAGACGGTTAGTCTCGTAATGATTCCTCCAAGCGACCCTGGCCGTTTCCACAATCTTTAACTTGGCGAGAGCCATCTTGCTTCTCTCATTGTAGCCAGTTACATTAAAGTATTCCTCCATTGCTTCAATCCATTTTTCCACTACTTCACCTAACTATTCCCCTTCACCCTTGAAGGGACCAGGTTGGGATCTGTGCAGGGCTTTTTGAACATCCGGATCTAACTCTTCGTCATCGGTTAGAGGATCCGGTTGCCTTGCACGGGCTGTGCACCTCATGACTCTGACAAAATGAGATTTTTGTCAACTTAGCTTTATTAACAGATTTATGATTATTTAATTTTTACAATTTATTCATTAAATAGATAATTATTTCATCATACTTCATGAAACAAGATTAACCATATTCACAATCATGAAAATAATTTGGACAAACATCATTTATTATCAAAAGTTTTTGATATAAACATAGAGCATCACGGCTCCCAAAAATCACTGCCTCAATCGTATTCGCATAAAGAAGCGAAACTACGAAGGAGACATACCATGGTACACACGATTCATTACAGAAAGAGGTGCTGTAATTCTATCTCTAGGGATAATACGGCTAAGAAGCCTAAAAACTCGGCATGAAGTTCTGAAGTTCCTGGGTGAATGATCAAAGAGTTGCACATACTGAACAAGCCCTAGCCTTATCAGAATCATAGCTAAGGAAATATTCTGCCTGAGCCTCTAACGCGGACTGGTACTGACATTAATACATCGTCCCCACAGAACCACATATACCGACGTCGCTCAAGAGGATGAGGAAAGTAAAGGCTCTCAAAATGACGTGCGAGTCTCACTCTGCTTACTCGGGTCGTAGTAGAGTTGATGAGGTGGTCGAATGCAAAGGCTATCATATCCTAACTCTGGGAGAGTTCAGGAATGCCAGATAGATTCGGGGTATCCATCTATAAATTTCCAAATCAATTTATGAGTTTTCAATTTTTGAAGTTCAACATAATATTAACAAGCGAAAACATTATTTCCCAGATTTACTTTAAAATTTTTAAGCAATTTCTGCTGCTGTTACGTAAATTTACAACAGCGCTCTGATACCAACTATGAGAACCCACTGCCCCCTCTGTGCACCGGATTCCTAGATGGTAGCAGCGGAAGTAGCTTCATCATACATAGGGCAGGGTTTCCCACTCAGGGCCTCGCCCTCGAATGTTTGGGCACGAGACTAAGCTGGTGGTCATTCTGAAAACTAAAACCGGGAGAATTTTCCATGCCCGAAAAACGGGGACGATTCCACCATTTTGAATTTCTTAACGAGTTTTTCTAACGAAGCCAAGACTGAACTAACCTTCATCTGAATAAACCAGATAGAAGGGAAACTATAACAGACTTAACTTAAAGAAATCAACAATTTTTTCCTAATTGACTTAGGCACAGCCATTGATCTATTCATTTGAGAAGTCTTTACGTTATTATTTAATTATTCGAGTTCTAAGCGTAATCTTATTAATCAATTTTATTATTAAAACTCTACTAATTCCAGCCTAACCCCATCCGGCCCATGGGTTAGCCACCACCCAACCACTGGAATAGCAGAACCAGACAAGTACTCACCCACCCATAATTGAAAGCCTTTCTTAACTTTTGCTTAGAATACAGATACTCACACACTCCTCTTTAAACTTTAATTTATAAAACAATCCATTGACAAGCATGGGTACAGATGTCACAACTCAAAATTTCATTTCAATCCTTGTTTCTCACAAAATAGTATCACTCTGGACTCTCCGTTGAGACCAGCAGGTCAGCAACGAGATCCAGTAACAAATTACAATAAGTTTCTCGTCATCATACATATATATCTCCCACGACATACGCATGGGTGTCCTTGGCACCGCGAGCCCGTGCATCACCTAGTTAGAACCCTCCAGGATCCTCCTTAGGTGTCCTCGCACTTCACTCAGGGACCGCTTCGTTGGCCCTCGTCCATCGTACCGGATGAGCACCATTTTAACCATACCGAGGCTGGTCAAGACCTGGGGGACAGGCTTTGCCGCGTGAGCTGTTCTTTGAACACTCCCCACCAACTGTTGCAACCGAACTTCCCTTAGAAAAACACATATACCAAATACTCCCTCCAGCATTCTGGCGTAAGACAGTCCTTTAAGAAAACAGGGTTTCTATGCAAGTTTTCAGTTTTGATTTTCTTTTGAATACAACAATGAGTATATCTTAATTCCGTATCGCAAGACTTCTAGATCACAGGTCTAGATTCCCAAACAGAATTCCTTGAATTCTGAATTCTTGATTCTCAGATCAAAATCAAAGATCTCAACTTAGTTTCAGATTCGGTGGGTGATTTAAGTGTAGATTACTGAACTGGTCACATCGTCATTTCTTGAAACTGACAAAGGAGTTACGTCTTGGTCATAGTCTGATTCAGGATTTGAGTCTGGAAATGTTTTCCCCGAACTATCTTTCTCGAAGGTAAGATTTCAATTACTACTTTACTGAATTCAAAACTAAACACGAATTCCTATGAGGAATAAATTAATCATTTATCTAAATTCCGACTTCGATAGTTTTTTTTGAATTTTCTCATTACCATCCAAGAGAATATAAAACGGTATAATTTTCCTTCACTGAGTATTTACTTTTTCATTTTTCCAATATTCATGGGATTTAAACATAGGATTAAAGTGAACTCTTATTTTGATTTTAAAAAAATCTTTTATGCATAAAAATCAATATTGGTGAAAGCAACACTTTTGTAATAAAAAATTCTTTTATGCATCATTTTATGCATAAAAATCAATATTAGTGAAAGTAACACTTTTATAATTTTTTTAAAAAAACTTTTATGCATCATTTTATGCATAAAAATCCATTTTAATGAAAGTAACACTTTTATAATAAAAATATTCTTTTATGCATCTATCTATGCATAAAAATCCATTTTGATGAAAGTAACACTTTTATAATAAAAAAATATTCTTCTATGCATCTATTTATGCATAAAAATCCATTTTAGTGAAAGTAACACTTTTATAATAAAAATATTCTTTTATGCATCTATCTATGCATAAAAATCCATTTTGATAAAAGTAACACTTTTATAATAAAAAAATATTCTTCTATGCATCTATTTATGCATAAAATCTATTTTGATGAAAGTAACACTTTTATAATTAAAAAATATTCTTTTATGCATCTATTTATGCATAAAATCCATTTCGATGAAAGTAACACTTTTGTAATAAAAAAATAATCAATATGCATCTTTCTATACATAGAATTTAATTCTATTGAAAATAAC
Organism: Cibotium barometz; assembly: GCF_041138505.1. Classification (NCBI taxonomy): domain Eukaryota; kingdom Viridiplantae; phylum Streptophyta; class Polypodiopsida; order Cyatheales; family Cibotiaceae; genus Cibotium; species Cibotium barometz. The sequence continues at coordinate 27,478,414 of NC_141051.1, forward strand.
TCTTTTATAATTTAAAAAAATCAATATGCATCTTTCTATGCATAGAATTTAATTCTATTAAAATTCACTCTTTTATAAAAAAAATCAATATGCATCTTTCTATTCATAGAATTTAATTCTATTAAAAAAATCAATATGCATCTTTCTATGCATAGAATTTAATTCTATTAAAATTCACTCTTTTATTAAAAAAAATAATCAATATGCATCTTTCTATGCATAGAATTTAATTCTATTAAAAATCACTCTTTTATAATAATAAAAATAATCAATATGCATCTTTCTATGCATAGAATTTAATTCTATTAAAAATCACTCTTTTATAATAAAAAAATAATCAATATGCATCTTTCTATGTATAGAATTTAATTCTATTAAAAATCACTCTTTTATAATAATAAAAATAATCAATATGCATCTTTCTATGCATAGAATTTATTTCTATTAAAAAATCACTCTTTAATAATAAAAAATAATCAATATGCATCTTTCTATGCATAGAATTTAATTCTATTAAAAATCACTCTTTAATAATAAAAAATAATCAATATGCATCTTTCTATGCATAGAATTTAATTCTATTAAAAACCACTCTTTTATAATAATAAAAAATAATCAATATACATCTTTCTATGCATAGAATTTATTTCTATTGAAAAATCACTCTTTAATAATAAAAAAATAATCAATATGCATCTTTCTATGCATAGAATTTGATTCTATTAAAAATCACTCTTTTATTAAAAAAATAAATATGCATCTTTCTATGCATAGAATTCAATTCTATTAAAAATCACTCTTTTATAATTAAAAAATAATCAATATGCATCTTTCTATGCATAGAATTTAATTCTATTAAAAATTACTCTTTTATAATTAAAAAAATAATCAATATACATCTTTCTATGCATAGAATTTATTTCTATTAAAAATCACTCTTTTATAATAAAAAAATAATCAATATGCATCTTTCTATGCATGAATGAAAATGACACTTTTAGAATACACAAACTATGGGGATTACTCTTTTTTATTAATAAAAGATGAAATTTATTTTATAAATTTTTAGAAAATTTTACCATAACCTCCTTTGTATGGCTAACCATTTTTCAAATTTTCTAACCTTAATCTACTTAGGAATTATCCCCAATTGGTTTAAAGCATTCTAATTTAATCAATTTTCACTTTTAAGAGAAACAATATGAAAAGTTTAATTCCAACAATTAGATCACTTAACTAGGATAAAGAAGGGCTGATTTTAATAATGAGAGAGGGGGAAAGCCTTTCCAAGAAGCCATAGCATCTGTTTATCATTTTAAGATAACAAACAATTTAGAAAACCATTAAAATAATAAGAAAAAGTAAGATTTCTTACTTGCATGAAATTCTGGGAGCTTTCCTTTGGCTTGATGGTTTGAGGGATCTACTCTTGTTTGCAACAAGAGTGGCCACCAATTCTTTAGAAGAGGGAATGGTCAAAAACTAGTGAATTATTAAGAAATTCACAGTTCTTGGCTCTTGGGAGGAGTAGAGTAACAGTGCATAAAAAACTATTAAGCTTTAACAAAGGGGGAGGCTTCTATTTAAAGGAAAAAGTGAGCTTCTAACCAAGCAAGCTGATTCTAGAATTTTCCAGATCAGTTTGGTCAATTTTTGACCATTTTTAGAACAGTTTAGCTTACTTTTTGGAGCTAGACTTGAATTAGGAGAGAGGAGAGATGAAATATTTTAAACTCCACCACACATGTGAAGTAGGCGGCTCCTTCATGAGGAGGAAATTCCCATTGTGAGGTCTGAAAAATCCTTTTTTTTAGTAATTCCTTTGGTCCTTAGTCCACTCTTCATCTTATGTGAGTATTTACTCATTTTTGGGGGGATTTTCTTTATTTCTTCTATTTATCTTCTCCACACATTTGGATGAATCTAATTGGTCCCTCAAAACCTTAATTTAAAATTTTTTAAAAATCTGGACCCCTAGGATAAGGCCTCTTGAACAGATTATACTTGATTTCTAATGTACCTTCTCAAAATCTTTTTGAACTTCTATTTCGGGGGAACTTATTTTAATCTTAGTGAACTCTTCATCTTATGTGAGTAGTTACTCATTTTTGGGGGGGATTTTCTTTTTTTCTCTCATTTATTCTTCTCCCTACATTTGGATGAATCTTATTGGTCCATAGGAACCTTAATTTAAAATTTCGAAAAAATCTTGACTCCTAGGATAAGGCCTCTTGAACAGATTATACTTGATTTCTAATGCACCTTCTGAAAATCTTTTTGAACTTTTGTTTCAGGGGAACTTATTTAAATACAAAGAGATATTTTTCCATCCAAAAATATTCAAAATCTGAATAATCTCTCTCTAGAAGATTTTCTCTCTCTAGGCCAAAACAGTTATAAACAAGATCTTTTATATTTCTGAAGAGGGATTTGACTACAGGGAAAGATAGTGGATATCCTGAGAGACTGGGGAGGAATCTTAAAGTATCGACCGGAATACCCAGACCTGGACCGATCTTAAAGCTTACCTCAGAAAGAGGTTTTGTCCTCCGGGCTTCCTTGAAACTAAAATGAATGAATTCTTGGAATTAAAGCAGGATAGCCAAACAATTGAAGAGTACCATCAAGCTTTTGCCCTTCTCCTCAAATATTCCCCTCAGTTGGATGAAGAGCAGTTGATGGGCTAGATTCATTCGAGGAATGAACGAGCCACTGGACACCTTAGTGAAGAATGCCAAACCTGTCTCTCAATGGCCGAAGCAGTAAGAATGGCAAAGGACTTTGCCAAAGCCTTTGTTGTTAAGGTCCCACCAAAGCTTGCACCCTCTAACTTCAAAAGATTCCAAACCCTGGGAAGTACTTCAAACTTTCCTCCCCCAAAGAGGCAGCAAGGCCCAATTCAAAATCAGGATGCGGGAAGATTCAAAAGTGAAGGAAGACCCTTCCCCCAGAACACTTTCTCAGGAGCCCCACCTATTTCAAAGATTCAGAAGGATGAGCTCAGAAGTGAGAACCAATGTTTGGATGCTAGGGTTTTGGTCACCAGCTGAAAGACTGCCTGACTCCCGCCATGTCAAAGGGACAAGGAAGTCAAGGACCGAGAGTGCAAAAACCAACCCCTTCCTACCAGTCAAATCAAGGTCCATCTTGCCCAAGTCAGGGAAATCCCAGGAGAACTCCAGCTCAGCCATCTGCCTCTGTCGAGAGTAGCCTCAGAACTCCTTCCCAAAACTGGGATAACCAAAGAGAAAGAGTTCTGCCGCCTCAGACTGCAGCAGCCAGAGCAGTCACAATTGTAGAAGTAGTGGAAGATTAGCATAAATTATTTATGCACATATACTAACTCATTTTTATCTAAAAAAATTATATTCATAATCCTTTCCATAATTCTCATAAATTGAATGAATCTAGAAAAATTTGTGCATAACCTTTTTTATTTTCCTAGCAAATGAATAATGTTCAAAACTCCACTTTTAGAATAAAATTTATTATGCATAAATTTAAATTCATTTTCTAATGATAAAATTTTGCCATAGCGTCCCCACATTTTCTATGAAATGAGAATGCTCAAAATTCCACTTTTAATATAAAAATTAGTTTATGCATTAACCTTAATTTTCTAATGATAAAATTTTGCCATAGCTTCCCCACATTTTCTATGAATTGAGAATGCTCAAAATTTCACTTTTAGCATAAAATTTAATTTATGCATAAACCTTCATTTCTAGCTTGATAAGCTTAGAGTTTAGGGTAAGAAAATGAGATTAAAATTAAGGTTTAACCTTCCAAGAAGGATTTAATCATAATAAGTGAGTATTCTTTCATAAAGAGTGAATATAAATCATAAACAATAAGCATAGGAGATTAACATTACTTCATCTAAACAACAACATAAATCAAGAAGGGCATAGTTTTAAGAGGAAACCATGAGATAAAATGCTTCCCAAGCATGTAGAGAGGTTGGGTAGAAGATTAACATCTAAAAACAGAGTAAACATCATTATTTAGGCTTAACCTTGGTTTGCTTGATTCTTTACCTTGCAAGAAATGTGTAGCCCTCAAGGAAGAGGCTTAACATATAAAAAGAGAGGAAACATCATTGTTTAGGCTTAAACTTGGTTTGCTTGATTCTTTACCTTGCAAGAAATGTGTAGCCCTCAAGGAAGAGGCTTAGCCACCAAGAGAAGAGGGTAATCTTCAAGAGAAGAAGAGGTTTAGGGAAGCACCAAGGCTTCACAATGGAGAGGCAAGGAAGAGGGAAGAAGAAAATACACTAAAATAAAAATTACACTAGCATGGAAATACTGTAAGATGAAAATACAAAGGATTGGGGATCTATTTATATATGAGGGAAGCCACCAACCAAGCCCAACTAGGATCTAGAGGCTTCTAGCTTCAGTTTGATTCAATTTGGACAAGTTTTAGACTAGTTATGTCCACTTTTTGATCTAGTTTGGAAGAGGAGAGATGAGAGATGAAATATCTAGCCACCTCATGATTTTTTTGAATAAAAAATGACCTCCTTGATGTGATTTCTAGGTTTCTCCTTGATGAGGGGTTTTCTCTCTCTCTTGAGGTGTCACAAGGCCTCCCAAAAGTCTCCTTTAAATATCTGAAACTTATGATTATTGAATCTTCACCTCTTGTGAGCCTTTTTATACTATTTTCTTGTGGATAATTTCAAAATTTTCCATTTTTCTTTTAATTTTATTTTCCAACCTTTTTGGATAAGAAAACCATATTTTTAAATTCAAAATAATTTAATAAGGCTTAGTACTTTGAACTAGGGGACTCCTTGGTTCACCCACTGTCCAAATCTATTGCGACTTAGAGATTTCTGATTAAAATTTTTCATGGGATCACTTCTTATTGGATGGAAGAAAATAATTATCCAAAAATATTCAAATTTTTATTATCTCTCTCTAGAATATTTTCTCTCTCTAGACCAAAACAGGGTCAAACAAGATCGTTTTTCATTATGAAAGGGGGGAATGATTACAAGAGACTAAAGGGGAGGTTCTTACATCTTTACATTATCAAATGTTGGAAGGAGGAATCTTACAGGTACCATGTCCAATTTGAACAAACAAGCATCAGTGAGATCATCTTCAACACCAGTCTGGCTCCCCATTTGGGATTCTTGACATATGAACTGTAAGATTCCTCCCTCCAGCTTTTGAGGTGTACAGGTGTAAGAACCTCCCCTTCTGATCTTGTAATTATTCCTCTCTTTTGAGGTGTACAGGTGTAAGAACCTCCCCTTTTGATCTTGTAATTATTCTCCTCTTTTGAGGTGTACAGGTGTAAGAACATCCACTTCTGATCTTGTAATTATTTCCCTCTTTGAAATAAAAGAAAGATTTTGTTTTACCCTGTTTTAGCCTAGAGAGAGAAAATGTATAGAGAGAGGTAATCCAAAATTGAAATATTTTTTGATATGAAAATCCTCCTAGTGTCTAAAATTGTTTCCCCTGAAACAGAAATTCAAAAAGAACTTTCCAATGTGCATTTGGAATTAATTGAAAAGAAGTATAAAGGACCTTAGCCTAAGGGTCTAGATTTTCAGAAATTTTTGGATTATGGTCCAATTAAGGTTCCTATGGGCCAATAGGGTCAATCCAAGTGAGATAAATCCAATTTATAAAAGAAAAACCCCCCAAAAATGAGTAAATGCTCACAGAAGATGAAGAGTTGACTAAGGACAAGGTTTATTAGTAAAAAAACTATGAGTATTACTAAAAAAATGAGATATTTTGGGTATAATGATTCAATTTTGACACCTTGGTAAGGAGAAGGGAGCTCTTCAAGGAGGCACCTATTTCACTTGTGTGGTGGAGTTTTAAACTAAAAAATATTGTGATATTTTTATCTCTCCTCTCTCCTAGATCAAACCAAATCAAAAGGGAGCCAAACTAGGTCCAAATCTTGTCCAAATTTAGCCAAACTGAACGTGGAAAATTCTAGAAACTAGTTGGACTTGGTTAGAGGCCTCTCTCACCTATAAATAGATCATTAGCCCTTTGTAAAAAAATATGAGAACTATACCATGCCAGTATTATACTGAAATAATGATATTTTCTATTATCCTCTAAAAATCCTCTACAAATTGAAGAGATTGAAGCTTCTCTCTCTCTTCAATCTTCCTTGGTGACTCCAACAACATACCAAACCAATTGATTGGTTGGGGGCCTCTACTGTGATCAAAGAATCAAGTAATTTAGGAGGTGAAGTGTGGATTATTGTCTTCTTTTTCTTAAATCTCCAAATGTTTCTCTTATCAACCCCTCTCAAGCTTGAGAAGAATTAATTTGAATGGCTTTTGAATAATATTGAAGTTCTTTAATGTATTGAATACTATTGAAGTTCTTTAATGTATTGTAATGAAGAAATACATAAATTTTCATTTATGCTTAATTTATAATGGTTTTTAAGCATTTCTGTCTCTCCCCCAAAGAATGGTCATTCCTATGACCTATTCTCAATTCAAATGAAGATTCTCATGAAGCATTTCTCTAATGTAAAAGTAATTTCTATGCTTGTCTAAGTGGAGGCCAAAATAATGGCTTTTAATACTTTTATGCTATTTAAATTCTGGTAAAATTAAGAATCAATCCATATTTGGATAATGATCCAATTAGTGGTTATTCTAGTCACATGAATAATACTAAACTTTACTCTTTCAAATTTATTGAGAATTATCAATAATAGTAGCGGAGCTATGGTAAATTTTTAAAAAAATAAACACATAAATCATTTTCATTTATATTATGAAAAGAGAACTTCCTACCATATTCTAGGATTAATCATCCTAGATTAATTGAATGATTCTCATTATAATCATGGAAAATTTTATTTTTATGTTTATGCATAAATAGTAATTAGCAAAAGAGAAATTTCTAGTAATTCATTTTTAATGTTAAAAGAGGAATTCCTATGACATTTGAAAATTCCATCATTGAGATGGGGAAAAGAGGAATTCCTAGAATATTGGAATTAATGAGTATTTTATTTAAATTCAAAGATGAAATTTAGATAAATTTATTTTATCTATGAGAAATATTTAAATGTTAAAAGAGGAATTCCTATGACATTTGGAGTTCCTTCATTTAGATGGGAAAAGAGAAATTCCTAGCATATTGAATTTATGGGTATTTTATTTTAGATGAAATTACTTTATGAATAAAAGAGGAATACCCATGACATTGGAATGAAATTTATAAAACGTAAAAAGAGGAATTCCCATGGTATTTGAGATCCAAGAAATTAAATGGAAAGTATGGATGTGGATGTGTATGTGGAAGTATGAATGTGGATGTGTATGCGGAAGTATGAATAGGGATGTGTATGTGGAAGAATGAATGTGGATGTGTATGTGGAAGTATGAATGTAGATGTGTATGTGGAAGAATGGACGTGGATGTGTATGTATGGATGTGGATGTGTATGTGGAAGATTGAATGTGGATGTGTATGTGGAAGAATGAATGTGGATGTATATGTGGAAGAATGGATGTGGATGTGTATGTATGGATGTGGATGTGTATGTGAAAGAATGGATGTGGATGTGTATGTGGAAGATTGAATGTGGATGTGTATGTGGAAGAATGAATGTGGAGGTGTATGTGGAAGAATGGATGTGGATGTGTATGTGGAAGAATGGATATGGTTGTGTATGTGGAGGTATGAATGTGGATGTGTATGTGGAAGAATGGATGTAGATGTGTATTTATGGATGTGGATGTGTATGTGGAAGAATGAATGTGGATGTGTATGTAGAAGTATGAATGTGGATATGTTTGTGGAAGAATGGATGTGGACGTGTATGTATGGATGTAAATGTGTATATGGAAGGATGAATGTGGATGTGTATGTGAAAGTATGAACGTGGATATGTATGTGGAAGAATGGATGTGGATGTGTATGTATAGATGTGGATGTGTATGTGGAAGAATGGATATGGATGTGTATGTGAAAGAATAGATGTGGATGTGTATGTGAAAGGATGTGATATCGATGTGAGTGAATAAATGAGATGTGATGTGATGTGAATCGGGATGAGAATGAATGAGATGTGATGTCATGCGAATCGGATGTAAATGTATGATATGGGATGTGATGGATGAGATGTGATGTGATGTGAATCGGGATAAGGATGAATGAGATGAGATGTGAAATGAATGAGATGAGATGTGATGTAAATTGAGACAGATGTGAAATGAATGAGGTGTGATGGGATGTGAATATGGGTTGATGCGAGTGGATGAGATGTGATGAGAATAAATGAGGAAAGATGTGATGAGATGGGAAATGATGTGATTGGATGAGAATGGGAAATGATGTGATTGGATGAGAATGGGAAATGATGTGATTAGATGAGAATGGGTATACATATGAATTGGATATGGATTAAGTAATGTGGACGGTTGTGAAACAGTGTGAAAGACGAGAGATCATTATGGGAACTGTATTTATGACCTGTTTTTAAATGACTGTTTTATGTCAAAAATGCTGAGGAAGCATTTTGACCGTCTTGTGAATGAGGTCGTGGTGACCTAACTGATAAAGTTACAATAGCTGAGACGGAGAGTAAACGGAGGACCTCTTGCGTAGCAAGGTCGCCGAGGTCTTGACCAGCCTCGGCTCGATTTAAATGGTGAGCTTCCGGTATAGTGGATGAGGGACCAAGGAAGCGGCCTATGAGTGAAGCGCTAGGTCACCTGCGAAGGATCCTAGAGAATGCTGACCATACGGTGCTCGAGCTCTGGGTCACCGAAGTTGTTTTCTGAAACCGGGCATGGATCTGGTTGATTGACCTTGCTGGTCCTCAACGGATTAGTCCATGGCTCTTTTATATGGAGCTGTTGGTTGATCTTGCTGATCTTCAACGGAGATTCCATCTTGATTTTTATAAGTGATTATATTGTCGGGTACTATGAGCTAGGAACTATCGAAAAGGCCCCTGAGGGACAGGTGGTGAGCGTTTTGGTTGCCAATGATGCCAGAGGTACACCGATGAAGGAATATTGGAAATTAGGATTCAACCGGATATTTTGGAGGATTATGATCAGTGACATTATGGTTGCATTAAATGATTGTTTTAAAGATAATTGAATCTGTGAAAAAGGCAATTTCATATTGGGTGTGTAAGTGGTGTGACTGGCGTTAGGGACAAAACCTAACCAAATTCCTAATTGGATCCCATCACTACAGTGGTTGGGCGGTTGGCTAACCCATGGGACTGGATGGGGTTAGGTTGGACTGATGAATCCATAAAATGAGACTCAATTCTCTTATAGTACGATAGATGAAGTAAATCCCGAATAGTAATTGTTTTATGGAAAAAGAATCAACGGCGGCTGTGCCTCTCGATGGGTGGGGAAAAAAGCGTTGGTTTCTATGATCCAAGTGCAAGTTTCTTCCTTGATCCGACCATGAGACTCACAGGTTCGGTAGGATTGGTTTGGTCAGTAATGACCCTGACTACGTTAGAGTAAAAATATCCTGGAGGAATCGCCCATGCTTTCTGGGCGAGGGAAGTATTTCCGGGTTCGGTTTTTGAAGAACCGAGGGATTAGTCTCTTGTCCGGATATCCGTGGTGGGCGAGGCCCTGAGTGAGGGATCCTGTCCCGCACAAGGAGTGCTACTTCCGCTGCTAGCATCCCCGAATCTGTTGTGCGGAGGGGGTTCAGCTGGTATTAGAGCAAATTGACTAAAGTGGATCAATTGAAAAGCCAAAAATGACAAAAAATATTGAAGTAACAGTAGAAGGTTGTAATTGTGTGATAAAATTCATACAAATTGATATTCAGAATGAAGATTCATAAAATTGAAAGTGGGTCTTCAGATGAAGTATTGCAATTGTATGGAAATCCTTGACTTGCTTGAGGCTTGCTTAAGGCCTAGTCATGATGGTATTTACCTTATAAATCCAAGGACCGTAACTACCCGTTTATACCGAGGGTATAACTGCAGCTCTTTACTGATAGTATATACAAGTAAATATAAGACCTTGAAATTATAAGTAAAAATGCTATCAAGATGATGAATTCGAATGTGATTGATATGGGTTTAAGATTATGATTGAGAATTGATGAGTTGATTTGGATTCTGATTGAGATGATTCCTAAATTTTGGATGAAAAGCGATTTGTTGAACAAAGTCACAATGAGGATGAATGGGATGAGTTCCTGTGATGATGTTCATAACTGGAATGACGATAAGGACTTCAGCAAATTACTACGAGATTAGTGGATTGTGCTGACAGATTGCTACTGTTAACACTTCACCTAGTGGATCCAATTAAGGGATGACAAATTAAAAACCTGCATAACTGAAACTTCCATGGAGGAATGATCAGATGGAATTTTCGGTATGATGGACCATTATTGTGTTAAGAATATAAATGATATGTTCTGAATGAATCGTTATCTGATAATGAGTTCTATATAAGGGATCTTTATCCCATGATTCTGTGGAGAGCTGACCAATCTAAAGAACCCCAGAATCAATTGGATCTAAAGTCGGATTTGAATTGTAAATAAAAGGACTTACAAGAATTTTCGTATTGATAAGATCATGGATCGAGGTCGGCGTATGATAACCTCCAACTCGATGAGGAAGAGCTCGACTTGGATGTTCGTAAAACTCTTCATATATCATAGCCTGGACCTTTCAAGGGTGGAGGGGAAAACTTGGGCGAGACTGTGGAGAAGTTGATCGAAGCAATGGAAGAGTACTTCGATGTCACCGGGTACAATAAGAAGAGCAAAATGGCTCTTGCAAGGTTGAAGATAGTAGAAACAGCCAGAGTAGCATCGAGAAACCACTGCGAGACAAACCGTGTGGATCAAAACACTCAGACATGGAATGATCTCTCAAAATTTACCTAAGAAAGAGATTCTGTCCTCTCGGCTTTTTGGAAACAAAGATGATCGAATTCTTAGAGTTAACCCAGGGGAGCAGAACTATTGAAGTATATTACCAAGCGTTCGCTCTCCTCCTCAAATACTTGCCACCGATGGATGAAGAACAGTTGATGGCCAGGTTCATTCGGGGACTGAACAAACCTTTGAATATCCTAGTGAAGAATGCCAAGCCAGTTTCCATGGCCATAGCAGTGCGGATGGCGAAGGATTTCGCCAAGGCCTTTGATGTCAAGGTCCCGCTAAAATTAGCACCATCACCTTTCAAAAGGTTTTTAGCTCTAGAAGGTGATTCCAACCTTCCATCGTCTAAGAGATATAAGATAAGGGTCAAGCCCAAAATATGGGAAGTTCCAGAATGGAAGAAATGTCCTTTTCCCGGAACTCAACCCCTTGGAATTCAACTTCAGAAGCTCCACCCTTGAACAAGGGAGTGAAATGCTATAACTGTCAAGGATTTCGACATCGCAGTATGGATTGCCCAACACCTTTTGGAACAAGGTTTTCAGGGCAGGAAAATCAGGGATCAAGATTCGAGACTCCAGCTCCTTCCTTCCAGAGTAATCAGGTTTCTTTCTGCCAAAATCAAAGAAATCCCAGAGGTAGACCGTCTAACCAACCCGCAGTTTTAATCCAAAGTAATGCAAGACCTTCGCCTTAGAATAGGGGAAGTGAAGGAGAGATGTTCCCAAATCGGCCGTCCACTTCCAAGGCAATAACCCTGGAAGTGATTGAAGAAGATGAGGATGAAAGAGATCATACTCCATCTACGAGATGAGGACATCTCGCGTTTTTTTAAGTGGGGTAGGATGTAAGATTCCTCCCTCCAGCTTTTGAGGTGTACAGGTGTAAGAAACTCCCCTTCTGATCTTGTAATTATTCCCCTCTTTAAAATAAAAGAAAGATTCTGTTTTACCCTGTTTTAGCCTAGAGAGAGAAAATGTCTAGAGAGAGATAATCCAAAATTGAGATATTTTTTGTCCACATCCATTCTTCCACATACACATCCACATTCATACTTCCACATACACATCCACATCCATACATACACATCCACATCCATTCTCATTACATCACATCTTATCATATCCTATTTTCATCTTATCACATCCTATCACATGCTATTCCCATTTAATAGCTTTTTCTAGGTTGATCCTGATAATGGGACTTTTTCTAAATTTCTGCCAATTGTTTGGCCTAATTAAAGGTTCTTTTTCTCGACGTTTAGTTCCATATTCATTCTCAATTTCTCAAATGAATTATTTTCAATATTCCTCTTTTGGAATAGAAGAATTCATGGGATTTACAGAAATCAATTCTACCCATATTTCCACTTTTGATAAGTAATCAAAAAATTTGAATTATACTAAAATTTCCTCTTCTTCCCATTTAATTTCTTGGATCTCAAATACCATGGGAATTCCTCTTTTTGCGTTTTATTAATTGCATTCCAATGTCATGGGTATTCCTCTTTTATTCATAAAGTAATTTCATCTAAAATAAAATACCCATAAATTCAATATGCTAGGAATTTTTCTTTTCCCATCTAAATGATGGAACTCCAAATGTCATAGGAATTCCTCTTTTAACATTTAAATATTTCTCATAGATAAAATAAATTTATCTAAATTTTATCTTTGAATTTAAATAAAATACTCATTAATTCCAATATGCTAGGAATTCCTCTTTTCCCCATCTCAATGATGGAATTTCCAAATGTCATAGGAATTCCTCTTTTAACATTAAAAATGAATTACTAAAAATTTCTCTTTTGCTAATTACTATTTATGCATAAACATAAAAATTAAATTTTCCATGATTATAATGAGAATCATTCAATTAATCTAGGATGATTAATCCTAGAATATGGTAGGAAGTCCTCTTTTCATAATATAAATGAAAATTATTTGTGTTTATTTTTTAAAAAATTTACCATAGCTCCGCTGCTATTACTGATAAATCTCAATAAATTTGAAAGAATACAGTTTAGTATTATTCATATGACTAGAATAACCACTAATTGGATCATTATCCAATTATGGATTGATTCTTAATTTTACCATAATTTAAATAGCATAAAAGTATTAAAAGCCATTATTTTGGCCTCCAATTAGACAAGCATAGAAATTACTTTTAGATTAAAGAAATGCTTCATGAGAAGCTTCATTTGAATTGAGAATAGGTCATAGGAATGACCATTCTTTGGGGGAGAGAGAAATGCTTAAAAACCATTATAAATTAAGCATAAATGGAAATTTATGTATTTCTTCATTGCAATACATTAAAGAACTTCAATAGTATTCAAAAGCCATTCAAATTAATGCTTCTCAAGCTTGAGAGGGGTTGAGAAGAGAAACATTTAGATATTTAAGAAAAAGAAGACAATAATCCATGCTTTACCTCCTGAACTACTTGATTCTTTGATCACAGTAGAGGCCCCCAAACCAATCAACTGGTTTGGTATGTTGTTAAAGTCACCAAGAAAGATTGAAGAGAGAGAGAAGCTCCAATCTCTTCAATTTGTAGAGGATTTTTAGAGGATAATAGAAAATATCATTATTTCAGTATAATACTGGCATGGTATAGTTCTCATATTTTTTTACAAAGGGCTAAGGATCTATTTATAGGTGAGGGAGGCCTCTAACCAAGTCCGACTACAAAGGGCTAAGGATCTATTTATAGGTGAGGGAGGCCTCTAACCAAGTCCAACTAGTTTCTAGAATTTTCCAGGTTCAGTTTGGACAAGATTTGGACCTAGTTTGGCTCCCTTTTGATTTGGTTTGATCTAGGAGTGAGAAGAGATAAAAATATCACAATATTTTTGAGTTTAAAACTCCACCACACAAGTGAAATAGGTGCCTCCTTGAAGAGCTCCCTTCTCCTTACCAAGGTGTCAAAATTGAATCATTATACCCAAAATATCTCATTTTTTAGTAATACTCATAGTTTTTTTACTAATACACCTTGTCCTTAGTCAACTCTTCATCTTATGTGAGCATTTACTCATTTATGGGAGGTGCATATGTTTAGGCCAGCCACCTTTGAGGACGCACTCTCGCTTGCGTATTCCTCTTTTTCTCATTTAATGAGTGCAATCCAAATGTCATGGGAATTCCTCTTTTATCATAAAATAAATCTATCTAAAATTTCTCTTTAAATTAAATAAAAATATTCAATATTACAAATATACCAAGAGTTTCACTTTTACCATTTAAATGATTGAATTCCAAATATGATGGAAATTCCTCTTTTATCATTTAAATTTTTCTTATGCATAAAAATAAAATTAACTAAAATTTCTCTTAAAATTAAATAAAAATATCCATTAATCCAATTATGACAAGTGAATTCCAAATATGATGGAAATTCCTCTTTCATCATTTAAATTTATTCATGCATAAAATAATTTATCTAAAATTCCTCTTTAATTTTAAATAAAAATATTCATTATTTTAATATACCTATTTTTCTCTTTCTCCATTGAAATACATGGATCTCCATTATCATGGAAATTCCTCTTTTCGCATAAGAATGAATTTACTCTTTTTCTCTAATTAATTATTTATGCATAAGCATTAAAAATTAATTTTCCATGGATGTGATGAGAAATATTCTTTTATTAGCATAAGATGACTAATCCTAGAATATGGTAGGAAGTCTTCTTTTTGTTGAAATATACAAGTGAATAGGGTGTGTGCAGGAACAAGCCCTTGGTTAGAGGCTGTAAAAGAGAACATGTAAATGTGAGAGAACCTGTGAAAAGGTGAGAAGAATCTACTGGGAGAGAATAAAGGGTAGCATGAGAAGATATAGGAAGTGTGGAGATATTCTGGGAGAGGTGGAGAGAATCAAGCAAAAGAGGTGGAGTGAATCAAGGAGAAATCAGTGGGATTAGATGCTTGGATGTAAACTCTATTACTCACTAATCACATCTTAATTATTATCTAATCACTTTAATAATGATGTTGATTCTAGCATTTGATCCACCATAGCTCATCACATTGCTCTAATTTTAACATGGTATCAGAGCCAAGCCTAGAATCCATCAATTTGTGAGCCCATTATCTTGCTAATTATTTTACTAATTAGGATTAGTAGAAAATTAATATTTTCACCTCTTTTTCAACTAACCTCTGTACCCCTAGCCAGTGGAGGAGCTCCCTCACTTTGCACACTCAAAATTAGCCCAAACCCTTCTAGCCATAGATAGCTAACTTAATGGTGCTCCAGCCACTTGAATCAGAAGTGCAAACCGCCAACGCATCTAGGAGAAATCGCATTTTTTTGTAGCACTATTTTTTCTGAGAAAATTTGACATTTCAGCTACTCCAAATCAAATTGGTCTAATTCCTCATAGCTCCAGGGGTTTTCAAGCATGCTCTACAAGCTGGTGAAGTCAGAATTTGATTTGATCAAGTCTATAGTGAGATCCAAGCTCTTCATCAAATCTGCAGGTGACTTTGGTAAAATAGAGATTAAGCATTCAATGTTTGGTCAAATCTTGTGTTTCTTGGCTTAATCCTCTACTAGACTAATTGCTATTGATGGCCTTGAAAGGATTTGAGCTCATTTGAACTCTAAGGCCTCAGATCTGGGCTCCCCGCATACTCTAAGGCCTCAGATCTGGGCTCCCTGCATACTCTATTTTTTGCACACAAAATAGAGGATTAATTTACTAAATTAATGATTAATCAATGCTAATCACTATATTTTGATTAATCATTAGATATCTGATACAGATCCCTATAACTTCAGATTGCAATTCGGAGATAGTTTGATACTCCAACCATTCCGTACAAATTGGTTACCCTTGATTTAATGTAATTTCTAGTAAAATTATGCTGATAAATTTATGGAAATCATATTTTGCATTTAACCCTTGGTTAATGCCTGCAAATCACACTCAAATTCAAGATTATTCATAGCCAGAGTTGCATTTGGGAATGTGCATAAGAATGAATGCTATATGCATTATGTATTAGGCACATTACATCAGTGTGAAAATGGGATCAGACACTGCCCTTGTCCAGAGGTAAGACCTCCCGCATAGATTTGGGTTTGCATTGCATAATGATACAAGATAAACATCAAAAGCCCAAAAGAACTGTCAACAAAACATTTAAACATGTTGCTCATGGTCCCAGCCATGGAAGAAGAAGAACATCTCTTTCCAAGAGAAAGATCCACACAAAGAAGAAAAGCTAGAGGAAGCATTGAAGGAAGACATGGACACGAGAAGAGAAGCTGCCACAACAAGAAGACTAAAAGAAGAGGAAGACATGGACGCGTGGAGAGAAGCTGCCACGACAAGAAGACTGAAGACAAGAGAAGATGTGAGGCTCCAAAGAGTGAGGAGCCATGTAAAAATCTGAGAGAGAGAGAGAGAGAGACCCCACAACCCAATGTAACCTGCCCCAACAAAGTAAAACCACCTCTGAGCCACCGATGATGTAGGCCACATGGTAGATGTATGTGTGAGCACTTTAGTCAAGGTCGCGGGCACTTGTAGTAGCCTTGGACACATAGAGAGAGAGACTGTCAAGGAATATGAGTTTAGGGACTTGAGGCACTGGTCACGGACTATCAAGTAAGAGAGAAACTTGGTATAGGGTCCAGGTGTGCTAAGTTAACTTGAGGGGAGGTGTGCTAGGCACTGGTCGGTCACGGACTATCAAGTAAGAGGGAAACTTGGTATAGAGTCTAGGTGTGCTAGGAGTATTCACTTGAGGGGAGGTGTTGAAACATATAAGTGAATAGGGTGTGTGAGGGAACAAGCCCTTGGTTAAAGGCTGTAAAAGAGAATGTGTAAATGTGAGAGAACCTGTGAAAAGGTGAGAAGAATCTACTGGGAGAGAATAAAGGGTAGCATGAGAAGATTTACGAAGTGTGGAGATATTCTAGGAGAGGTGGAGAGAATTAAACAAAAGAGGTGGAGTGAATCAAGGAGAAATCAGTGGGATTAGATGCTTGGATGTAAACTCTATAAATTGAGGAATTGGCCTAATGAGAATTTGCTGGTTTTTTATTATCCATGTCTACATTAAGCTACTTGTTAATTACTCACTAATCATGTCTTAATTATCATCTAATCACTTTGTTAATGATGTTGATTCTAGCATTTGATCCACCATAGCTCATCACATTGCTGTAATTTTAACACTTCACATTATGCATAAAAATGATTTATGTATTAATTTCTAAAAAATTTGCCATAGCTCCGCTGCTATTACTACTGATAATTTTTAATTATTCTAAAAAGAATAAGACTTAGTAATACGAATATCATAGAATAACTATCATTTGGACCTAAATCCAATTTATGAAATTAATTCCGAAGTTTATTATAATTTATGTAACATTAAAGCATAAAAGCCATTTTCTTAGCCTCTAGCTTAACTAGCATAGAGTTTGATCTTAGAATTGAGAATTTCTCCATGAGAAGCATCATTTGAATAGAGAATTGGTCATAGGAATGACCATTCTTTTGGGGAGAGAGAGATATACTTTTAAAAAAATATCTTAATTAAGCATAAATGTATAAACTTTTTGTGATTATTCATTAAAATTCTTTAGAAAGCTTCATTTGTATTGAAAAACCATTCATTCCAAACTTCTCAAGCTTGAGAGGGGTTGAGAAGTGAAACATTGAGAATATTAGAGAAAAAACCATGAAATCACATCTTACCTCTTGATTTGCTTGCTTCTCTTATCTTAGAAGAAGCCCCCAACCAATCAATTGGTTAGTATGTTGAGAGGAAAGCTCCAAGGAAGGTTGAAGAGAGAGAGAAGCTCCAATCTCTCCAAAATGTAGAGGATTTTTAAAGGATAATAGAAAATATGCTTATTTTAATGTAATATTGGCATGGTCTAGTTCACAGATGAGAATACAAAAGAATGAGGGTCTATTTATAGGTGAGGGAGGCCACTAACTGAGTCCAACTAAGTTCTAGAATTTTTGAGGTTCAGTTTGGTTGAATTTGGACAAGATTTGGACCAGTTTAGCTCCCATTTTGATCTAGTTTGATTCAGGAGAGAGGAGAGATAAAAATATCTTAATATTTTTGAATTAAAAACTCATTCACATGTGTGAAATAGGTGCCTCCTTAAATTCTCCCTCCCTCCTTACCAAGGTGTCAAAAATGTATCATTACTCCAAAATATCTCATTTTTTTAGTAATATCTCATAGTTTTTAACTAATAAACCTAGTACTTAGTCAACTCGTCATCTTATGTGAGCATTTACTCATTTTTGGGTATTTTTTTTTATTCATTGGATTTATCTCATCTCAACACTTGGATTAATCTTATTGGCCCATAGGAACCTTAATTTGACCATAATCCAAAAATTTTGAAAAATCTTGACCCTTAGGCTAAGGTCTTTTAAATCATTTTTAATTGATTCCTAATGCACCTTAGAGAATTATTTTAAATTTTTGTTTTCGAAAAATATATTTTTGATATTTGTAAAATTTTTATATCCAAAAATATCTCAAGATCGAATTACCTCTCTCTAGGATTTTTTATCTCTCTAGGCAGAAACAAGGAAAAATAATATTTTCTCGTATTCAAAAATAGGGAATGATTACAGGGGATTGAAGTAAAAGCTTATTCAGAAATAGGGAGTCTTACATCTAGTAAACCGAACTTGTCCCGACAAATAGTCATACTTCTGTTCTATCCCATACATTGTTGAATTCTCTAAACATGGAAATTCAAAAAGAACTTTCCAATGTGCAATTGAAATTTATTGAAAATAGGTATAAAGGACCTTAGCCTTAGGGTCCAGATTTTCAAAAAAATTTAGATTATGGTCCAATTAAGGTTCCTATGGACCAATAAGATTAATCCAAATGTAGGGAGGAGATAAATTGAAGAATAAAAGAACCCCCCCCCCCCCAAAATGAGTAAATGCTCACATAAGATGAAGAGTGGACTAAGGACCAAAGAAAACAATTAAAAAACTGAATTTTGACACCTCAAGTGGGGATCTCCCCTCATGAAGGAGGCGCCTTTTTTCTCATCAGTAACCCCAATTTTTAATCAATTAAATGAGATATTTCATCTCTCCTATTTCAAAACTAGATCTAAAAAGTAAGTTGAAATGACCCAAAAATGACCAAACTGATTTGGAAAATTCTAGAATCAGCTTACTTGGTTAGAGGCTCACTTTTTCCTATAAATAGATCTTGATTAATTTATTCCTCATTGGAATTCATAACTAATTTAGAAATCAGTTAAGTGAATATTCAAAGAAAGAATTTTAGTAAAATAGTAACTGAATTATCAAACCTTTTTGAGAAAGATAGTTCAGGAAAAATCTTATCCGACTTGAACCTTGAATCAGACTATGACCAAGACCAAACTCTTTCATCAGTTTCGAGGAAAGAAGATGAGACTAGTTTAGAAAAATATACTCTAAACTCCTGCCAAATCTGAAACTAAGTTTGAGACCCTTCGAATTGATATGTGGATCAAAGTTATAGATTTCGAGGAATTCTGGTATGAAATTCAGAGTCCCGATCAAGAAGTTTTGGGGATACTGATTCAAGAAATACTCCTTGTATTCAAAAGAAAATCAAACTAAAAACTTGCATAGAAATGAGATGTGATGTCAATAGATGTGATGATATGTTATGTGAATAGATGTGATAAGATGCGATGTGAATGATCAAATAGATGTGAATGAATGGATGAGATGTAATGTGATAATAACTCCTTATCCCACTTATAAGAGGTCCAAAATTGGGTGAAGCATGAGGAGCTAATGCTAAATGAGACATTCACATGTAAAGAGAGTGTTTGAATAAGGGTTTGAAGAAGATAAGAGAATGGCAATGACACAAAATGCTCAATTGAGGAGGCTTCATTCATTGATTTGAAAGGGAGAGGAGGGCTTCTTTTATATGTGGAGAATCACCCTCTCTTCCATTGTTACAAATTACAACATAAAAATATTCAACCCTTCAGTGACATAAGGGTAGATGTCACCATCAATTGTCCTCTTAGGCTAAGTCTTCTATTGATTATTAAATTGAAGACTTTTTGACTTTGAAAGTGTGATGAGATAATAGCCAAGTCTAAGTGGCATGTAGGTTGAGATCCCACTTACACATGGCGGAATTCTCCTCTTCCATGTAGGCATTCTAGAAGAATCTTTCCCAATTATGCACCTACACACACTCCTCCACATGCCTTCCACACTCCCCAACTTGTAGCCTTATGGTGAATACTATATTAATAATACAATTAAAATCCATGTGAGCATGAAGGCCCACTTTTATTTTCCACATCACTAGCCTATCTACCCTACCAAAGTATTTATCAAGCATACTTGTGGCATTTACAATGTGTGCACCCTAAATCAAGTAAAACCATTATTTTTGAAGATAGAATGCTATTATCAAGGTAGCCGCCAAGCCGCCGCATCACCACGATGTTATTCCATTGTGGGAGCCGCAATCTTCTTGGACAAGCTTCCACCTTATTACCATTGAGAAACCATCAAAATATGTACAAAATTGAAAATGAAAGATATCAATTTTTCATGTCACAGTACCAGTCGCACTGGTGGACACCCTCATCGCAAGCATAGTGGAAATAATAATAACCGCCACTGGAAAACACCCGACTACAATGAAGAAGAAGAATTTCTCTATAACAACCGATCTTCAAAACAGCAGTACAAATAGCTTGAAGAACTACTGCGACAATCAGAGGACTCAGAGCAAGAGGAATGTTCTAAAAAGAAGAAGAAGAATCATCTCACCCTATAGCAAGTAGTAGAAATAACCAAGGGATTTTCTTGGAGCAGAGATGAATCTCCACCCAGACTACCAATCAAGGCAAAAGGGAAATTGCAGAGCAACACAAAAGAAGTGACAAAACTTAAAGCAGAATTGGCTGAACAATCAGAAGAACTGAGACAAGTGACCTACTACTACAACCATGCCATAATGGATAATCAATCATCTACCTAGGATAATATGCAGCTGAAAGAAGAACTTGAAAAGTACAAAAAGGCACTTGCTAGACAGCAAGAAGATCTCGACTACCTACTAGAAAAGAATGGTGAGCTCGTGGCCAAAATGGAGCTACTACAAATTCTCAATGCACAGAAGCACTAGCCAATTCCTTCGAAACCAGTATCAATATGGTCAGTAGCTCTCTCAATAAAATAATTTTGGGAACAAGGATCAGGACAGAGATCGCCAACAATCAATCTTCTTTCCTCCCCCTCGACAAATTCATCGACATTGGTGCCACAATAAGCCTAATCAAGCCTAGGCTCATTCAACCCAAAAGGATGAACAAATACAGAATAGATGTCACTTATGCAAATGGCTAATCACACAGAGACATTCGACAGGGACATCCTGATCAACAATCTAGTAGTTCCCATCGAGATTGTATGTCTATGAGAATCATGATTGCGATATCCTAATTGGCCCTGACTTTCTGCACACCTTCAAAATGTATGTAGTATATCCCGAAAGGAATATCTTCACAATCAAGATTAAAAAGGAACATTATGAAGATCTGAAGATAAAAGGAGTAGACGCCCTTACAAGCAACCCTATCAAGAAGATAGTCGAGCCACCAAACAAAGAGGATTCTACAGAGGCGTTCTTCAAAACTAAAAGGCAAAGGTATGCTACAGAAATTGATTCATTTGGGAGAGATAATGCTCCAAGAACATGTTATATAGAAGATCTGCAGTTTTTCCGAAAGGTTTTCAGATGTCAAGATTGCACAAAGGTTCCTTGGATGTCTCAACTATGTCTCTTGGATCTACCCCCTCAACCTCTCCAAAGATCGGCAACCTCTCCAAAAGTTCTTGACTCACAAGTCTAAATGGACTAGCAAACAGACAGAAGCGGTTAAGAAGATCAAAGAAAAATGTCTCTCTCTTCCAAATACGTGTCTCCCCATAGATGGACATCTTACAATCTATTCGGATGCCTCTGGCAAATATTGGGGTGGCATTCTCATGGAATCGAAGGATGGGAAGGAAGAAACTTGCTGATATGCTACAGGAAGATTTCATGATGCACAACTAAATTACCCTTCCATCCACAAGGAAATTCTATCTACAAGAAACTGTTTTGAGAACTTTTGACTATTTGTTCTTCCCGTGGAATTCACACTAAAGACATATCTCAATAATTTCATGGGATTTCTCTCTTCAGAAAATGTGCGAAAAATCGGCAAATGGTCGACTTCTCTAATGGGAAGGATGGTCGACTTCTCTAATGGTCGACTTCTCTAATGGGCGGGATGTTTTGCCTGCTGGAAGTTCAAATGCAAACATGTCAAAGGCACAAATAATTGAGTTGCTGACATGCTAACTCACGAAGGATTGGTGGAATCATTATAAACCCATTGCTCCAAAATTGATGTAACGTAGTCCACGTGGCTTGGGTGAGTGGTTGCACCTTTTTGTCAAACACATAATATAAAAATGCTATCTATCGGGATTGTCGATAGAGTATGATAGTGCTATCTACCGAGAAAATGTCGGTAGCGTACACCTCACTCCGAAAGGTACACTTTTCAGACTACACCCATGTGCACATAAAGGTAGTGTGCTTGTAAATTTTCTCTTTACAAATAATACTTGGCTTGACTCGCAAGGCATCTAGCTTGGGCCTCAAGGCATCTAGCTTGAATGACAAGACATTCGGCTTGGGCCTCAAGGCATCAAGCTTGGGAATCAAGGCATGCTTGGGTATAAATAAGCACCCTCACAAAGAGAGACACACACACGCCCTAGTGTATGCTTTCTCTAGTTTGTGAGCGTTCCTTAGCCATTATCTCCCTTCACTCTCTTGTACATTGAGTCGTAGGTTTTTTTTCATTCTCAGTCCAAAGTTTTTCCTGCAATCATAATATATAATTACTGAGATCTTTTTTCTCATATCTCTTGTTATACTCTTGACAAGTTTTTCTTTTATGGCCTTTGTTAATACAACTATTAAGATTACCGCTTCGTATAAGCCCAAGTTAACCTCTTTTATCCGCAAAACAACTTTCTCGTATCAGAGCTCCGGCCTTCCGATCCTCTTGTCATTAATCCTTATTGCTTTCTTTGATTATCAGAGCTTGCTAATCTCTCTTTAAGCATTCTTATTATAGTCTCTAGTATTGATCATCATTCGCCCATCTGTATTGGAGTAATAGAGTATCTATCTCTCACAGTCTAAGGTGCTACTTTTCTTGAAGCCTATTCCATCGCTGTTAAGTCACTCAGCATAGCCAGGGGGTGCGTGAGACATTAAGGCATTCAGACCTTGAGACACTGCAATCACTTTCTGTCTTAGACGATGCTACACATCCTAAGTGGAGCATTCCTGAAATTTGCCCAGCATTGTATGATCTAAATAGAAAGTTCAAAGTCGAGTCTTCTACCGAATTCTCTATTTCTGAGTCTACTGCTGACATAGGGTTTGGTTCTAACAAAACCCATTACTTCTACCCATTAGACAGAGAAGATGATCTCAAGAGAATACCTTGGAACTAGGATACAACTATGTACATCTAGGCATCATCTGTATAAGCACCATTCCACTATATAGAAAGGGTATGCCCGTTAGGCTTCTAGTTTCTCTTATGGACACAAGAGTTAAATATGTGTAGAAGTCTATAATTACTGCTTGGGACACTCCCTTCTTTGAAGGAACCTCATTCTCTACAATCTGTCCAGACTATTTTCTGTCCCTTAGAGATCCTTACTATCTTAAAGCCCTTGCAATCATGGTAACCCTCAGCATAGAAGACTTCATGAATCTAACAGAAACTGTGTCTGTGTAGTGGAGAATGTGCGTCAGATATGTGAATACTAGAATGCCTCTGCTAAAGCATATAGCAGAGAAGGAGAAGAAGAAGATTGGATACTTGAACACTTGTCAAGATGCAAATCAAAGCATGACAGTGTTCATGAAGCTAGATGAAAGATCTAGCGGTATTATGCACGCGGTCACAAGGTGGTCAGATCTCAAGATTCTAAAGGAATGGACCTTCGACATAGAGAAGCTACCCAAAGAACTCTCCTATCCAGTGAAGTTGCAGATAAGAGAAGAAGTCCCTGAAGCTTCAACTAGTAAGTCTCTTTGTGTATTTACAAATGTCAGACCCAAGTCAAAAGAAGAAAAGCTGAAGCAGCTTGAAGATTTGTCCCACAAACTTGGGACAATGAGGCTTGATCTTTGTGATCATTCCCAAACCATCACCAATGGAGATACAGAGCTTTGCACAGCTTGTGGATGCGTGGTGGTTAGAGCAAAAGGCAGAGTATCTATGATGAGTACACCTGCTGGTAGACAACAAGGTGACACTGAAAATCTATTTCCCAGCCTAGATGTCACCATAGTCACTGACCAAGAAGGCATCAAGCAAGGATACCTACGGGTATATGCACCATATGGAGACCAACCAGCTGATCAAGCAATAAACACTGGTCTCTCTATTTCAAACTGGCACTCCAAGGCTCTTTTTGCAATAAATGAAAGGGCAATACAGAACAGGCAAGCTATCATGCAAGCAAATAAAAGACTCAGCCAAATCCAGTCAAGAATGCTTCTCAATCACATCGAAGTGAATAAGTCGCTTGTAGAAAACCTTGCAAGGTTGAACAGGATCCTTAAAGAGAAATATCCTCAGCAAACATACAAGCCATCTTCACTAACCCACAAATCCTCGCTCACTGTAGAGAAATGGTGGTGGCAATACTGCCTTACAGGGAAGATGACATTCCACAATAAAAGGCCAGCATCAAAGCTGCAGAAGAAAAATGGGAGAATTAAACATAGCATAAAAGATTTTTTTTATATTAAAAGTGTGATTTTCATCATAAATGATTTTTATGCATAAATGGATGCTTAAAAGAAATTCTTTTATATTAAAAGAGTGATTTTCATCACATAAGTGATTTGTATAAACATATGCATAAAAGATTTTTTTATATTAAAAGTGTGATTTTTATCATAAACGATTTTCTTTCATCATAAAAGATTTTTTTATATTAAAAGTGTGATTTTCATCATAAACGATTTTTATGCATAAATGGATGCTTAAAAGAAATTCTTTTATATTAAAGAGTGATTTTCACCATAAATGATTTGTATGCATAAACATATGCATAAAAGATATTTTTTTATATTTAAAGTGTGATTTTCATCATAAATGATTTGTATGCATAAACATATGCATAAAAGATTTTTTATATTAAAAGTGTGATTTTCATCATAAATGATTTTTATGCATAAATAGATGCATAAAGAATTTTATTTTTATTCCAAAAGAGTTATTCTTATCAATTTTGATTTTATGCATAGAAAGATGCATAAAGAATTTGATTTCTAATTTAAAAGAGTTATTTTCATCAATTTTGATTTTATGCATAAATAGATGCATAAAGAATTTTACTTTTAATCCAAAAAAGTTATTCTTATCAATTTTGATTTTATGCATAGAAAGATGCATAAAAGATTTATTTTTATTTCAAAAGTATTATTTTCATTGAAATTGAATTTATGGATAGATAGATGCATAAAAGATTTATTTTTCTTTTGAAAATGTTATTCTCATTAAAATGGAATTTATGCAAAGTAAAATGCATAAAAGGTTTATTTCTAATTCAAAAGTGTTATTTTCCTTAAAATTGAATTTATGCATTAATAGATACATAAAAGGATTTTTATAAAAGTGTTATTTCTACTAAAGTTGTCTTTATGCCTAATTAGATGCGTAAAGAATCTTTATATCAAAAAATTAAAACTCTCTTACATTCTATAAATAGATGTGATGAGATGTGATAGGAATCAAATAGATGTAAATGGATGGATGGAAGTGATATGAATCAGATAAATGTAGATGGATGAATGGATGATGTGGTTTGATGTGTGAATGATGTAGATCAATATAGATGGATGTATGGATGATGTGGTTTGATGTGTGAATGATGTGGATTGATGTAAATGGATGAAAGGATGATGTGGTTTGATGTGTGAATGATGTAGATTAATGTGGATGGATATATAGATGATGTGGTTTGATGTGTGAATGATGTAGATCAATATAGATGGATGTATGGATGATGTGGTTTGATGTGTGAATGATGTGGATTGATGTAAATGGATGAATGGATGATGTGGTTTGATGTGTAAATGATGTGGATTGATGTAAATGGATGAATGGATGATGTGGTTTGATGTGTGAATGATGTGGATTGATGTAAATGGATGATGTGGTTTGATGTGTGAATGATGTAGATTGATGTGGAAATGGATGTATGAATATAGATGTGGATGTGGATGTATGAATGTGGATGTGGATATGGATGTATGAATGTGGATGTGAAAATGGATGTATGGATGTGGATGTAGATATGGATGTATGAATGTGGATGTGGATGTATGGATGTGGATATGGATGTGTATGTATGAATGCTGATGTGGAATTGGATGTATGGATGTGGATATATGAATGTGGATGTGTATGTGGAATAATGAATACGAATGTGTATGTGAAATGATGAGAGGTCGATATGAGTGAATGGATGAGATGTGATGACATGTGAATAAATAATATGTGATGTGAATGAATCTGATGTGATGAGATGGAAAATGATGTGATTGGATGAGAATGAGTACACATATAAATGGAATGTGGAATAAGTAATGTGGACTGATGAGGGGTAATGTGGAAAGACGAGAGTTCATAAAGAAACTGTATTTGTGACCTGTTTATAAATGACTGTTTTATGTCAAGAATGCTGGGGAAGCATTTTGACCGTCTTGTGATTAAGGTCGTGGAGACCTAACTGATAAAGTTGCAACAGCTGACCGAGAGTCAACGGAGGACGTCTCGCGTAGCATGGTCGGCCGAGGTCTTGACCAGCCTCGGTTCGATTTAACTGGTGAGCTTCCAGTACGGTGGATGAGGGACCAAGGAAACGGCCTATGAGTGAAGCGCTAGGTGACCTGCGAAGGATCCTAGAGGGTGCTGACCATACGGTGCTCGGGCTCTGGGTCGCCGAAGATACCCACACGTGCGTGGTGGAAGATATTGAATCAAGAAGTAAGAGTTGTTTTCTGAAATCGGGCATGGATCTGGTTGACTGACCTTGCTGGTCCTCAATGGATGAGTCCATGACTCTTTTATATGGATCTATTGGTTGATCTTGCTGATCTTCCACGGAGATTCCATTTTGTTATGTGAATATATTGCCGGTTACTATGAGCTAGGATCTATCGAAAAGGCCAAGGCCCCTATGTGAACAGGTGGTGAGCGTTCTGGTTGCCAATGATGCCGTAAGTACATCGATGAAGAAATGATTAGAAATAAGGATTCAACCAGAGATTTTGAGGATTGTGATCAGTGACACAATGGTTTCATTAAAGGATTGTTTTAAAGATAGCTGATGCTGAGAAAAAGGTAATTTCATATTGGGTGTGTAAGTGGTGTGACTAGTTTTATGTTTGCATGATGAACATCTGGCTAGGGGGCCTGGGAACTCTTTTCCCTGGTACCCGGGAAAAAACCTAACCAAATTCCTAATTGGATCCCATCACTACAGTTGTTAGGCAGTTGGCTAACCCATGGGACTAGGCTGGACTGATGGATCTGTAAATCGAGACTCAACTTCTGTTTAGTTCGATAGATGAAGTAAATTCTAGACAAAAATTGTTCTATGGAAAAGAATCAACGGCTGT
Source organism: Cibotium barometz (assembly GCF_041138505.1). Classification (NCBI taxonomy): domain Eukaryota; kingdom Viridiplantae; phylum Streptophyta; class Polypodiopsida; order Cyatheales; family Cibotiaceae; genus Cibotium; species Cibotium barometz. The sequence goes on from NC_141051.1 coordinate 27,506,044, forward strand.
GCCTCTCAATGAGGAAAAAAGCATTGGTCTCTATGATCCAAGTACAGTCTTTTTCCCTGATCTGACTATGGGACTTACGGGTTTGCTCAGATGAGCTCAGTTAGTTAAGGCTTTTGACTATGTTAGGGAAAAGTTATCCTGGTGAAATCACCCGTGCTTTTCGGGCAAAGGAAGTTTTCTGCGTTCGGTTTTGGAAAAACCGATGGATTAGTCTCTTGTCCGGATATCCGTGGGGGCGAGGCCCCGAGTGTGGGACCCTGCCCTGTGCAAGAAGTGCTACTTCCGCTGCTAGCACCCCTGAATTTGTTGCGCGGTGGGGAGACAGGGATCTTACAATTCCTATGGCTAGTTCTTTAGAAAAAGAATGCTTCTCATTGATAAATTCTTAATTCAAAACCAAACTCTAAGCTTGTTAAGCTAGAGGTTAAGAAAATAGTATTTTTATGCTTTTATGTTAATAAAATTATGGTAAATTTATGATTTAATTCTGTACGATTCCTCCCTCCAGCTTTTGAGGTGTAAAGGTGTAAGAACCTCCCCTTCTATTCCTGTAATTATTCCCCTCTCTAAAATAGAAGAAAGATCATATTTTACCCTGTTTTCACCTAGAGAGAGGTAATCCAAAATTGAGATATTTTTGGATATAAAATCCTCCTAGTGTCTAAATGGTTTCCCTTGAAACAAAAATTCAAAAAGAACTTTCCAATATGCATTTGGAATTAATTGAAAATGTGTATAAAGGACCTTAGTCTAAGGGTCAAGATTTTCCAAAATTTTTGGATTATGGTCCAATTAAGGTTCCTATGGACCAATAAGATTAATCCAAGTGTTGGGATGAGATAAATCCAAAGAATAAAAGAAAATACCCAAAAATGAGTAAATGCTCACATAAGATGAAGAGTTGACTGAGTACAAGGTTTATTAGTTAAAAACTATGATATATTACTAAAAATTTAAAATATTTTAGAATAATGATACATTTTTGACACCTTGGTAAGGAGGGGGGAGACTTTGAGGTAGGTGCCTATTTCACACATGTGGATGAGTTTTTAATTATAACATACCCATCTTCACTAATAAAGAAATGTTCATGTAATAGATAAATTTATGGGTTTTTATGGTATAAAAATCAATGATTTTATTATTTGAGTCATTTTTACTTAGAATCTTCAAATTTTGAGCCCAAATTTGGAATTTGCGCGCGATTTTACCCTAATATAGGATTTTACAGCATCCAAAACGGACACCGGATCAAGCTTATATGCAAATTTCAGTCATTTTAGTTAAAAGCGACGACCTTTAAACCTTAATAAATGCACGACCGGGCGTCCGATTGACGAACGGTCTGAACCCCAACGACCAAGAGAACCTCCCGAACAAAAAAAAAATCACCCCCTGAGGCGGTCAGGAAAGCAAATCGAGGCGAGCGCCCCAAATTTGGGGACCTCTCACCAAAATTTGGACCGTACACACTTACTAGGGTGCCCGTACGATGGCCGCACAAGAACCAAAGGAAGACCGCCCACTGTGTGGTCCACACGTACTGCTACGTGGACACCCATGCTGCCCCAGACCAGATAAGGTACATGCATACCACTCCGTTCCCTGACAACTGACACTGTACCTTTCCCCTAGACCCATGCAGGCCACTGATCCATAGCCTTCGATGGTACACCGTCCTTTCATCCTTGCTTTTTGTGTAGCGCCCATACCCTACCCCTCAGCTATATAAACCCTCGGGGTGCTCCACAGGCTACACGCATTTCTGTGTAGCGTATGCCCTGTTGTACCGCCGTCCGTCCTCCCTGTGTAGTGTACTTGCTATATTATATCCGTTATGGCCACTATGAGTTTACTGTAATGTCATTCGGGTTAACCAATGCTCCTGCAACCTTCAACCGCCTAATGCAAGATATATTCCGTCCTTACTTGGATGAATTTGTGCTTGTTTTCTTTGATGACATCTTAATCTACTCCAAATCAATGGAAGAGCATGAGGAGCATGTGCGTAGAGTTCTGCAATTGTTGCGCAAACACAAACTCTATGCCAAGAAGAGCAAATGTACCTTCTTTACTTATCAAATTGAGTATCTTGGATTCATCGTCTCCAAAGATGGCATTTCAGTAGACCCCGCCAAGGTCAAGGATATTCTGGAGTGGCCACCCCCTAAATCAGTTCGTGAAGTTTGTGGGTTTTTGGGAATCACGGGATGGTATAGGATTTTTATCAAAGATTATGCCTTGGTAGATGCACCTTTGACGGATCTTCTTAAGAAGGATTGCAAAAATAGTGTGGCTGCCAATCCATCAAAACAGTTTTGATCAGCTCAAGGTCATTATTACTTCTGCCCCAATCCTGAAACTTCCTGATTTCACCAAGGAATTTGAAGTAGTTACTGATGCTAGTAGTCTAGCACTTGGTGGTGTCTTAGGCCAAGAAGGAAGACCAATCGCTTATACTTCCCGCAAGCTGAAGCAATATGAAGCAAATTATGCCACCCATGATTTGGAGCTCTTAGCAGTTGTTCATTGCCTCAAATTATGGAGACATTATCTCTTGGGGGGCAAATTCCAGCTTGTAACTGACCACAAAAGTCTAAAGTGGATCTTCACCCAGCCTCTAACCTCAACATGCGGCAAAGGAGATGGATTGAAATTCTACAAGAATATGACTTCGACATCAAATTCCACCCTGGGAAAGATAATGTGGTAGCAGATGCACTTAGCCGCGTAAATCTTTCTTGAGTGCAATTTCAATGCCAAATAATCCCATACTGGTCAAGGTGGAAGAAGTCTCATCTCATGATCCAGATTATCAGAGGATGATGAAGTTAGTAGAAGAAGGGGGAAATTCAGAGAAAGAGAAGAATCTAATCAAGGGATACTCCACTCATGAAGGAAGCCTCTACTTCAATCACAGGCTATGTATCCCTAAGGATTCTGCTTTAAAGAAACTAATCCTCCATGAAGCTCATGATAGTCCTGCTCTGCAGGACACCCAGGCTATGCAAAAACATTAAATGCCGTAAGAAGGAGCTTTCATTGGGTAGGCTTGAAAAATGATGTCCTTCGGTACTTGAAGCAATGTCTCTCATGCCAAAGGGATCAAAGCTAAAAGGGTCAAGATGCCTGGAAAACTTCAACCCTTTGATATTCCCCAAATGAAGTGGGAGTGCATTAGTATGGATTTTGTCACAAGTCTCCCCACTGTTCAAGGAGGATATGACTCCATTCTGGTAGTAGTGGACTTACTTACCAAAGTAGCTCACCTTATACCAGCGAAGAAGACCTTCAAAGCTTCTGATGTTGCTCAAATATTCATCAAGGAAGTCCTCAAACTTCATGGTCTCCCAAAAAGGATAGTAAGTGATCGGGATTCTGACTTCACTTCAAAGTTCTAGCAGTCCTTATTTCAAGCCCTAGGAACTCAACTTTGCTTTCAGAGACCGATGGCCAGACTGAGAGCGTCAATCAAGTAATTGAAGACATTCTCAGAGCATACTGTGGACGGGAACCAAGAAGGTGGATTCAATACCTTCCTCTGGTAGAATTTGCCTACAATGCATCTTATCATCAGAGCATAGGAATGTCACCATTCAAAGCACTCTATGGGCAAGAATGCTTGTCTCCTCTAAATTTCTCTGACCCGACCATAAGAGTTGAGGCATCTAGGAAAATGCTCGAAGAGAGGAACAAACCAAGGCAATCCAAAAGGATATTAAAGCTACCCAAGATCGATAAAAGCATTATGCTGACACCAAGAGGTCTGAAAGGATCTTCAAGGAAGGAGACAAAGTTCTTCTACGAGTGTGACCCAAACAAAGTTCTCTATCACTTGGGAAATATAAGAAACTCAGCCCTAGGTATTGTGGTCCCTATACAGTTATCAAGTGTCTAGGTAAAAGTGCCTATAAACTCCAACTCCCAGCCCATATCAAAGTCCACAATGTATTTCCTATAAGTTTGTTAAAACCATATGTACCCAGTCTCGATCATATTCTTGATGATAAACAAGTTGTAATCCCTACTCAAGGAGTCCTTGAATTACAGCCCAGTAGCATCATAGATTCTAGGGAAAGGCAACTCCGAAATAGATCTCTTGTAGAACATCTAGTACAGTGGAAAGATTACCCTAAGAGGATGCAACTTGGGAAGATGAAGCTACACTCTTAAAGGATTATCCCCAATTCATGACGAGATGAGGACATCTCGATTTCTTTAAGGGGGAAAGGATGTAACATACCCATCTTAACTAATAAAGAAATGTTCATGTAATATATAAATTTATGAGTTTTTATGGTATAAAAATCGATGATTTTATTATTTGAGTCATTTCTACTTAGAATCTTCAAATTCTGAGCCCAAATTTGGAATCTGCGCACGATTTTACCCTAATATAGGATTTTACAGCATCCAAAACAGACACCGGATCAAGCTTATACGCAAATTTCAGTCATTTTAGTTAAAAAGCGACGACCTTTAAACCTTAATAAATGCACGACCGGGCGTCCGATTGACGAACGGTCTGAACCCCAACGACCAGGAGAACCTCCCGGACAAAAAAAACATTTGCCCCCAGGGCGGTCTGGCACGCAAATCGAGACGGACACCCCAAATTTGGGGACCCCGCCCCAAAATTTAGACCATACACACTTACTAGGGTGCCCATACGATGGCCGCACAAGAACGAAAGGACGGCTGCCCACTGTGTGGTCCACACGTGCCGTTACGTGCCCCCACAGACCAGATAAGGTACATGCGTACCACTCCTTTCCCTGACAACCGACACCGTACCTTTCCCCTAGACCCATGCAGGCCACTGATCCATCGCCTTCGATGGTACACCGTCCTTTCGTCCTTGCTTTGTGCAGCGCCCGTACCCTACCCCTCAGCTATATAAACCCTCGGGGTGCTCCACAGGCTACACGCATTTCTGCGCAGTGTATGCCCTGTTGTACCACCGTCCGTACCGTCGTCTGTCCCTGTGTAGTGTACTTGCTATAGTACAGCCGCCCCTTGCAGCCACCCCTCTCACACCCCCTCATTTGCCTCTTTTCAGATAAGGCCATGTTCCTCTATCTCCCTCTTGCTAGAAGGTAGTGTCCTTAACTCCTCTCTCTCTCTCTCTCTCTCTCTCTCCCCCCCGTGTGAATAGACTTACAGCAGCCCTCAGCCCTTCTCCCCTTTAGCAACACGTTTTTGTCTTGAGGACACCTCACAATCCCCCCCCATTTGCGTAGACTTTAATAAGAGGTTTTTGCCTTAAGAAAGAGTTCGTGCGCTATAGTCTTTTGCTCATACGGTGAGCAAACGATCTTAGAATTGAGATTCGACTGAAGCGTTTCGATCGCGACAGTGAGCCCTACAAGATGACGTCCAAGATGGCCCCTCCTCGGAAACATCAGAATATTGCCTCGAGAGGAGCGCGCAACAACGAGATTAGGGAACATGCTCCCGATGCGACTCCAACTCTCCCTTTTCAAGCTCCTCAAGGAAATGGTGGCTAGGTTAGCTTGGTTATATTTTAAAGAAGAGTTTTTTTATATTAGTGCTAATAAATGTGTATCTTGTCCTTTTAAAATAATGACATAAAATTGTATGAAGTTACGAATTGTGTGATGCTGTATTCAATAAATTGCATTGAAATTGTTATCTTTAAAGAGTGCAAGTTTTTCCTGGCTTCAACGCTAACTCCATTCCGTGCTTGTGTAGCCGGGCGGCGTCATTAGCAAAGCCCAGGAATGGCCCAAGGTATCCCTCATACCATTGGGAGAATAAGGTTCGCCGATTGAGGCGAGAGATTATGATGCTACCTAGTTCTGAGGGCCCAGGCTAGTGCGGTAAATAAGCCCACCCTAGTGTGCAAACATCCCTCTGAGGGGTGGGAGGATCGAGCGATGGAGCGTGAGAGGGCGACAGGCCGGCTTGAGTCCTCGCCAAGCGGCCGACGATGAGGTGTATGGTCCCGTAGGGTTTTGCCTAGCATGTAGAGGCTGGAAGGCCAGCGGCAGAATAAAGGAAAAGAATAAGAGAGCCGGTTTGGCTTGTATGGAATTGATTCATGTATCAACTTTATATATATATATCTTGTCTTTGGCATGATTGTATTGTGTAAAAAAGTTGTTTTAACAAACCTTGTGAAAAGGGCCATAATTAAGGAACATGTTTATTTATGTCAAACAGTGTGGTAGGATTAATTAGAAAACAAATTGACGTGTGAGTAGGGTGGAAAGTGGGAGGATGGAATGCCCCGATGGCACCATCCTACGGACGGGTGGACCCAATTAGTCGGGTAGCTTTCCAACAGATTAAGTGAAAGCCCTACGCTAGATAGTTAGGTTCTTGGGCAACTCTATTCTAGAAGACTAGGTCAGCGACTATGCCTTGCATGGGTGAGGAAAAAAGCATTGCCTCTAGAAATCAAGTCTAGTAGTTGCCCAATTTATGATAAATTACCCTATGGGTGATTTGACTTTTAGAAGATCACGCTTCCCCTGTGGGATAGGACTAGGTCTTACCTAATGAATCGTATCCTTGAATCTCTACATGGTCAAGGTGTCGGATAAATAGGAAATTTTCTCCAAGTTAAGACTTAGTGGACTATCTTAAGTGTTCCACCTATTATAGAAGGGGGAACCTTACATTAATTCATAAAAATTATGATATTTTTATCTCTCCTCTCTCTTGGATCATCAAACCAAATCAAAAAGGGAGCCAACCTGGTCCAAATTCAGCCAAACTGAAGCTGGAAAATTCTAGAACTTAGTTGGACTCAGTTAGTGGCCTCCAGCACCTATAAATAGACCCTCACTCTTTTGTATTTTCATCTTTGAGTTATACCATGTGTGTATTACATTAAAATACTCATATTTTCTATTATCCCTTAAAAATCCTCTACTTTTGGAGAGAGTGGAGCTTCTCTCTCTCTTCACCATCCTTGGAGCTTTCCTCTCAACACACTAACCAATTGATTGGTTAAGGGCTTCTTCTAATATAGAGAAGCAAGCAAAATCAAGAGGTAAGGTGTAATTTCATGGTTTTCTTTACTATTCTCAATGATTTCACTTCTCAACCACTCTCAAGCTTGAGAAGTTTCTAAATTAAGTGTTTATAATGTAAATCAAGCTTTTTTCTCAACTGTTGTAATGAATAATTAAGAAAAGTCTACATTTATGCTTAATTAGGATGCTTTTTATGTTTATCTCTCTCTCCCCAAAAGAATGGTCATTCCTATGACCAATTCTCTATTCAAATGATGCTTCTCATTGATAAATTCTCAATTCACAAATCGAACTCTAGGCTTGTGAAGCTAGAGGTTAAGAAAGTGGCATTTTATACTTTTATGCTTCTAAAATTAAGCCAAAACTGAAGCTGGAAAATTCTAGAACTTAGTTGGACTCAGTTAGTGGCCTCCCTCACCTTGTTAATCTCTCTCTCCCCTAAATAATGGTCATTCCTATAACCAATTCTCTATTCAAATGATGCTTCTCATTGATAAATTCTCAATTCATAAATCAAACTCTAGGCTTGTGAAGCTAGAGGTTAAGAAAGTGGCTTTTTATACTTTTATGCTTCTAAAATTATGATAATCTTATGATTTAAATCCATAAATTAGATTTAAGTTTAGAAGATAGTTATACTATTATAATTGTATTACTAAGTTTATTCTTTTCAAAAATATTGAAAATTATCAGTAATAGCAACGGAGCTATGGCAAAAAATTTAGGAAATTAATACATAATTCATTCTTATGCATAAAAAGAAAAGAGGACTTCCTACCATATTCTAGGATTGGTTATCCTATGCTAAAAGAATGATTTTCATCACATTCAATGGAAAACTAATTTTTAAGGTTTATGCATAATTAAATAATTAAGAAAAGAGAAAATTATGATAATTTTATTTAAATGATAAAAGAGGAATTCCCATGACATTTGAAATTCAATCATTTAAATGGAAAAAGTAAAATTCTTAGCATATTGGAATTAATGGATATTTTATTTTAGATAAATTTATTTTTTGCACGAGAAAATTTAAATGATAAAAGAGGAATTCCCATGACATTTGGAATTCAATCATTTAAATGGTAAAAGGAGAATTCTTGGCATATTTGGATAATGGATGTTTTTATTAAAGAAAAGAGGAATTTTAGATAAATTTATTTTATGATAAAAGAGGAATTCCCATGACATTTGGAATGCAATTAATTAAATGCAAAAAGAGGAATTCCCATGATGTTTGAGATCCAAGAAATTAAATGGAAAAAGAGAAATTTTTAGTATAATTCAATTTATGAATATTTATCAAAAAAGAAATTTTGAGCATTATTGGAAAATATGGGTAGAATTGATTTTTGTAAATCCCATGAATTATTTTATTCAAAAGAAGAATATTGAATATATTTCACTTGAGAAATGTGAGAAAGAATATGAAAATAGCCGTCTCGAAAAAAAGAACCTTTACCTAGGCCAAGCAATTGGCAGAAAAAGTCCCATCGTCGGTATCGAAGTAGAAAAATCTACTAAATGGGAATGAGATATGATAGGATATGAATGGATGTGATAAGATGTGAATGGGATGTGAAAGGATTTGGTGTGATGTAAATGAATGTGGATGACATGTGAAGTAAATGGATGTGGATGTGAATGATGAGATGAGAATGAGATGTGAGGTTATGTGAAAGGATGAGATGTAAAGTAAATGGATGTGGATGTGTATGTGAAAGAATGTGATGTAAATGAATGTGGATGTGAATGATAAGATTAGAATGACATGCGAGGTTATGTGAAAGGATGTGATGTAATGTAAATGGATGTGGATGTGTATGTGAAAGAATGTGATGTAAATGAATGTGGATGTGAATGATGAGATGAGAATGAGATGTGAGGTTATGTGAAAGGATGTGATGTGATGCAAATGGATGTGGATGTGGATGTGGATGTGATAGGATGTGATGTGATGTAAATGGATATGGATATGGATGTGGATGTGAAAGGATGTGATATGATGTAAATGAATGTGGATGTGGATGTGATAGGATGTGATATGATGTAAATGGATGTGGATGTAGATGTGAAAGGATGTGATGTGATGTAAATGGATGTGGATGTGGATGTGGATGAGATGTGATGTGATGTAAAGGGATGTGGATGTGAATGTGATGAGATGTGGATGAAATGTGATGTGATGTGAATATATGTGGATGTGAATGTGAATGTATGGATGGATGTGGATAGATGTGCATGTGGATGACTGGATGGATGTGGATGAATGAGATGGAATGTGTATGGATGTGATGAGATATGGATGGATATGGATGTGATGTAATGTGGATAGAATGTATGCGATGGATGTGAATAGATGCGATGAGATGTGAATGGATGTGAATGTGACGTGATGTAAATACATGTAAATGGATGTGATGTGATGTGAATCAGGATAGATGTGAATTGGTGAGATGTGATGTGTATCGGGATAGATGTGAATGGATGAGATGTGATGTGAATCAATGTGATGTGATGTGATGTGGATCGAGGTAGTTTGTGAATGGATGACATGTGATGTGATGTGGATATGGGTAGATGAGAATGGATGAGTTATGAATGAGGATAGATGTGATGGGATGTAATATAATGTGATTGGATGAGAATGGATGAAGGACGATGGGAATACATATGATTGGATGTGGATTAAGCAAAGTGAATTGATTTAGAAGAATGTGGAATAACGAGAAATGATGTGGAACGATGTGAAAAGATGAGAGTTCGTAAGAAACTGTATTTATGACCTGTTTTTTAAACGATTGTTTCACGTGAAGTATGTTGGGGAAGAATTTTGGCCATCTTGTGAATGAGGTCGTGGAGACCTAAGTGATAAAGTTGCAATAGCTGACGGAGAGTCAATGGAGGACATCTCGCGTAGCAAGGTCGGCCGAGGTCTTGACCAGCCTCAGTTCAATTTAAATGGTGAGAGCTTTCGGTGTACGGTGGATGAGGGACCAAGGAAGCGGCCTATGAGTGAAGCGCTAGGTTACCTGCAAAGGATCCTAGAGGGTGCTAACCATACGATGCTCGGGCTCTGGGTCGCCGAAGATACCCACGCATGCGTCAAGGAAGAAAATGGAACAAGGAGTTAGAGTTGTTTTCTGAACTCGGGCATGGATCTGGTTGATTGACCTTGCTAGTCCTCAACGGATGAGTACATGCCTCTTTTATATGGATATGTTAGTTGATCTTGCTGATCTTCAACGGAGAGTCCATCTGGATTTTTATAAGTGAATATATTTCTGGGTACTATGAGCTAGGAACTATTGAAAAGACCCCTGAGTGGACAGGTGGTGAGCGTTCTGGTTGCCAATGATGCCATAGGTACACCGATGAAGGAATGATTGGAAATTAGAATTCAACCGGATATTTTGGAGGATTATGATCAGTGATACTATGGTTTCATTAAAAGATTGTTTTAAAGATAGCTGAATCTGTAAAAAAAAAAAATTCATATTAGGTGTGTAAGTGGTGTGACTATCTTGAACTTTGCTTGAAAGCGTCGACTAGGGGGCTTGGGAACTCTTTTCCATGGTACGCGGGAAAAAACATAACCAAATTCGATTCTATCACACTACAGTGGGGTTGGGCGGTTGGCTAACCCATGGGATGGGGTTAGGCTGGACTGATGGATCCCTAAAATGAGACTCAATTCTGTTATGGTATGATAGATGAAGTAAATCTCGGATAGTCTTGTTCTATGGAAAAGAATCAACGGATGTGCCTCTCGAGATGAGGAAAAAAGCATTGGTCTCTATGATCCAAGTGCAAGTTTCTTCCTTGATCTGACCATGTGACTTACTGGTTCGATCGGATCAGTTTGGTTAGTTAAGGCTCTTGAATACATTAGAATAAAAATATCTTGGAGGAATCGCCCGTGCTTTCTGGGCAAGGGAAGTCTTTCCGAGTTTGGTTTTGGAAGAACCGAGGGATTAGTCTCTTGTTTAGATATCCGTGTGGGGGCGAGGCCCCCGAGGGATTAGTCTCTTGTTTAGATATCCGTGGGAGCGAGGCCCCGAGTGAGAGGCTCTTCCCTGCGCAAGAAGTACTACTTCTGCTGTTAGCACCCTCGATTTCGTTGCGCAGAGGGGGTAAGGATCTTTCAACTGGTGTATCAGAGCGAATTGGCTAAAGTGGATCAACCAAGAAGCAAGAAATGTCAAAAATTTATGAAGTACCAGAGTAAAAGATTGAAATTGTGTGATGAAATTCATACAAATTGATATTCAGAATGAAGATTCATAAAATGGTAATTGGGTCTTCAGATGGAAGTACCGCAATTGTATGGAATCCCTGACTTGCTTGAGGCCTAGATATGATGGTATTTACCTTATAATTCCAAGGACCGTGACAACCCATATATACGGTGGGTATAACTGCAACTCTTTTTTACTGACAATATATACGAGTAAATCTAAGACCTTGAAGTTTTAAGCAAAAATGCTATCCAGAGGATGAATTCAAATGCTAGTTGATATGATTTTAGAATTTTGGTTGAGAATTGATGAGTTGATTTGGATTTTGATTGAAAGATAATGATTCCTAAATTCTAGTTGAAAGAAGATAGGTTTAACAAAGCCACAATGAGGATGAATGGGGACAAATCCCAGTGATGATGATAGTAATTGGAATGATGATTGTGACTTCAGCAAATCACTATGAGATTAGTGGATTCTGCTGACAGATTGCTACTGCTGACCTTGACCCAATGACTCTAATAAGGGATGACAAATTGAGAACCTGCATAACTAAAATTCCCATGGAGGAATGTTCAAATGGAATTTTTAGTGTGATAAACCATTACTATGTTAAGAATATGAATTAATTATTCTCTGTTGATAATGAGTTTTGTATGTTCTTTTGTTAGAAGGGATCTTTATCCCATTATTCTGTGGGGGGGCTGACCAATCTAAAGAACCCTAGAATCAGCTGGATCTAAAGTTGGATTTGAATTATAAATAAAGGGACTTAACAAGAATTTTCGTATTGATAGGATCATGGATCGAGGTCGTCGTGGTAGGAATGATAACCCCCAACTCGATGAGGAAGAGCTCAACTTGGATGTTCGTAAAACTCTTCATAGATCGCAGCCTGGACCTTTCAAGGGTGAAGGGGAAAACTTGGGCGAGGCTGTGGAGAAGTGGATCGAAGCAATGGAAGAATACTTCGATGTCACCGAGTACAACGAAAAAAGTAAAATGGCTCTTGCAAGGCTGAAGATAGTAGAAACAGCCAGAATGGCATGGAGAAACCACTACGAGACAGACCGTCTGGAACGGAACACCTAGACCTGGAATGATCTCAAGATTTACCTAAGGAAGAGATTCTGTTCTCCCAGGTTTTTGGTGGAAACCAAGATGAAGGAATTCTTAGAGTTAACCCAGGGGAGCAGAACTATTGAAGTGTATCACCAAGCGTTCTCTCTCCTCCTCAAGTACTCTCCACCGCTGGATGAATGGCCAGGTTCATTTAGGGGCTGAACGAACCTTTGAATATCCTAGTGAAGAATGCCAAGCCAGTTTCCATGGCCGAAGCAGTGCGGATGGCGAAGGATTTCACCAAGGCCTTTGATGTCAAGGTCCTAGCACCATCATCTTTCAAAAGATTTCTAGCTCCAAAAGGTGATTCCAACCTTCCACCGCCTAAGAGACATCAGGGTGAAGCTTAGGATATGGGAAGTTCCAGAATGGAAGAAAGGTCCTTTTCCCGGAACTTAACCCCCTGGAATTCAACTTCAGAAGTTCCACCCTTGAACAAGGAAGTGAAATACTATAATTATCAAGGATTTGGACATCGCAGTATGGATTGCTTGGATTGCCCAACTCCTTTTGGATCAAGGTTTTCGGAGCAGGGAAATCAGGGACCAAGATTCCAAACTCCAGCTCCTTCCTTCCAGAGTACTCAGGTTCCTTTCCACCAAAATCAGGGAAATCCCAGAGGTAGACCCTCTAACCAACCCGCAGTTTCAATCCAAAGAAATGCAAGACCTCTACCTCAGAATAGATGAAGTCAAAGAGCGATGTTCCCAAATCGACCGTCCACTTCCAAGGCAGTAACGCTAGAAATGATTGAAGAAGAAGAAGATGAATGAGATTATACTCCACTTGCGAGATGAGGACATCTCGCGTTTTTTAAAGTGGGGTAGGATGTAAGATTCCTCCCTCCACCTTTTGAGATGTAAAGGTGTAAGAACCTCCCCTTCTGTTCCTGTAATTATTCCCCTCTTTGAAATAGAAGAAAGATCCTGTTTTGGCCTGGAGAGAGAAAATGTCTAGAGAGAGATAATCCAAAATTGAGATATTTTTGGATATAAAAATCCTCCTAGTGTCTAAAACGGTTTCCCCTGAAACAGAAATTCAACAAGAACTTTCCAATGTGCATTTGGAATTAATTGAAAATGTGTATAAAGGACCTTAGCCTAAGGGTCAAGATTTTTAGAAATTTTTGGATTATGGTCCAATTAAGGTTCCTATGGACCAATAAGATTAATCCAAGTGTTGGGATGAGATAAATCCAAAGAATAAAACAAAATACCCAAAAATGATTAAAAGCTCACATAAGATGAAGAGTTGACTGAGTACAAGGTTTATTAGTTAAAAACTACGAGATATTACTAAAAAAAATGAGATATTTTGGAATAATGATACATTTTTGACAACTTGGTAAGGAGGGGGGAGACTTTGAGGTAGGCGCCTATTTCACACATGTGGATGAGTTTTTAATTCATAAAAATTGTGATATTTTTATCTCTCCTTTCTCCTGGATCAAACCAAATCAAAAAGGAAGCCAACCTGGTCCAAATCTTGTCCAAATTAAGCTAAAATTGAAGCTGGAAAATTCTAGAACTTAGTTGGACTCAGTTAGTGGCCTCCCTCACCTTGTTAATCTCTCTCTCTCCCCAAAAGAATGGTCATTGCTATAACCAATTCTCTATTCAAATGATGCTTCTCATTGATAAATTCTCAATTCACAAATCAAACTCTAGGCTTGTGAAGCTAGAGGTTAAGAAAGTGGCTTTTATACTTTTATGCTTCTAAAATTATGATAATCTTATGATTTAAATCCATAAATTAGATTTAAGTTTAGAAGATAGTTATACGATCATAATTGTATTACTAAGTTTATTTATTTCAAAAATATTAAAAATTATCAGTAATAGCAACAACGGAGCTATGGCAAAAATTTTAAGAAATTAATACATAATTCATTCTTATGCATAACGTGAAAAGAGGACTTCCTACCATAATCTAGGATTGGTCATCCTATGCTAAAAGAATGATTTTCATCACATTTAATGGAAAACTAATTTTTAAGGTTTATGCATAATTAAATAATTAAGAAAAGAGAAAATTATGGTAATTTTATTTAAATGTTAAAAGAGGAATTCCCATGACATTTGGAATTCAATCATTTAAATGGGAAAAGTGAAATTCTTAGCATATTGGAATTAATGGATATTTTATTTTAGATAAATTTATTTTATGTATGAGAAAATTTAAATGATAAAAGAGGAATTTCCATGACATTTGGAATTCAATCATTTAAATGGTAAAAGTAGAATTCTTGGCATATTTGGATAATGGATGTTTTTATTAAAGAAAAGAGAAATTTTAGATAAATTTATTTTATGATAAAAGAGAAATTCTCGTGACAATTGGAATGCAATTAATTAAATGCAAAAAGAGGAGTTCCCATGATATTTGAGATCCAAGAAATTAAATGGAAAAAGAGAAATTTATAGTATAATTCAATTTATGAATATTTATCAAAAGTGGAATTTTAAGCATTATTGGAAAATATGGGTAGAATTGATTTTTGTAAATCCCATGAATTATTTTATTCAAAAGAAGAATATTGAACATATTTCATTTGAGAAATGTGAGAAAGAATATGAAAATAGCCGTCTCGAAGAAAAGAACCTTTACCTAGGCCAAGCAATTGGCAGAAATTTAGAAAAAGTCCCAACGTCGGTATGGAAGTAGAAAAAGCTACTAAATGGGAATGAGATGTGATAGGATATGAATGGATGTGTTAAGATGTGAATGGGATGTAGGATGTGGTGTGATGTAAATGAATGTGGATGAGATGTGAAGTAACTGGATGTGGATGTGAATGATAAGATGAGAATGAGATGTGAGGTTATGTGAAAGGATGAGATGTAAAGTAAATGGATGTGGATGTGTATGTGAAAGAATGTGATGTAAATGAATGTGGATGTGAATGATGAGATGGGAATGAGATGTGAGGTTATGTGAAAGGATGTGATGTGATGTAAATGGATGTGGATGTGTATGTGAAAGAATGTGATGTAAATGAATGTGGATGTGAGGTTATGTGAAAGGATGTGATGTGATGTAAATGGATGTGGATGTGGATGTGATAGGATGTGATGTGATGTAAATAGATGTGGATGTGGATGTGAAAGGATGTGATATGATATAAATTAATATGAATGTGGATGTGATAGGATGTGAAGTGATGTAAATGGACGTGGATGTGGATGTGGATGTTGATGTGAAAGGATGTGATGTGATGTAAATGGATGTGGATGAGATGTGATGTGATGTAAAGGGATGTGGATGTGAATGTGATGAGATGTGGATGAAATGTGATGTGATGTGAATATATGTGGATGTGAATATGAATGTATGAATGGATGTGGATAGATGTGCATGTGGATGAGTGGATGGATGTGGATGAATGAGATGGAGTGTGTATGGATGTGATGAGATATGGATGGATATGGATGTGATGTAATGTGGATAGAATATATGTGATGGATGTGAATAGATGCGATGAGATGTGAATGGATGTGAATGTGACGTGATGTAAATAGATGTAAATGGATGTGATGTGATGTAAATAGATGTAAATGGATGTGATGTGATGTGAATCGTGATAGATGTGAATGGGTGAGATGTGATGTGAATGCATGTGATGTGAATCGGGATAGATGTGAATGGATGAGATGTGATGTGATGTGATGTGGATCAGGGTAGTTGTGAATGGATGAGATGTGATGTGAATGGATGTGATGTGATGTGAATCGTGATAGATGTGAATGGTTGAGATGTGATGTGAATGGATGTGATGTGGATCGGGGCAGTTGTGAATGGATGAGATGTGATGTGGATATGGGTAGATGAGAATGGATGAGTTGTGAGTTGTGAGATGAGGATACATGTGGATAGATGTAATATAATGTGATTGGATGAGAATGGATGAAGGATGATGGGAATACATATGATTGGATGTGGATTAAGCAAAGTGAATTGATTTACAAGAATGTGGAATAACGAGAAATGATGTGGAACGATATGAGAAGATGAGAGTTCGTTAGAAACTGTATTTATGACATGTTTTTTAAATGACTGTTTTATGTGAAGTATGCTGGGGAAGCATTTTGGCCATCTTGTGAATGAGGTCGTGGAGACCTAAGTGATAAAGTTGCAATAGCTGACGAAGAGTAAATGGAGGACGTCTCGCGTAGCAAGGTCGTCGGCCGAGGTCTTGACCGGCCTCGGTTCAATTTAAATGGTGAGCTTCCGGTACGTGGATGAGGGACCAAGGAAGCGGCCTATGAGTGAAGCGCTAGGTGACCTGTGAAGGATCCTAGAGGGTGCTGACCATACGGTGCTCGGGCTCTGGGTCGTCGAAGATACCCACGCGTGCATTGAGGAAGAAAATGGAACAAGGAGTTAGAGTTGTTTTCTGAACTCGGGCATGGATCTGGTTGATTGACCTTGCTGGTCCTCAACGGATGAGTCCATGGCTCTTTTATATGGATTTGTTGGTTGATCTTGCTGATCTTCAATGGAGAGTCCATCTGGATTTTTATAAGTGAATATATTTTCGGGTACTATGAGCTAGGAACTATTGAAAAGGCCGCTGAGTGGACAGGTGGTGAGCGTTCTGGTTGCCAATGATGCCATAGGTACACCAATGAAGGAATGATTGGAAATTAGAATTCAACCGGATACTTTGGAGGATTATGATCAGTGATACTATGGTTTCATTAAAAGATTATTTTAAAGACAGTTGAATCTGTAAAAAAAAGCAATTTCATATTGGGTGTGTAAGTGGTGTGACTATCTTAAAGGGTGGTTGCAGGATCAGGGTGCTCAATTTTGTCCACTCAGGCACCCTGTAAACACTTAAAAAATAGGCATTTGTTTACCTTTAGTGGGGCTAATCTCTCCTAGCAAATGAAGGAATTTCCTTTCAAGTTCTTTTGTTGGAACATCACATTCAAAGTTGGGAATATAGTTGCAGAATCGGATTAAGCATTAGATAGTCATAAGTCCTCATTTTTGTAGGTACAAAGTCAATGTATATAGCCTGTCCCAAATTTGGGCTGATTTCATAAAGTGCTAATATCTTTTACATATAAATTCATATGAGATTCCCACTTTGTACTTTGTACTTTAGATGTTCACATAATATAGAGCTTAACTTTATTTTTTGAGAAAATTTCAAGCTATTTGTCTCTTTTCTTTAAATATTTCAAGGTCTTTAAAGTGTTATAATATACGCCACTTTTTTTTACCCACAATAACTACCACTTAACATGCTCAATCTTGTAGATCAAAAGAGTGGTAGATAGTGAGACATTATTAGAATGTGGTGGTTAGTAAAAATTGCAAATCCAATGTTTGGATTTTTAATGATCTCTTTTCTTAAAAAAATCCAGGCTATCAGAAGGCCTGTAAATATTAATAATCTAATTAGTAAAATTACATTTTTGATATAAATCATCTAAAATCTATAAAGACTAGTGTACTTGTAATGGTGTATCTATGGAAAAAAACATTGGATCACTCTAAGTATGGAAAGATCAATTTTTAAATCATTTCATCATATTTTTGTTTAATCTTAATTAATTAGACTAATTTATATTAATTTAAGGTGTATTGGGTTAATTTAAGTACATGTGTATTTTCTATTAGTTGCTAGATCTCATTTGAAGTACCTTGCCCTCCCAAATTTTCTCTCCAAGCATTGTGCTAGTCCAACATAAACTGGACAAATCTGGACACCCTGATCTTGCAACAACCATAAACTTTGCTTGAAGCGCCGGTTAGGGGGCCTGGGAACTTTTTTCCCTGGTACCTGGGACAAAACATAACCAAATTCCTAAATGGATCCCATCACTGCAGTGGTTGGGACTAGATGGGGTTAGGCTGGACTGATGGATCCCTAAAATGAGACTCAATTCTGTTATGGTACGATAGATGAAGTAAATCCCGGATAGTCTTGTTCTATGGAAAAGAATCAACGGCTGTGCCTCTCGATAAGGAAAAAAGTGTTGGTCTCTATGATCCAAGTGCAAGTTTCTTTCTTGATCTGACCATGTGACTTACTGGTTCGGTCGGATGACTTTGGTTGGTTAAGGCTCTTGACTACGTTAGAATAAAAATATCCTGGAGGAATCACCCGTGCTTTCTGGGCGAGGGAAGTTTTTTCGGGTCTGGTTTTGGAAGAACTGAGGGATTACTCTCTTGTCCAGATATCCGTGGGTAAGGCCCCGAGTGAGAGGCTCTGCCCTACGCAAGAAGTGCTACTTCCGCTGCTAGCACCCCTGATTTCGTTGCGCGGGCAGGGATCTTTCAAATTCCATAATTTGGATTTAAGGATAGTTCTTCTATCATAATTGTATTACAAAGTCTTATTCTTTTCTAGAAAAATTAAAAATTATCTGTAATAGCAACGAAGCTATGGCAATTTTTTTAGAAATTAACACATATCTTATTTTTATGCATAATGCTAAAAGAGGACTTCCTACCATATTCTAGGATTGGACATCCTATGCTAAAAGAATGATTTTCATCATATTCATGGGAAACAAAATTTTAGTGTTTATGCATAAAAAATTAATTTAAAAAAGAGGAATTCTCATAATATTTGAGAATCAAGTAATTAAATGGAAAAAGATGATTTTTTGGTAAATTTATTTTTATGCAAAAAGAGGAATTCCCATGATATTTGAGAATGAAGTAATTAAGTGGAAAAAGAGTATTTTTTGGTAAATTTATTTTTATGCAAAAAGAGGAATTCCCATGATATTTGAGAATCAAGTATTTAAATGGTAAAAGAGTAATTTTTGGTAAATTTATTTTTATGCAAATAGGGAAATTCCCATAATAATTGAGAGTCAAGTATTTAAATGGTAAAAGAATAATTTTTGATAAATTTATTTTATGCAAAAAGAGAAATTCCCATGATAATTGAGATCCAAGAAATTAAATGGTAAAAGAGAAATTTTTGGCATAATTTAAATTATGAGTATTTATCAAAAGTAAAATTTTGAGAATTATTAAATTTATTAGAAAATATGGGTAGAATTGATTTTTGTAAATCTCATGAATCTTTTACTCAAAAGAAGAATATTGAATATATTTCACTTGAGAAATTTGAGAAAGAATATGAAAATATCCATTGAGAAAAAGTACCTTTATCTAGGCCAAGTAATTGGCAAAAATTTAGAAAAAGTCCCATCGGTATCGAAAGTAGAAAATGTTACTAAATGTGAATACGATGTGATAAGATGTGAATGCGATGTGATAAGATGTGAGTGGATGTGATAGGATGTGAATGTGATGTGATAGGATGTGATAAGATGTGATAAGATGTGAGTGGATGTGATAAGATGTGAATGTGATGTGATGTAAATGGATGTGGATGTGAATGTAAATGGATGTGGATGTGGATGTGATGAGATGTGGATGGAATGTGATGTGATGTAAATGGATGTGGATGTAGATGTGAAGAGTTGTGGATGGGATGGGATGTGATGTAAATGGATATGGATGTGAGTGTGATGAGATGAGATTGAGATGTGATGATATGTGAAAGGATGTGATGTGATGTAATGAGATGCAGATGTGATGTAATGTGGGTGAAATGTATGGGATGTAATGTGGATGCAATGAATGTGATGGATGTGAATGGGTGTGATGGATGTGAGTGGATGCGATGAGGTGTGATTGAATGCGATGAGATGTGAATGGATGTGAATGTAATGTGATAATATCTAAATGGATGTGATGTGATGTGAATATGATATGATGAGATGAAAATGGATGTGAGTATGATGTGACGTAAATGGATGAGATGTGATGTGGATGGATGTGATGTGATGAGATGTGGATCTGAATGAATATAAATGAATGTGATGTAATGTGAATGGATGGATGAGATGTAAGGTGGATGAATGTGATGTGATGTGGATCTAGGTAGATGTGAATTGATGAGATGTGATGTGAATGGATGTGATGTGATGTGATGTGGATATGGGTAGATGTGAATGGATGAGATGTGATGAGGATAGATGTGGATAGATGTGGATAGATGTGATGAGATGTAATATGATGTGATTGGATGAGAATGAATGAAGACGATGGGATTACATATGACTGGATGTGGAATAAGCAATGTGAATTGATGTAGAAGAATGTGGAATAACGAGAAATGATGTGGAATAATGTGGAAAGATGAGAGTTTGTTAGAAACTGTATTTTGACTTGTTTTTAAATGACTGTTTTATGTCAAGAATGCTGGGAAAGCAATTTGACCATCTTGTGAATGAGGTCGTGGAGACCTAATTGATAAAGTTACAATAGCTTACGGAGAGTCAACGGAGGACGTCTCGCGTAGCAAGGTCGACTGAGGTCTTGACCAGCCTCAGTTCGATTGAAATGGTGAGCTTCCGGTATGGTGGATGAGGGACCAAGGAAACGGCCTATGAGTGAAGTGCTAGGTGACCTGCGAAGGACCCTAGAGGGTGCTGACCATATGGTGCTCGGGCTCTGGGTCACCGAAGATACCCACGCGTGCATCAAGGAAGAAAATGGAACAAGGTGTTAGAGTTGTTTTATGAACTCGGGCATGGATCTGGTTGATTGTCCTTGCTAGTCCTCAACGGATGAGTCCATGGCTCTTTTATATGGATCTGTTGGTTGATCTTGCTGATCTTCAATGGAGAGTCCATTTGGATTTTCTTATGTGACTATATTTCCGGGTACTATGAGCTAGGAACTATTGAAAAGGCCCCTGAGTGAACAGGTGGTGAGCATTCTGGTTGCTAATGATGCCATAGGTACACCGATGAAGGAATGATTGGAAATTAGAATTCAAGTTGGATATTTTGGAGGATTATGATCAGTGATACTATGGTTTCATTAAAGATTGTTTTAAAGATAGCTGAATCTATGAAAACACGCAAATTCATATTGAGTGTGTAAGTCGTGTGACTAACTTGAAGTTTGCTTGAAGCGCTGGCTAGGGAGCCTGGGAACTCTTTTCCCTGGTACCGGGACAAAACATAACCAAATTTCTAAATGGATCATGTCACTAGAGGGGTTGGGCGGTTGGCTAACCCATGGGATTGGATGGGGTTAGGATGGACTGATGGATCCCTAAAATGAGACTCAATTTTGCTAAGTTACGATAGTTGAAAAGTAAATCTCGGATAACCCTTGTTCTATGGAAAAGAATCGACTGTGCCTCTTGATGAGGAAAAAACCGTTGGAATATATGATCCAAGTGCAAGTCTTTTCCTTGATCTGACCATGAGACTTACGGGTTCAGTCGGATTAGTTTGGTTAGTGATGACCTTGACTACGTTAGAATAAAATTATCCTGGAGGAATCGCCTATGTCTGCTAGGCGAGGGAAGTTTTTTCGGGTTTGGTTTTGGAGGAAGAACCGAGGGATTAGCCTCTTGTTCGAATATCTGTGGGTGAGGCCCTGAGTGAGAGGCTCTACCCTGCGCAAGAAGTGCTACTTCCGCTGCTAGCACCCCCAGAATTTGTTGCATGGGGGGGGCACGGATCTTTCACACTTACTGAGATGACATTGTGTGCTGCTGAGATGACATTGCAATGTGTTGTGTTGTTGCATGCCGATAACATTGCGCAAAGCAAGGTTGGCTCCTCAGTGACAAACTCTGGTTGTCTCAATGAAAAGGTGTACACCACTGTGCTCTTGTACTAGTCGACAAACGTCGTACTTACCTCCGGCACCAAAAGTACGATATTCAGCATAGACATTCTTATTGAGAGCTTGGGCTAAAATAGATTTGATGGTGCATGGTGTTGCGCCTTTGAGTGTTGTTGTTGCCAGAGGTTTGCATTATGCCTACACACACAGTGGAGCCTAGAACCAGACGATGATGCATGTGAGTCTTGAACATGCAATGGTGTTGTGCTACCCACACTAAGCCTTGAAGAATCAATGATGCATTTTGTGTGCATTAAACCAAGCTGAGCCTTGAAACAAGGCGATGAAGCAATGGACTAAGCTAGCCCTCCTTCGCTTCTCCCTGACCATTTCAAAAGTCCCAATGGTGTATTACAAGGCTGAGTTGTCTAAGCCGTGTTGGGTATGTAACTAATTGTCGTCCATGTGTGGATGTTTTTCTCATACAAGCTGTAAAAGACTTGCAGTGCTTCAAAAATGCTTCCAGTGTTGGCCTTCTACTCTTTTTTTGCAACCCAAAGGCTGAGCTGGCCTATGAGACCCCTCTGCCCCCCCTCCTCCGTGCACCGGTTTCCCGGTTGCTAGCAGCGGAAGTAGCTTCCTCTTGCGCGGGGCAGGGTTTCCCACTCGGGGCCTCGCCCTCAAATGTCCGGACACGAGACTAATCTGGTGGTAATTCCAAAACCGAAATTGGGAAAATTTCCCTTACCTGGAAAACAGGGAGGATTCCACCTTTTTGATTTTCTTAACGAATTTTCTAATGGAGTCAAGAGACTAAACTATCCTTCACCTGATTAAACCGGAGATAAGGAAAACTATCACTGACTTAAATTGAAGAAATCAACACTTTTTTCTTGACCAAAATTAGGCACAGTCATTGATCTAATCATTTGAGGAAATCAACGCCTTTTTCCTAACCAAAGTTATTGGCTCTCTATTAGTATACAAGACACCATGATTGGGCACATATAGGATGCCAAGTCTCCCAAGGAGGCGTGGGACACCTTGGTAAAACTCTATGAAACAAATACCAAGGCACAAAAGATACAGTTGAAGAATGAACTTCATACTGTGGAGAAAAAGAGTATGTCTGTGAATGATTATGCATTGAAGATCAAGGGTATTGTGGAATCCCTTGTATCTATTGGTGTTTCAGTAGATGATGATGATAAGGTGGAATTCTGTCTACGTGGTCTCGGACCACAATACAAGGCGTTCAAGACGTCTATTCAGACTCGGGAAAACATTTCCAATTTCACAGATTTGGTGTCTATGTTGATTATAGAAGAGAAGCGCTTGGGTGGTGAAGACCAATAGTCTTCACAAAACAAAAACAGTTTAGAGGAGCAACAGGCCTTCTACACAAGTTCAAGAAGAGGACGAGGTAGAGGAGGCCGTGGACGCGGCCAAGGAGGTGGCCGAACAGGTAATCAGAATTATGGCCAGCAGCAGCAGCAACAACAACAGTCCCAGAATTCACAACAACAACAACATGCAGGTGGAAGAGGCCAATTTAGAGGCAGGGGGAGTCAAAGAGGTCGTGGAAATTGGCAAAGGCAGTATAATGATACGCATGGATACTTTTATTGTGGGTAAGCCTGGACATGTGCAGGCATATTGTTATAAGAAGTAGGCTGACATGCAAAATGGGAAATTGCAACAAAACAACTATGCATCCTCAAGTAGAAACAATGAGGATAATGAAAGGTTGTTTGTTATGTAGCATGTCGTTAATGCCATGTCTGAAAATGTTGAAGCAGCACATAAAGATGATGTATGGTACATTGATTCAGGTGCTTTGAACCACATGACAAGTCATGGGGAGTGGTTCAAGGAGATGAAAAACCTTGAAAGACTAGGTTTTGTGGAAACAGGGGATGACACTGCTCATCCAATTGCCCATGTTGGAGATGTGCCATTGTCTATGCAGGATGGCAAAGTGAAGTACCTTGCAGATGTACTTCATGTTCCGAACATAACAAAGAATCTGGTTTCAGTTGGCCAGATGATTGAGTAGGGTTTGTAGGTTCAGTTTAACCCTGATGGTTGTTATGTTGAAGACTTTAAAGACAAGTGCAGGTTGGTTACAAAAGGCAACAGAGTGGGCAGAATGTTTACATTGAATGTAAACATGTCTGAAGTGAGTGCTGCAATGTTTGCAAATGGTTCAGGAGAATTGTTGCAGACACAGACATTTGGCATAAAAGAATTGGACATGTGAATGTGCAGAGAATGAAGTCTATGCAGACTAAAGGAATTGTGACAGGGCTGCCAAAGTTTAAAGTTGAAGGTATGCAGAAAATATATGAAGCATGCCAATTTGGAAAGCAAACAAAGCATGTATTTCCACGTGACAGAAATGTGAGCAGAACTGCACTAGATGTTGTGCATTCAGATGTATGGGGTCCTACTATGAAGACCATGTCTATGGGAAGCTGCAGGTATTATGTGACGTTTATTGATGACCACACAAGAAAAGTGTGGGTATACTTCATGAAGGAGAAGAGTGAGGTGTTCACTCATTTTTAGAATTTCAGAGTTATGGTTGAAAAGCAAACAGGGAAACATGTAAAGTGCCTAAGGTCAGATGGAGGGGGAGAGTACAAGCGATTAAATGTAGCTAGGGAATTTGTCAATCCAAATGGCATGACAGTAAATTCATAGTGCCCATAGTGTGTATTGATGGTGGCTGACCCAATAGGTAATGTCTCGACAACTTTAGGGCATAGACTACTAAAAGTAGCTCCAGGTCGTGGACAGCATAGTTTCTCTCATGCGTTTTGAGTTTTCGAGATTCATAGGCCACTGCATGACCTTCCTGCATAAACCACTGGCATCTGTACTACCTCAAAGGGTAGAGAGAAATTTGGCAACTTCAGAATGGGATTGGTTACCAAGGCGGTCTTTAGCTTATCAAAAGCGCTCTGACACCTGGCAGACCATTGAAACGGGGTATTCTTCTTGAGAAGATTAGTCAGGGGGGAAGCTATGAGATCATACTTAGGTATAAAAATTCTGAACCCCTGACTTCTTTCACTATCTTTGGTTCAGGCCAATCTGTGACTGCTTGGACTTTTGTGGAATCTGGAGAAATTCTGTTTTTGGATACCAGAAAGCCCAAGTATTCAACATGGTTGACAGAGAAAGTGCATTTGCTCTTTTTTGCAAAGAGTTGGTGCTTCCTTAGAATCTCAAGAACTTTATGGACGTGAGCTTCATGGTCAGCTGCATTCTAGCTGGGGCATTGGTCAATCCAAACGGCATGACAGTAAATTCATAGTGCCCATAGCATGTATTGATGGTGGTTGACCGAGTAGGTAATGTCTCCACAACTTTAGGGCATAGACTACTGAAAGTAGCTCCAGGTCATGGACAGCATAGTTTCTCTCATGCGTTCTGAGTTTTCGGGATTCATAGGCCACTGCATGACCTTCCTGCATGAGCGCACCTCCCAGGGAAAAACCACTAGCATCTGTACTACCTCAAAGGGTAGAGAGAAATTTGGCAACTTCAGAATGGGATTGGTTACCAAGGCGGTCTTCAACTTATCAAAAGCGCTCTGACACCTAGCAGACCATTGAAACGGGGTATTCTTCTTGAGAAGATTAGTCAGGGGGGAAGCTATGAGATCATACTTAGGTATAAAAATTCTATACCAACCAGTTAATCCCAAGAATCCCCTGACTTCTTTCACTGTCTTTGGTTCAGGCCAATCTATGACTGCTTGGACTTTTGTGGAATCTGGAGAAATTCTGTCTTTGGATACCAGAAAGCCCAAGTATTCAACATGGTTGACAGAGAAAGTGCATTTACTCTTTTTTGCAAAGAGTTGGTGCTTCCTTAGAATCTCAAGAACTTTACGGACGTGAGCTTCATGGTCAGCTGCATTCTTTGAGTAAATTAGAATATCATCAAAGAAAACAAGAACAAAATCATCCAAGTATTCTCTGAGAATGTCCTGCATTAGGTGATTGAATGTAGCTGGGGCATTGGTCAATCCAAACAGCATGACAGTAAATTCATAGTGCCCATAGCGTGTATTGATGGTGGCTGACCCAGTAGGTAATGTCTCCACAACTTTAGGGCATATACAACTGAAAGTAGCTCCAGGTCTTGGACAGCATAGTTTCTCTCATGCGTTCTGAGTTTTCGGGATTCATAGGCCACTGCATGACCTTCCTGCATGAGCGCACCTCCCAGGGAAAAACCACTGGCCTCTGCACTACCTCAAAGGGTAGAGAAAAATTTGGCAACTTCAGAATGGGATTGGTTACCAAGGCGGTCTTCAGCTTATCAAAAGCGCTCTGACACCTGGCAGACCATTGAAACGGGGTATTCTTCTTGAGAAGATTAGTCAGGGCGGAAGCTATGAGATCATACTTAGGTATAAAAATTCTATACCAACCAATTAATCCCAAGAACCCCTGACTTCTTTCACTGTCTTTGGTTCAGGCCAATCTATGACTGCTTGGACTTTTGTGGAATCTGGAGAAAGTCTGTCTTTGGATACCAGAAAGCCCAAATATTCAACATGGTTGATAGAGAAAGTGCATTTGCTCTTTTTTGCAGAGTTAGTGCTTCCTTAGAATCTCAAGAACTTTACGAACGTGAGCTTCATGGCAGCTGCATTCTTTGAGTAAATCAGAATATCATCAAAGAAAACAAGAACAAAATCATCCAAGTATTCTCTGAGAATGTCCTGCATTAGGCGATTGAATGTAGCTGGGGCATTGGTCAATCCAAACGGCATGACAGTAAATTCATAGTGCCCATAGCGTGTATTGATGGTGGTTGACCGAGTAGGTAATGTCTCCACAACGTTAGGGCATAGACTACTGAAAGTAGCTCCAGGTCGTAGACAGCATAGTTTCTCTCATGCGTTCTGAGTTTTCGAGATTCATAGGCCACTGCATGACCTTCCTGCATGAGCGCACCTCCCAAGGAAAAACCACTGGCATCTGTACTACCTCAAAGGGTAGAGAGAAATTTGGCAACTTTAGAATGGGATTGGTTACCAAGGCGGTGTTCAGCTTATCAAAAGTGCTCTGACACCTGGCAGACCATTGAAACAGGGTATTCTTCTTGAGAAGATTAGTCAAGGGGGAAGCTATGAGATCATACTTAGGTAAAAAAATTCTATACCAACCAGTTAATCCCAAGAATCCCCTGACTTCTTTCACTGTCTTTGGTGGTTCAGGCCAATCTATGAAACTACTTGGACTTTTGTGGAATCTGGAGAAATTCTGTCTTTGGATACCAGAAAGCCCAAGTATTCAACATGGTTGACAGAGAAAGTGCATTTACTCTTTTTTGCAAAGAGTTGGTGCTTCCTTAGAATCTCAAGAACTTTACGGACGTGAGTTTCATGGTCAGCTGCTTTCTTTGAGTAAATCAGAATATCATCAAAGAAAACAAGAACAACATCATCCAAGTATTCTCTGAGAATGTCCTGCATTAGGCGATTGAATGTAGCTGGGGCATTGGTCAATCCAAACAGCATGACAGTAAATTCATAGTGCCCATAGCGTGTATTGATGGTGGCTGACCCAGTAGGTAATGTCTCCACAACTTTAGGGCATAGACTACTGAAAGTAGCTCCAGGTCTTGGACAGCATAGTTTCTCTCATGTGTTCTGAGTTTTCGGGATTCATAGGCCACTGCATGACCTTCTTGCATGAGCGCACCTCCCAGGGAAAAACCACTGGCATCTGTACTACCTCAAAGGGTAGAGAGAAATTTGACCATTGAAACGGGGTATTCTTCTTGAGAAGATTAGTCAGGGGGGAAGCTATGAGATCATACTTAGGTATAAAAATTCTATACCAACCAGTTAATCCCAAGAATCCCCTGACTTCTTTCACTGTCTTTAGTTCAGGCTAATCTATGACTGCTTGGACTTTTGTGGAATCTGGAGAAATTCTGTCTTTGGATACCAGAAAGCCCAAGTATTCAACATGGTTGACAGAGAAAGTGCATTTGCTCTTTTTTGCAAAGAGTTGGTGCTTCCTTAGAATCTCAAGAACTTTACGGACGTGAGCTTCATGGTCAACTGCATTCTTTGAGTAAATCAGCATATCATCAAAGAAAACAAGAACAAAATCATCCAAGTATTCTCTGAGAATGTCCTGCATTAGGCGATTGAATGTAGCTGGGGCATTTATCAATCCAAATGGCATGACAGTAAATTCATAGTGCCGATAGCATGTATTGATGGTGGTTGACCCAGTAGGTAATGTCTCCATAACTTTAGGGCATAGACTACTGAAAGTAGCTCTAGGTCATGGATAGCATAATTTCTCTCATGCGTTCTGAGTTTTCGGGATTCATAGGCCACTACATGACCTTCCTGCATGAGCGCACCTCCCAGGGAAAAACCACTAGCATCTGTACTACCTCAAAGGGTACAGAGAGATTTGGCAACTTCAGAATGGGATTGGTTATCAAGGCGGTCTTCAGCTTATCAAAAGCGCTTTGACACCTGGCAGACCATTGAAACGGGGTATTCTTCTTGAGAAGATTAGTCAGGGGGGAAGCTATGAGATCATACTTAGGTATAAAAATTCTATACCAACCAGTTAATCCCAAGAACCCCTGACTTCTTTCACTATCTTTGGTTCAGGCCAATCTATGACTGCTTGGACTTTTGTGGAATCTGGAGAAATTCTGTCTTTGGATACCAGAAAGCCCAAGTATTCAACATGGTTGACAGAGAAAGTGCATTTGCTCTTTTTTGCAAAGAGTTGGTGCTTTCTTAGAATCTCAAGAACTTTATGGATGTGAGCTTCATGGTCAGCTGCATTCTAGTTGGGGCATTGGTCAATCCAAACGGCATGACAGTAAATTCATAGTGCCCATAGCGTGTATTGATGGTGGTTGACCGAGTAGGTAATGTCTCCACAACTTTAGGGCATAGACTACTGAAAGTAGCTCAAGGTCGTGGACAGCATAGTTTCTCTCATGCGTTCTGAGTTTTCGGGATTCATAGGCCACTGCATGACCTTCCTACATGAGCGCACCTCCCAAGGAAAAACCACTGGCATCTGTACTACCTCAAAGGGTAGAGAGAAATTTGGCAACTTCAGAATGGGATTGGTTACCAAGGCGGTCTTTAGCTTATCAAAAGCGCTCTGACACCACCTAGCAGACCATTGAAACGGGGCATTTTGGGCATTATGAATTTGTTGTGATGCCATTTGGATTAACAAATGCACCCGCTACTTTTCAAAGTGTGATGAATCACATTTTCCAAGAGAACTTGGATGACTTTGTGTTGGTATTTTTGGATAACATATTGGTGTTTTCCAAAAGCAAAGAAGATCATGAAGAACACTTGCGAAAAGTGTTTCACATATTGCTAGAGCATAAGTTGTATGCAAAGAGATCCAAATATGAATTCTTTAAAGACAGGGTGGAGTACTTGGGACACATTATATCTAAGAAGGTATTTCAATGGATCCCAAGAAGATTGCAGCCATTGTGGAATGGCCAACTCCCATTTCTGTTAGAGAAATTCGTGGATTTCTGGGAGTTGCAGGTTTTTACCGAATCTTCATTTTTGAGTTTTCTCACAAAGCAAGTCCTATGACAGACCTTTTGAAGAAGGGTAGAATATTCATATGGACTTTACAATGTGAGCAAAGGTTTTAGATTTTGAAGCATGCATTGACTATAGCCCCTGTGCTTTAATTACTTGAGCTTGGAAAAACCTTCTTGGTTGTAAATGGATGCTAGTATTATAGCGCTTGGTGGGGTTTTGATGCAAGATAGGCATTCGGTTGCATTTGAGTCATATAAGTTGAAACCTCATGAGAGGAATTATTCAGCACAATTTGGAATTATTGGTTGTTATGCATGCATTGCGTGTATGGAGACATTATCTCCTTGGAGTTAAGTTTCAGTTTTGCAAACTGATCAATCTGCTTTGAGGCATTTGTTTAGCCAAGCAGAACTGAATGCAAAGCAAAGAAGGTGGATAGAATTTTTACAGGAATATGTTTTTGAAATCTTTTATAGACTAGGACGAGACAACAAAGTGGTCGATGCATTGAGTAGAAAACCAGAAGTTGCTTTAGTGAGTGCAATCACTGTCATACATAATAAACTGGGAGATCCCAAGAGATTCTTTCAAAACTGCTTTTGCAAGTTTGACAAAGAAATATCGATCACAAGAGGAAATAGATGCATTTGCAAAGTATGAAGTAATTGATGGAATATTATATTATGAGAAAAGGTTATGCATACTTGATGTTATGGAGATCAAGAGCAAGTTGATGCATGACCTTCATGATATTGCCATAACAGGACATCCAGGATTTCAGAAGACATACACTAAGGTTAGAAAGAGTTTCTTTTGGCCAGGAATTAGAAAGCTTATGTAAGGGATTATGTGGCAAAATGTCTAAAATGCAAACAGGTGAAAGCTGAGCATGTAAAGAAACCAAGCTCTATGTTACCATTAGATGTGCCAGAGATGAAATGGCAATATATATTAATGGATTTTATTACTGGGCTACCAAGGACTAAAGGAGGATATAACAGCATTTTTGTGGTGGTAGATAGGCTTACAAAAGCTGCTCATTTCTTGCCTATCAAGAGTTCATATACCGCTATGGATGTGGCAAATGTATTTGTGAAGAATATCTTCAAGTTACATGGTATGCCTAAAAGTATAGTATCGAATCGAGATTGTCGATTCACTTCAAATTTTTGGCAAGCATTCTTTAAAGCTGTTAGGACATCACTTAATATGAGTAGTGCATATCATCCTCAAAGTGATGGGCAAATAGAAAGAGTGAATCAAATCTTGGAGGACATGTTAAGAATTTATTGCATATGGATAAACCTAGAAAGTGGGATGAATACTTACATATGGTGGAAAATGTATACAAGAGTAGTCCACAATCTCCTATTGGAATGTCTCCATTCAAAGCATTATATGGACAAGATTGCATGTCACCTGTATTATGGTATGATCCTATTGGGAAGGTTTAGATAAGTAAACATATGCTTGATGAAATGGAGATGTAGACAAAAGACATAAGGGAATGCATAAGAGTTGCTTAAAGTCATCAAAAGAGTTATGCTACAGACAAGAGAACAAAGCCAAGAGAATTCAATGAGTGTGAAATGGTATTCTTAAAGGTGAAACCAAAGAAGAGTTCTTTAAGACTTGGGAAGTTTAAGAAATTAGCACCTAGATATGCAGGACCTTTCAAGATACTTAAGAAGATTGGAACACAAGTTTATCGCCTACAACTTCTAGAAGGAGTTAAAGCATATAATGTATTTCACAATAGCTTACTATTCAGAAGTACGTGGCTGATCCAAATCACATATGGTGACAGTACAAGAATGGAAGAAGTGGAAAATTTTGAGATAGAACCAGAGACAATTTTGGATCGCAGGGTTAAGAAGCTTAGACATAGGGACATAGTTGATCTCTTAATAAAATGGAAGACATATCCAATTGAAGATGCCACTTGGTTGTCCGAGGATCTCGAGGATCATGTGAGGACTCACTATCCTCAGTTCATGCATTGAGGACAGTGCTCTTTTTTTTACCCGGGGAGATTGTAACGTACTCATATGTACGTATTTTTGGATATATTTGACTCGGTGATTTTTAGAATTTATATTTAATGTTGAAAAGTAGGAAATACTTAGAGGACATAAAAGATTAAGTTTGATCATAAATTTAGTAATTTAGATATGTCGATTTTGGGACTTTTTATGCATGTTTTGTGGTGTCATTTATAAGTGATTTCTATTCTATACTTAGCCATGTTAGATAATGTATAAGAGGTTCATAGTGAGTAGTTTAGCCTAAAGAAAACTCATATGGGGATTTACATAGTAAATATAACCGTAAAATGAGCGCCCGAAAAATGGGGCCTGGACACCAAATTGACCCTTAATTTTCAATAACGGCCTCACATGAGGGTGTAGATAACTTTATTTGGCAGAGAGACGTATTAAAGTAAGACGAAGGATATATTGTTATTACTGGAGGAGATGCTTGGCAAGCATGGCAAGTAAGTACATTTCTAAACCCTAAACCTCTTTGTTTTTGCAAAACTGATTTTCACTTGTGTTAGTTTTGTTGTGTTTTAGGATCATGTAACTACTAGAAATAGTGGTGCAAATGTCCATGCCGGTAGCAATGGAAATGTGAGAAGCGAAGGGGGTGGAGCTGCAAGGAAGAACAATAATAATCTCACAACCTGAGATCTAGATAGCCCCTAACTCCATATATTTTCATTATGCTTTAACTTGTATTGAGTTTTTTGGAATCGTACACTTAAGTAATTTCGCTAAGTATTGTAATTAAATTTTGACATTCCTAAAACCATTAATTGCATTTATCTTTTCTTTTTGGTATTTGTCAAGTTTTACATTACACTTGTCCATGATGATGTGAACTTGTGTTAGTTTTATTGTGTCTACATTAGAAAAAAAAGAGCTGAGTCCCTAGTCTACCCCAGATTTTTTTTATTATGTAATACTTTCGCTCTGCTGAGCACAGTAAACCCATTGCAGTGAAAATAATAGCATGTTTAGTAGCGACATAGGCCCGACATCTTCGTACCCTTCCAGTTATAAAAGCATTACTATTTTCGTTGCTAAAACCTCGTCATGTTGTAGTGTGGCATATCACCCAGAATCTCACCAACCATATTAGTGGCATAAGTGTGGAGGTGTCATCCATATCCACACACACTAGTTAAGCTTGATATCTTAACATGTGAATGTAAAGGTAAAAAAATAGTGGTTGGGAAGGGGGCTACCCTGGTCCAACCTCTAATTATGAAAGCAAGAAATGTGAACACCATCATATTTTGAATACATGAGCTTTTAATCTTACTAATATATCATGAGACCTTCAAATCTTATAAAGTGAAAACCTTTTATGAAAAGTCTTGTAAGATTAAGAGATATGACCCCATGCTAAAATTTGAAACCTCCAACAAGCTTTGAACATTATTTTAACTCTCAAAGAAAACACAACTTCGAAAATTATGTTCCAAAAGAAGCCTAACCCCAAGGAAATTTTGTTGAGGCCAGCGTACCTTGCAAGCCTTCAACTTTTGAAGTCCAAGGCAAGGATGCAAATTTTAGCTTTAGATTATGTGACAACTCAAAGGTCTAACAGTGAAGGTCCTACATTGTGAGAAGATCACAACTCTTATCCAAATAAATAAATGACCACATTGAAATTGTGTGCATCATCAACACAAGCATGATAGTGAGTTTTTTTCAAAAACCTTTTGTGAGAAGTCTCATAAGACTAAGAGATGTGACCAGTGCTAAAATTTGAAAGCTCTAGCAAGCTTAGAACACTATTTTAACTCTTAAACCCATCTTTGAAAATTATGTTCCAAAAAAAGCCTAGCCCTAAGTAAATTTTGGTGAGGCCAACGTACCTTATAGGCCTACAACTTTGAAGTCCAAGGAAGGGTTGCAAATTTTAGCCTTAAATGTGATAACTCGAAGGTCTAAAGGTGAAGGTCCTACATTGTGAGAACGTCACTACTCTTATCCAAAGAAATAAGGGGCCCCATAGAGATTATGACATGTGCATCATCAGCACAAACATGATAGTGAGTTTTTTATCAAAGTAATTGAAAGTTTGGGTGGGTTGTCATTTCAAACATAACTTTATCAAAGTAATTGAAAGTTTTTTATCAAAGTAATTGAAAGTTTGGGTGGGTTGTCATTTCAAACATAACTTTTTGAGAAGAGAAATCCAAATGCAACATTGTGTTGGGTGGCTAAAATGTTGTGGGGTGGGCCTAGTAAAGCACCAATTTTCATGCATATGCACATGCACACACATTTGTGCATTTGTTTAAGTGAGCCTAAAAAAGATTGATAAAATGCAAATATTTTATAGGATCTATTTGTGTCAAAGGAGTGGGTTCCTTTATTGAGGAATTTTTTTTATTGTTTATTATGAAACCAGTCAAAAAGAGCATGTGGAAAAAAATGGGGTATGGGGTTGTGTATTTGTTTTAAATTTAAAAAATACGTGTTTAAATTCTAAAAATACGTGCAAATTCTACAGGAGGGTTTCTAAATTTCTAAATGTGTGGAAGGTTTTATAGTATAGGTACCAAGAACTACTTGGAAAATGTAGAGAGAAACCAAATGGACAAAAGGCACACTAGTCCAAAACGTATGAGAAAATCAAGAGTAGAAGCCAACGTCATTGAAAAAGAACGTGTTGCATGGTTGCTCGTGGCATTACACAACGTGTTCCTTGCCGAAGCTTTGAGTGTGGGCGCCCCTATAAGACTATGGCCCCCTGTGAAGATGATACACTGCTTCATCCAAAACATCAGAAATGGCGCGCAATTCTGTCTCTGTGTTGCTTTTTTTTGCACTCGTCTTCCTCCTAGCTGGTTGCTTAGAGAATGCGCAAGCTGTAAGTCGTTAATTACGTAGCTCATGCGTGCATCAAATCGCTAATCATCTTCTTGCAGTCAGTCGTGTTGTGCTTATTTTTGTTTCTTAATTACTGCCCTTCATCTAATCAAGGTTGCCAGATATGAACCAATAACGGCTAGGGTTTTAAAACCCATGTAGTTATGCTGGTTACAACGGCGATTATCTTCCTTGAACTGTTGATTAATTCTCATCCAATGCCTCTGCCCTCATTGTGTAATTTTCCCAGGCATGCTTAAGCTTCTTTATCTAGAAATACTACCATAATTACTCGCCATGTTTATGTGGAAACACTTGCAAGTTAATCATTTGATAATGGCTGCTAATCGTTCGATAATGTCTGTGTCTCTCGGGCCCTATTAATTATAAACGGATCTCGTTTGAACCCATATATGACTTGCCTTCTTAAATAATGTGAGTTTTTTGGGTGTGTTGTGTGAAGCAGTGCACGGGCAATTACTCAGAGACATGTGTGGAGGAGACGCTAAGCTCATCTTTACTTAGCGCAAGCTGTGCGGATGACAGTGGGGATTATGTGGCCACCTCCATAGATCTGAACAATCACATAACGAATACCAACGGGGTGCTAGAATGTGAGAGCGGGTTTGGGGACTACGCTGATTCATGCCGCTACTCCCAGCTCTCCTATGGCTACATACTCTCGGCCAGCTGCAGGAACGAGTCCTCAGTCTACCTCTCCACTTCCATTGACCTCAACCTTTGTATCTCTAATGAGAATGGTGTTCTCACTTGGGCTTGCCTTGATGATCT
Organism: Cibotium barometz; assembly: GCF_041138505.1. NCBI lineage: Eukaryota > Viridiplantae > Streptophyta > Polypodiopsida > Cyatheales > Cibotiaceae > Cibotium > Cibotium barometz. The sequence goes on from NC_141051.1 coordinate 27,541,274, forward strand.
TGCTGATGCATCCTCCAAGGCCTACCTCCTCTAACTTTTTATCCCTATGTCATCCTTGGTGCCTCCATCATCATCCACTCTAACATCCTTCACAACCTAGAAGATATTGCTACCCTTGTCACGTGACCTACTTCAATATCTTCACCTTGAAATAAACCTACACACTTGCCATGCTACTTCAATATCTTTCACCTTCAAATAAACCCACACACTTGCAATGCTACTTCAATATATCTTCACCTTTAAATAAACCTAAACTCATCTCGAGATACATGTTTTGTCTTCCATCTTTACCTTGAGTTCCACGTATGTTTACATACGCTTGTCCTAGTTCGAGCTTATGTGTAGTGTACCCCTGTTTTGTCCAAGTTGGAGTTAATATTGTGTTACCTTCTACATTGACTTTGCCTCCAAAAGAAATGACACTATAAAGTCCATGTCACTAAGATTTACACAGGAACTACAATGATGTAGAGATGGATAACAAATTATCCTAAGCCCCTAAATTGTTTGAATCAGTCTATAACAAATAAAAACCATTACACTAGCATGCCCTAGCATGTTTTTTTACAATGAAAAGTACCATTAATGGTTCACTCTAGCATTTTTTTGAACTTACAGGATTTTGGTGGCCTTACAAACTTTATTACGTCCATCATGAATTCAACCTTAACACAATTTTCTCCTTCCTTTGTGTTTTATCTTCTATCTTGACCTTCAATTTCTACATAAGCTAGAGCTTATATCACAATTTTCTCCTTAATTTGTGTTTTACCTTCCATCTTTACCTTAAATTTTTGCTTAAGCTAGAGCTTATATTTCTCTTACATACACTTGCCAAGATGGTATTCTCTTCTATTTGGACTTTGAATTATCCCTTAAGTTGGATGTTTCTCCTACATATGCTTGCCTAGTTGGTGCTCATATATTATCTTCTTTCTTGAGCTTGAACTTCCCTGAAGTTAGCGGTTTTGTATTATCAACAAATGCTTGTCTTTAAGTTGGACTTAATTTAATACCTTCTAGATTGACCTCATAAAAAAAACCCTTAATTTGGAACTATTGTGATTTCAACTTATGTTTAAACAACTTGGAGCCATATAATTTCTTTCTAGTGCAATAATGAATGAAGTTTTTTAAATCTCAAATTTCTAGTATTGTAAATAAAGGAAAAAAATGTAAATTCCCTAAGCAACTTGAATGAATATTATCCCAAAGAAAATTCTTTCTCCATGAGCATTAGCATATTTACATCTCTAATCACATAGCTTGGCTCAAAGGTGATAAATCTACAAAAACCTACATTATGTAGACTTTAATCATGCCATAATCATTGATCCATGAAGACTCTAGCCTCTTTGAGAAGATATTGTTGCTTGAACGAGATGCTCTTCAATGTCTCTACCTGACCTACTTCAGAGCTTATGTACTATCTTCTAACTAGAGCTTAGTTGAATACTTAGTTTTTACTTATGTATACTCATCTAATTTGAATATTGTGTATTGCCCTCTATCTTGACTCTGAAAAGCCCCTTAAATGAAAACTTTTTCATGATCAATCTATGCATGTCCAATTTGGACTGTATGTATGCTTTTATTCCTAAACTTGGTTTGCCCTTAAAAATGCAAGAATTTTTGTATTATTAATTCATGCTTGCCCACAGAATTATTAACAAGATTATAAAATTTTTACTACTCTAAGTTCTAGTAACGTCAAGATGAAAAACGTGTTATCTTTCACCCTCAAGATGCTTTAAAAAGTCCTATCTCAAATGAATACAATGATTTTTTTTAACTCGCATTTCACAAAAATCTAGCATGCACACACAAAATCTCAAGAAACACGAAGCATTTAAACTAGAAAACTATTAGCAGTATTAAGAAAAAGTAAGCTAGCTTGCTCCTCGTGTGATACAATGGCTTTCTTCTCAATGTGAAGAAGTATGGTAGGGGTATGCCCTTCTTCTAGATATGAAGAAATGTGAAGATTATTATTTTTATAATTAAAAGTTAAAATCTATTGAAGATGCATAAAGAGCACATTCAGGTGTGTAAACAATGACCTTGCCAAAAGAAAATCATTGCAAAATGACTTACAACTATTTTTATTCAATGTTGCCAATACATTTCTTTCATGTTATTGAGATTCTCATGTGGCCACATGCACTTTGGTTGGTAGAGAAATGGTGAAGAGGTAGATGCTTTAACTTAGTGGGAAAAAAGTCCTTAGTATGCATTTGGTAGCGCTACATTAATGGAAACCCCTATTTTCATTTCACTAATTGTCAAGGTAATGAAGGTGTAAATTAAGATCATAAGAAAAGCTTTGATAGATAGTCAATCACCACTAAATGCTCTAGTGTAAAATATACTTATTTAGTTCTATTATTATCATTAATTTGCTTAGAGATTTGATAAGCTAGTTGACTAGATTTGATAAAGACTTGGATTTAATCTTCACTAATCATGAAAATGGAAAATTATGCAAGAACATGCAAAACCTATAGAATTAAAATTTTTCTTGATAGATTAAATATGTTTTTGGTTTATTAGTTATTGAATTCACATATCAATAATATTGCTAACTGATTAATAATTAACCTAATGATCTAACTAATTTGACATTTTAATAATTGATTCAACACTCAATATGGCTACAATATGTGTAGTCACTAATTAATACTTTATTAATCATAATCAAGAGGGTAATTAATGGAATATTAATTAGTATAAAGTCTCAATATGGCTACATGTGCAATCACTAATTAATCCAAAGTGGGTAATTAATGGTATAATTCGTGTGTAGTCACTAACTAATACTTTATTAATCATAGTCAAGTGGGTACAATTAATGGAATATTAAATAGTATAAAGGGTCAATATGGCTACATGTGCAATCTCTAATTAATCCTTTGTTAATCATAATCAAGTGGGCAATTAATGGTATAATTAGTATTTAAAAAAATTATCAAACAACTATGTTAGCTAGCTTGATCAACCCTTAAACTAATCATCAAATATTGCTAAGAAATTTATGTAAGAGATCTATCATTGATTCTCAACCATTCAATCTTTTCCACGTGACCTTTGCACTAGTTTTTAAGGGGGGTTTGGAAAGGGCAAAGGCAAAATGGCAAAATTACAAGGGCTTCCCTTTCACCTATTTTTGACAGGTGTCAGAAGAGTGGACAAACATCCACCTTTTTGGACGATGGGTGACTAAAAGAGTAAGGGGTGGTCAAGAAGGTAGACAAGTATTGAAGGGTAGACAAGCATCAAAAGGGCAGACACATGAGCGCCCTTTTGGACAAAGAATGGTCAAAAGGGTAGACACATGGCCACCGTTTTCAACAAGGGGTGGTCAACAAGTGTTAAAAGGAGGACTAACACACTGGGCCATCCTTTTGGACATGGGTGGTTAAAAGGGAAAACAATTAATGCTGAAAGGGTGGATGTGTACACGTCCACTAGCTCTCTTCATCTTAAAATTCAAGGTCTAATGGAGAGATAAGTCCATGAACAAGACAATGTAGGCGTGTCTTTAATAGATTTTATGAATTCTTACATTACACTAGTTAATAAGGTAAATTGTAATTGAGAGAGAGAGAGAGAGAGAGAGAGAGAGAGAGAGAGAGAGAGAGAGAAAGAGATGTATATATCTTATAAATATGTATATACATATGCATAAAATATATGTGATTAATCTGTGTGTGTGTGTGTGTGAGAGAGAGAGAGAGAGAGAGAGAGAGAGAGAGAGAGAAAGAGAAATGTGTATTTTAATAATGTGTGTGTGCATTATCTTTGAGAGATAATTTTAATAATGTGTGTGTGTGTGTGTGTGTGTGTGTGTGTGTGTGTGTTTGTTTTAATAATGTGTGCATTCTAATTTTTGAGGGGCACCTACGTGAAAAGCTTCGCTGCCTTCGTCGCCGCCTGCTGCTCGCTTGATCATGGCTTAAAAGCACGTGGTTCGCCTGTAGCCAGTCTGTTTGCCTACTCGTGGTTCGCCTGCTCTTGGCTAACCTGCATCGTTGGTCGCCTGCTACTCGGGCACGAAAACCCTAGTGCCTTGAAGGCCACTCACCTCTCTCATCGCCGTAGGAGAGCTAGCCAAATTCTTTGTGAAGCTACTACTCTCCAAAGGGAAGCTCAGGTGGCCGCCCCCAACGTTGTATGTGCGTACTTCATTTCTATTTGCCATGCTGCTATGCGCTTGGGTGTTTTTCAAACTTATCACCACCACCACCATGTAAATAGACTCACAAGAGTGCCCTACTTAAAGTTCAACGTTAATGACTACGTGCCTCGGTAAAGTTAAAGGTTTTTAAATGCTTTAGACACAATATTTCTTGGCTACAAATGTGTCTACATGTAAAGTTAGAGGCAAAGTCAGAGGTTTTTACATGATTTAGACACTTTATTTCTATGGCTGAAAATATGTCTATATATAAAGTTGGCACCCTTCAACGTCTACATATAAAATTGATACCTTTCATATAGATTGAGAGAGGGAGTATATATCAAAGGAGTTTCATGTATATATAAGTCTCACGAATCTTTGCTTTAACAGTTGTCTTAACTGTTCCTTAAGTTCTATGGCTTCAGGGACTGGCATTTTGTATGCGCCCTGGGCTACTGGCTGAGCTCCGGGGGTTAACTTGATCTCATGATCTACTTCGCGAGTCGGATGCATCTTAGTCAGCTCTTCAGGAAACACATCTGCATAATCACTTAACCACTCTGATTCTTTAGCCTTGCATTTTATGTCTACTGGATTCATCTTAACGACATAAACAGCTTGCCTCTTTTTGAGCCCTTTTAATAATTTAGAAGCCTTGACTAATTGTAGCACTGGGGATCCGGAAATTCTAGTTCTTTGAACTTTATTCCCGTGAAGTTCATGGAAAGAGATGGTTCCATTGGACAATGAATGTCAGCCTGATTCTTATGAAGCCAATCCATTCCAAGGATTCCATCATAGATTCCCAAGGGTAGGACTCTGAACTGGCACTATGTTACATTCCTATCTAGACTAAACTGAATAAGGTCTGTCTCAAGGTGTGTGAAAAGAATCTATCCACTGGCCAATTCCACTTGCATAAATTTCCCTGATTTTTGATTTAGGACTAACTTACACAGACATCCTTGGGAAATAAAAGAATGAGTACTGCTGCCTGATCAATTAAAAGCTTGAATTGCTTACCCTGGTACTCTGTTGGAGTCTGGAGGACTGAAAATTGATGATTTTTCCTCTGATGCTCAATTGCGGCATAGATCTGTCCTTTTTCTTCCTCCACTTCCTCAGCTATAGTGACGGCTCTAGCTACTGCAGTTTGAAGAGAAACTCTAGCTGGCACTCTTCTGGGGCTACCTTGATTTTGGTGCAAGGAACCCTGATTGGACTGATACGAAGGAGTTTGTCTCTGAATATTGGGACCCTGGCTTCCTTGACCCATAGAAGGAGATGCACAATCCTTGAGCTAGTGCCCAAACCCCCGACATCCAAAGCACCTATTCTCACTTCGAATCTCTTCCCTCTACAATTTTGAAAGAGCCGAAGTTCCTGAGAAAGAGCTTCGAGGAAAAGGTCTTCCTTCATTTCTAAAACTTCCTGACTCCAGATTCTGGTTGGGACCTTAGTGTCCCTTTGGAGGCGGAAGGTTGGAAGAACTTCCCGATGTCTAGAATCTCTTGAAGAATGAGGGAGCTGGATTTAGCGGGACTTTAACGATGAAGGCTTTGGCGAAGTCCTTTGCCATTCTTATAGCTTCAGCCATGGAAACTGGCTTGGCATTCTTGACCAAGGTGTTCAAAGGTTTGTTCATTCCCCGAATGAACCTGGCCATAAGTTGCTCTTCGTCTAGCGGTGGTGAGTACTTGAGGAGAAGAGCAAATGCCTGATGATATTCTTCAATAGTTTTGCTCCCCTGGTTTAGCTCTAAGAATTCATTCATCTTGGTTTTTAAAAATCCAGGGGGATAAAATCTCTTCCTTAGATAGGCTTTGAGATCATTCTAAGACTCGATATTCCTATCTAGATGGTTGGTGTAACAATGGTTTCTTCATGCCACCCTGGCTGTCTCCACAATCTTCAGCCTAGCGAGAGCCATTTTGCTCCTCTCGTTGTATCCGGTGACATGAAAAATATTCCTCCATGGCCTCAACCCACTTCTCTACGTCCTCGCCCAAGTTCTCCCCTTCACCTTTGAAGGGCCCTGGCTGAGTTCTGTGAAGCGCCTTGCGAACGTCGGGGTCAAGCAAGCTCTTCCTCATCATTAGTGAGAGCATCTGGTTGTCGGCCCACGGTTCCGTCACCTCATGATTCTGCCAAAAATGATACATTATTAAGTTTTTATTTTGATTTCATCAAGGAGATCCTAAGACTTAAGAGGTTCGAAAAATAATTGCTTAAACAAGATAAACGATCTTATTGGAGATCTATGGCATATGTCCGAGTAATAGATCTTGCTTCTTCAATTTGTCATATAATAAACAATCACTTATATAACATGGAATTTTCTCCAAAACATTTCTTTATTTATATAAAGGTTGCAATATGTACATAGAGCATCTCGGCTCAAAAAAGTCAAAACCTCCTTGGGAAATGCATAAGACAGCGATACTGGGCTACAGACATGCCCCGATACAAACGTTCCCTTACTGCTACCAAGAGAGCTACTATCTTCTCCTTTGGAATAAAGCGTCTAAGAAGTCTGTAGATGTGGCAGGAAAGTCATAAATTGCGAGGGGGTGATATAAAATAACACCATGAATCACTTTTAGCCTCATTAGAATCATAGCCAATGAGATATTTTCCCTCAGCATCACGCGCTGGTTGCAAGAGGCGTAGACATACTACCCTGCAAACCACTTGTGCTGCCGTCTCTCTGCTGGGTCTGGGAAATATAAATCCTTGAAATGGCTTGCGAGTCTGGCTCGGCTCGTTCGAGTTGTAGCGGAAGAGATGATATGCTTGAAGGCAGTCATATCTTGTGATTGGATGAGATCGAGAATACCGAATAAGTGTGGAACTTTCATCTATAAAACCAAATTCTTTGATTTAAAATCTTCATTGATGAAGCTTAAGGAATGAAAATACAATACGTAAATGCTCTTTCTGAGTTTTTATTATAAATTTCTAGTAAGAATTCATTTTTCCTTATTAGCTTTAAACAAAGCCCTAATACTAGCTGTGAGACCCCCGTCCCCTCCGCGATGCCCCCTCCGAGGGTGCTTGCGACAGAAGCAGCATCAGCCTCTCACGTGGGGTAGGGATCCACACTCGGGGCCTCACCCACGGATATCCGGACAAGAGACTAGCCCGGTGGTTCCTCCGAAATCGAGCCCGGAAAAACTTCCCTCGCCCAGAAGGCACGAGCGATTCCACCAGGAAAATCATCTAACAGGAGAATTGATTTAACGAGTCAAAGTCTTAACTATCCAAACTGATTCGACTGAACCCGAACGTCACATGGTCAGATCAAAGAAGAGACTTGCACTTGGTCCATAGAATCACCACTTTTTCCCTCCTTTAGCGAGGCATAACCGTTGATTCCCTCCCACAAAACAAGGGTCTTCCTAGGACTTTATCTAACTAACGTAACTTAATCATAACTATTTGTATCGCAGGAATCCCCTGATCCATACCACCGGCCCATGGGTTAGCCAACCGCCCAAACCACTGTATTGGTGGGATTCCTTTATAAAAATTTGATTATGTTTTTCCTGGGTACTGAGGAAAAGAGTTCCCAGGCCCCCTAGCCAGCGCTTTAAGCAAAATTTAAGGTAGGCATACCACTTACACACCCTATATGAAATGGCCCTTATAACAGATTTGGTTGTTATAAAACAATCTGTCAATGAAATCATAGTATTACTGATCATAATCCTCCAAAATATTGAGTCCATTGTTTTACAAAATATATCATCCGGACTCTCCATTGAAGACCAGCTGATCAACCAACGAGATGCAATATCAAAATTTAGTTCACAAAAGTCATTCTTTTCAGTTCATCCGTATCTTCCCCTCGATGTACACATGGGTGTCCTAGAACCCACGAGCCCATGCATCACCTGGTCAGAAACCTCTAGGATCCTACTTAGGTGTCCTAGCACTTCACTCAGGGACCGCTTAGGTCTTACCGAAAGCGCACCATTTTAACCATACTGAGGCTGGTCAAGACCTTGGCAGGCTTTACCACGAGCGACGTCCCTCAACGACTCCCTGCAAGCTGTTGCAAACTCAACGAGTCTCTCCTTAGTTAAACACATACCAAATTCTTCCTCCAGCATTCTAGCGTAAAACAGTCCTTTAAAAGAAAACAGAGGTTTCGTGCAAGTAGAATTCTTGGTTTGAGATTGGTTCCATAAAACCCTTTTCCCGTAATCTAGATTTTCTTAATAAGAATCATTGATCTCTCATCAGGGTAATCTACCCATCATTTGACTGAATTTCCAACTAGATTCTTGGTGATTTCGGTCAAGGGAAAACTATGCTAATTCAACGGTAGTCTATTCTTTGTGTCAAGAATTGGAATTGGTCACGAGGTTTTTGCTTGATTCAGATCGAGAGATGGGCAAGTAGTTTACTGGCCGCCCCTCTCACAGTCGTGGTCTATTCAAAATTATTCGATTTACTTCTAACTTTGATTCCTAAGGATTTTCTTCAGATAAAAATCTACTGAACTTCTAACCGTAAGGGAAATTCCAACTTAATGAATTTCATTCCTTCCTAACCATAATAGATTAAGAAATGATTCTATATGAGAATATCGGATTTTTATAAAAATACTCTTCTTTCATTAATCTAATTTTGGGTAAATATCAATTTGGCGATTTATCCACATAAAATATCTAAGAATATTCTTTCTACCAATTTAATTATCAACCCTATTTTTCTAGGTGGAATTATGGTGAAAATTCCTCTTTTGACACTAAAATTTAATTTAAACCTTTCTCTACTTAAAATACCATAAAATTCTTCTTTTAAATTAAATACAAATCTCCACTTTTTTTAATATGCTTAAAATTGCTCTTTTTGTATTTGAATGATTCAATTCTGAATGTTATGGAAATTTCTCTTTTATCATTTAAAAATTCTTATACATAAAATAAATTTATCTAAAATTTCTCTTTTTTAAATTAAATAAAAATATCCATTATTTTAAATATGCCAAAAATTTCTCTTTTACCATTTAATTACTTGGATCTCAATTATCATGGGAATTTCTCTTTTTGCATAAAAATAAATTTACCAAAAATTTCTCTTTTCTTTAATTAATTATTTATGCATAAATACTAAAAATGTATTTCTCATGAATATGATGAAAATCATTCTTTTTGCATAGGATGTCCAATCCTAGAATATGGTAGGAAGTCCTCTTTTAGCATTATGCATAAAATAAGATATATATTATTTTCTAAAAAATTTACCATAACTTCGCTGCTATTACTGATAATTTTTCATTTTTTCTTAAAAGAATAAAACATTGTAATGCAAATATGATAGAAGATCTATTCTTAAGCTTAAATCTAAACTATGAATTCAAATCATAATTTTAACTATAATCATAAACTTAATTATGATTATTCTACTAGATTAAGCTATTTCCATTATTCCTCTTTTCCTCTTTTCCCAAATTGATAGAATTATCTCTTTCCCATTTAGAATCAATTAAAGTAGTTTTTAACTACTTATAAATAATCTAAAAGAGTTAACCATTATTTTGTTAACATAAAAGCATAAAAATACCATTTTCTTATTCTCTAGCTTAACAAGCTTAGAGTTTGGTTTTGAAATAAGAGTTTATCAATCAGAAGCATTCTTTTGCTAAAGAATTAGCCATAGGAATGATTATTCTTTCTGAGAGAGAGAGATATACATAAGAAAGCATTCTAATTAAGCATAAAGATTAACTTTTTCTTGGTTACACATTAAAATTCTTAGGGAAAGCTTGACTTGAATTTAAAATAACCAATTAGAAAACTTCTCAAGCTTGAGAGGGGTTGAAAAGAGAAGTCATTTGAGAAAATTAATAAAAAACCATAAAATTCATTCTTACCTCAAGGATTAGCTTGCTTCTTTTTCTAGAAGTGAAGCCCCCAACCAATCAATTGATTTAGCAAGTGGAGAAGAGAGCTCCAAGAGTTGTTGAAGAGAGAGAGAAGCTCCAAGCTCCACAAAAGTAGAGGAAATTTAAGGGAGAATAGAAAATATGATTATTTTAATGTAATACTAGCATGGTATAGCTCACAGATGAGAATACAAAAGAATGAGAGTCTATTTATAGGTGAGGGCGGCCACTAAAACTGAGTCCAATTGGATTCTTTTCTAATTTCAGTTTGACTCAATTTGGACAAGATTTAGAGTTTGGGTCCCCTTTTGATCCAGTTTGATCCAAGAGAGAGGAGAGATGAAAATATCATAATGTTTTTGAATTAAAAATCCTTCCACACATGTGAAGGAGGAGCCTACCTTAAAGGTGCCCCTCTCCTTACCAAGGTATCAAAAATTCATCATTTTTTCAAAATATCTCAAATTTTTTAGTAATATCTCTTAATTTTTAACTAATAAACCTTGTACTCAGTCAACTCTTCATCTTATGTGAGCATTTACTCATTTTTGGATATTTTCTTTTATTCTTTGGATTTATCTCATCCCAACACTTGGATCAATCCTATTGGCCCATAGGAACCTTAATTGGACCATAATCCTCCAAAAATTTATGAAAATCTAGACCCTTAGGCGCGGCTAAGGTCCCTTATATCAATTTTAATTGATTCCTAATGCACATTTGAGAATTTATTTTGAACTTTTGTTTCAGGGAAATATATTTTAGATATTAGGAGAATTTTTATATCTAAAAAACACTGTTGGTGCAAATTTAACAGACTATCTATACTACTAGAAAAGAATGGTGAGCTCTTGGGGCTAAAATGGAGCTACTACAAATTCAATGCACAGAAGCACTGGCCAATTCCTTCGATACCAGTATCAAGATGGTCAGTAGCTCTCTCGATCAAATAATTCTGGGAACAAGGATCAGAACAGAGATCGCCAACAATCAATCTGCTTTCCTCCCCCTCTACATGTTCATCAACATTGGTGCCACAATAAGCCTAATCAAGCCTGGGCTCATTCAACCCAAAAGGATAAACAAATGTAGAATAGATGTCACTTATGCAAATGGCACTAAAGGGCTAATCATAGAGACATTTATCATGGACATCCTGATCAACGATCTAGTAGTTCCCATCAGATTGTATGTCCATGAGAAGCATGACTACGATATCTTAATCAGCACTGACTTTCTGCACACCTTCGAAATGTATACAGTATATCCGAAAGGAATATCTTTAGAATCAAGATTAAAAAGGGACATTATGAAGATCTGAAGATAAAAGAAGTAGCCTTCCCTTACAAGCAGCCCTCTCAAGAAGGTAGCCGAGCTATCAAACAAAGAGGATTCTACAGAGGCGTTCTTCAACACTGGAAAGGCAGAGGTATGCCGCAAAAATCGATGCTATGCATAAAAAGTATCTAACCCTTTGCTCTGAAAACCCCCTTGCCAGATAGGAGAGATCAAAATTTGAAGTCGAGGTACCACTTAAAGAAGGAGCCACTCCAACCAAAGCCTCTCATCCTAGAATAAATCTTGATGATCTTGAAGAATGCAAGAGCCTTATCCAAGAAATGCTAGCCAAAGGATTAATCAAAGAAGCAGATTTTAGCTAGTCCTCTCCTACTTTCTTCGTCAACAATCATAGTGAAATCAAAAGAGGAAAAAAGAGAATGGTGATAAACTACAGGAAGCTGAACCAGCACTGAACAGATAAAAGGTATCCTATCCCCAACAAGGATGATCTGATCAAGTCAATCTTTGCCTGCTAAATGGTTCTCGCAGCTCGACATGAAGTCCGGTTTTCATCAAATCAGGATTGCCGAGAAAGACAAACACAAAACGGCCTTTGTAGTCCCAAAGAGACAATTTCAATGGAAAGTGATGCCATTTGGATTGAAGAATACACCCTCAAAAGTCCAAAGATGCATCGACTCAGTCTTCAAGCAATTCAGGAAGTTTGCAGCTCCTTACATCGACGGCATTTTAATTTTCTCAAATGTCTTAAAGAGCACCTTGAGCACTTGGAAAAAGTCTTCAATGAACTTCAGAAATGTGGATTTATAATTTCTGAAACAAAGCTTCACATGTTCCAGAAGATAAATTTTTTAGGAGTAACAATTCATTTGGGATAGATAATGCTCCAGCAACATGTTATACAGAAGATCTGCAGTTTTCCCAAAAGGTTTCCAGATGTCAAGGTTGCACAAAGGTTCCTTGGATGTCTCAACTATGTCTCTAGGATCTACCCCCTCAACCTCTCCAAAGCTCGGCAACCTCTCCAAAAGTTCTTGACTCACAAGTACGAATGGACTAGCAAATACACAAAAGCGGTCAAGAAGATCAAGGAAAACTGTCTCTCTCTTCCAAAGACACATCTCCCAACAGATGGACATCTTACAATCTATTCGGACGCCTCTGACAAATATTGGGGTGACATTCTCACGGAATCGAAGGATGGGAATGAAGAAATTTGCAGATATGTTGTTGTAGGAAGATTTCATGATGCACAACTAAATTACCCTTCCATCCACAAGGAAATTCTATCTGAAAAAAATTATTTTGAGAATTTCTAACTGTTTGTTCTTCCCGTGGAATTCACACTAAAGATAGATCTCAATAATTTCATGGGATTTCTCTCTTCAGAAAATGTGCGAAAGATCAGCAAAACAGTCGACTTCTCCTATGGGCGGGATGGTTTGCCTACTGGAAGTTCAAATGCGAACATGTCAAAGGCACAAATAATTGTGTCTCTAACATGCTAACTTGCAAAGGATCGATGGAATCATTATACGCACATTGCTCCAAAATTGATGTAACATAGCCCACATAACTTGGGTGAGTGGTTGCACCTTTTTGTCAACCACAAAATATAAAAGTTCTATCTATCAAGCTTGTCAATAGAGTATGATAGTGCTATCTACCGGGTATGTCGGTAGCGTACATCTCACTCCGAAGGTACGAAGGTACACTTTTTGTCAACCACAAAATATAAAAGTTCTATCTATCAAGCTTGTCAATAGAGTATGATAGTGCTATCTACCGGGTATGTCGGTAGCGTACATCTCACTCCGAAGGTACACTTTTTGTCAACCACAAAATATAAAAGTTCTATCTATCAAGCTTGTCAATAGAGTATGATAGTGCTATCTACCGGGTATGTCGGTAGCGTACATCTTACTCCGAAGGTACACTTTTTGGATGCCATTTGAAGAATAAGAAGGTATCTAAAGTCAAAGAAACTTAACATTTTAACAAAAAGTCATTAAAATCATAATATGGCAGCTTAAAGGGCCCCTATAGACCTCAACCTTCCCCTAATGAGAGACACATGCCTTAGTGTATGCTTTCTCTAGTTTGTGAGCCTTCCTTATCCATCATCTCCCTTCACTATCTTGTACATTGAGTCGTAGGTTTTTTCACTCTCAGGCTAGAGTTTTTCCTACAATCATAATATATGATTATTGAGATCTTTTTGTTTAGATCTCTTGTTATATTCTTGACAAGTTTTTCTTTTATGGTCTCTGTTAATATACAACTGTTCAGATTACCGCTTCGTATAAGCCCAAGTTAACCTCTTTTATCACAAATAGCTTTTTGGTATCAGAGCTCCGGCATTCCGATCCTCTTGTCATTAATCCTTATTGATTTTCTTGATTATCAGAGCTTGCTAATCTATCTTTAAGCATTCTTATTATAGTCTTTGGTATTGATCACCATTCGCCCATCTGTATCGGAGTAATAAAGTATCTGTCTCTCGTAGTCTAACGTGTTACTTTTCTTGAAGCCTATTCCATTGCCCGTTAAGTCGCTAAGCACAGCCAAGGGGTGCCACATCAGCTGTTAAGGCATTCGAACCTTGAGGCACTGCAAGAAGTTTGCACGCAACGATCGAGCATAGCAAACTCCTCTCTTACCCTTGATCAATGGCAATGTTATCTCTCACCAAGTCTATCAAGTCTATCTCTAAGAGGTTTAGAATCGAGTCAAGCAATATGGTAACCTCTTCTTCACTTTCTGTCTTAGATGATGCTACACATCGTAAGTGGAGCGCATTCCCGAGATTCGCCCCCAGAAGCCTAGTATGATCTAGATAGAAAGTTCAAACTCAAGTCTTGTACCGAATTCTCTATTTATGAGTCTACTACTGACATAGGGTTTGGTTCTAATAACAAAATCCATTACTTCTACCCACAAATAGAGAAGATGATCTCAAGAATGCCTTAGAACTAGGATACAACTATGTACATCTAGGCGTCATCTGTATAGGCACCATTCCACTATATAGAAAGGGTATGCCTGTTATGCTTCTAGTTTCTCTTATGGACACAAGAGTTAAAGATGTGCAGTCTATAATTGTTGTTGGGACACTCCCCTCTCTGAAGGACCCTCATTCTACAGTCTGTGGTTTGACTATCTTCTATCCCTCAGAGATCCTTACTATCTTAAAGCCCTTGCAATCATGGTAACCCTCAACCTAGAAGACTTCATGAATTTCACTGAAATTATGTTTGTGCAGTGGAGAATGTGCAATAGATATGTGAATACTAGAATGCCTCTACTAAAGCACATAGCAAAGAAGGAGAAGAAGAAGATTGGATACTTAAATACTCGTCAAGATGTAGATCAAACCATGACAGTGTTCATGAAAGAAGACAAAAGATCTAGCGTTATTATGCCCGTGGTCACAAGGTGGTCAGATCTGAAGATTCCAAAGGAATGGACCTTCGACACAGAGAAGCTACCCAAAGAACTCCCTTATCCAGTAAGGTTGCAGATCAAAGAAGAAGTCCCTGCTGAAGCTTCAACCAGTAAGTCTCTTTGTGTATCTACAAATGTCAGACCCAGGTCAAAGAAGAAAAGCTGAAGCAGCTTAAAGATTTCTCCCAAAAACTTGGGACAATGAGGCTTGATCTTTGTGATCACTCAGAAACCATAACCAATGGAGATACATAGCTTTGCACATCTTGTGGATGCGTGGTGGTTAGAGCAAAAGGTAGAGTATCTATGATGAGTACACCTGCTAGTAGACAACAAGGTGACACCAAAAATCTATTCCCCAACCCAGATGTCACCATAGTCACTGACCAAGAAGGCATGAAGCAAGGATGCCTATGGGTATATGTACCATATGAAGACCAACCAACTGATCAAGCAGTAAACACAGGTCTCTCTATTTCAAACTGGCACTCCAAGGCTCTTTCTGCAAAAATCAAAGGGCAATACAGAACATGCAAGTAAATGAAAGACTCAGCCAAAACGAGTCAAGAATGTTTCTCAATCACATCTAAGTGAAGAATTCGCTTGCAGAAAACCTGGCAAGGTTGAACATGATCCTTAAAGAGACATATCCTCAGCAAACATACGATCCATCTTCGCCCCCACAACCCACAAATCCTCACTCACTACAGAAATGATGGAGGCAATACAGCCTCACAGAGGGAAGATGACATTCGGCAACAAAAGGCCAACATCAAAGCTGCCCGAAGACAAATGGGAGAATGTTATGGATATGTTCCAAAAGATGAAGCTTTCCAGGAGGATCAACAAACCCTAAAAGACCAACAAGGCCATGATATCAGGTTTGAATCCAACGCCTGACTTTGAAATAGTTAAAGAATTTTCTGTAGATTCAGATGATGAAGAAGCCCCAGATTGTGTGGAAGCAGACACAAAACCCACAACATTCATGTTGCAAGAAGCGCCTTCTTCCATCAAGTTCTCAAAAGCTGATATTGGATGGAGAGAATGCATCTCTCATGAAGGCACAAATGGTAGAAATCTCCCTCAAGAATACATAAATATTATCACAAGAAGAGCTCCCTACATCCGGAATAACCAACCTATTTTCCCAATTGCATGAGTAATAGAAGATGAAGATATGGGAGAAGGAAAGATCCACATCAAGTGATGCTCACCCTACTCACCTTCTTTGAAGGAAATTCGAGAACATGGTGGTAACGGCTTCCTATAGAAACACAAACCATAGAGATGGGCAAAGGGATGGCCTCTCTTGAAAAGCTTCTACTCAAGCCAGTTTTTGGAGAAGCAGTTTATGAGAAGGAACATTATAAAAATCAGTTTTGGAGAATGAAGTGTTGTGATCTAACAAGAATCAACCTGCCGCCATAGTACAAGCTCACAATTGGCATATATATAAATGGACTCACAATATAAAAGATAATGACTATATAATGATTACACTACTCGAATCGAGTTGTAATGAAGTGAGTTTTGTAATTACCTTACGAAAGGCTCACTACACTTAACAACTTCTTGGATGGGATTTCCATGCACATCCAACTGGTATGGCGAGGTTTTCCCTCTTGTGGTTTTGCCTCCAAGAAGATATCGTCGTCCACCTCGAAACCCAAACAATCTGCAACTATCTTGCCTCCCCAATCGTCATACTTTGGATAACAAGATGTTCTCTCATTGGGGAGCGAAAAGATGGTGATGACCAAAATAGTGACCTACGTGCACACACTAGTAAGTACACTAAGGGAATCATTGAGCTTCCTTTAATAAAAACCACTCACTGCATCACTCACCTCTTCTTGGCCATCTTCTGACATGACATACAAGTATGGAAGCACAAGAACAAAGTCCTTCGTAATGTGAAGTTCCAGGTTCCTATCTCTTGCATAGCAATCCCCACGTACTCTGCACATAGAGTGCACACCATAGTGCTATTGGCCTATAGGAACTCTGTAGAGCAAGTACAAAAGTTGACTCCACAAGTACCTCCCTAAAAACATTCCATCAATGAACCAAAACCTCATCCTTGTAGAGAGAGAGATTTGTTGGGAAATCGGCCCACACCAAGTGCAAGCCTCCAAGGCTATCGAAGGCATCCATGCTTCCCCACCTCATCAAAGATCCCATGAATCATTGTAATATTATAAGATTCTTGGAATAACAAAGCATATAAGTGGACTACAAACACTATAATGACAATAGATGGAGAGAGCCACTAGCACAAGTTAGAGATCATACATGTGTTTCCCAAAAGTGCGAGACAGAGGTGATCAATGTTGGAGCTCAAAACTGAGTGTAGAGGGTCCACCACGTGAATGGTAGTCTTCATTTAGACAAGACCAAATACATGTTATTACTGTTGTTCAATAAATGAACTAATAAATTTTTAAACATGTTAGTTCACTTACTTGATCCCAAGAGGACTACATGTTAGTTCACTTACTTGATCCCAAGAGGACTACATCATCTTCTTTTAAACTCTCCAACCCCTGCCTTTCTCTCACCATGCGGGGTCACTTGCTCATCGCCATATGAGTGGGAGTACTGCTCATCATCCTTAGAGAGGCTATCCTCAGCACCCTCATCAATGTCATCCCCTTCCCACTCTAGCTGCCGTGACCTTTTTTGGCACATTGATGTCACGGTCGTACGATGGGGGCTCCTTGTTTGTTGATTTCTTGCTCTTTTTCTTCTCAGGGGCCAATTGCTACTCGATGCCAGGATTCTTTTCCTTCATTGCTCTTGCATTCAACCAACATAGGAGCTTTAAACTCCCAAAAAACAATCTTCATAGTTCATATACAAATGTTCTATCGTACATAATGAAACGTACTCTAAAACTGATTAGCCTCCTTTTTGAAGGAAACTCCCCCTCTAGGTAGTCTATCCACCATGGGCACAATATCCAAGTTTCCTTGCCCCAAAGCTCATCCATCCACTCCTCGAAGTACAATCATGTCTCCTCTATCTCAAACTATACCCATGTGTCTCAAGGGTTGCATTTACGTGATCACACACACTACTTCTCCACCACCTAATATAGAAACATTAAAATTCTCTACGAAACCAATATAATAACATAAACAACTTCTCCACCACGTAATGCAATAAAATAAAAATAATAGTATTATGGCATGCTACTACATACTACCTGTATAAGAGGCGTCGTGTTGTGCACGGCATGTGTGGTTGATGGTCAGGATCCAAGCTGGCATGCATTTTTCCTTTCCACCTTATGAACACCTTCTCAAAGTGAGTCTTTCTATAATATTTGAGGGTATCCATGATACCTACCCCAAAGTCCATTGCGCCTCTCTCGTGCATGCCAGCTACTACGGTGGGTGAGCCCATCTCCAACTTCGCGTACAATTGTAGCATGTATACTTGGTCAATTGGAACCAATACACGTGATGATGGATCCACATGAACGCTCTGTTGGATAGTAGGATCTAGGCATCCCTCATAGCAAACTCCCCACCCGCCAATATGTCAAGGAGCCTACATTTCCTGCATTGTGAACGAGCATTATGTTTCTACCTACGTATAAAAAATATTTTAATGTGTCAAGGGAGTTAGAGATCTTACTCTCCATTTAGAATATGTTCTCAAGAAATCTTTGCTAGCTTGGGAGTAGTTAATTTTCCATCCTTTTCACCCCAGCCCTAGCATGAGATCACTTTCTTGAAAAACTCTTTTCCACCACAGTCAGGGTTGGCAATTTGTGCTAGCTCATAGTGCCTCCATCTCCTTTAGGGCATCTTTGTAATGCTTGTCAAACATTTCTATATTTAAATGTATACTCTACTCCCTCGCTCAAGCAAGCCACACTGATCTTAGCTTGGTATGTGGCATCGATCTCTGACTACAATGCATTTATGTTTAAGAAATATATTTCAAAATCAAAACATGGCTTTACTGTGGTTTGAGAACGAGATGTGCACATGCCTTGAAAACCAATTGTGAGAGGAGTGCCATTGGAAGCTTTAGCCACTTTGATCTGTTAGGTCCCCGATGACTAATAGCTTTCTCAACCCATGCACGATCACCATCAAGGATTGTCGATCGATAAGGCCCACACACTGCATCATAAATTATCATGCATTGTTCGGCACATGAAGGGTAGTGACCCTCGAAATTTTGCATGCATATAAAATAAGATAAATGATGACATATAAAATGTTTGTTCATTTAATGCACAAAAAAACAATGTACAATCCATTCTTTTCTGGAACAATGACTATTTGTGACAGCCATTCCGCATGATCCACAAGATAAATGAACCCTACCTTCAATAATTTTTTAATCTCTTCCTTCATCTTGTATCTACTCTGCCTAATTGGGGTTGCATCTTCTTTCAGGTTAATTTTGTGATGGTTGAAACTGGCATCAATCCGCTTCATGTCAGAATAATTCCAAGCAAAAACATCCTTGTAGGAATTAAGCAATTCTTGGAGCCTCCCTCTTAATTCTTGATTCAGTTTGGCACTAATCCTAACTATCTTGGGTTCCTGATCATCCTCTATGTTCACCTCCTTGAGCTCATCTTCTTGAAATCTAATATTCCTTAGATTTCCTGAGAACAGCTTCCTCCTGTTTAGAGCCACCATGGTCTTTTCCTATTCTGCTTGTAGCGCTTCCACATTATCCTAAGTGTCCTCTTCCTCTTTACAACAAGTGCTTTCCTTATATTGACTATCACTTCAAGACGAGCTACTAGGACCTCTGGATCATACCTCAGCCCAATCCTCTCTATGTCTACGTCAAACAGGGATAACAGATCTGGATTCTCCTTCAAGACTTCCTCTCCTTCATCATCTTCTACCCTTTCTAGGTAGTTCAGGCCTTTTGCATGCATTGGTCGGCTCTCTCGGGCTTAGCCTGTCCTTTCCTGCCATTGTGATGCAGACTTTCTTTTTGCCTCTTCTGATCGTGATCTTGTCCGTCTCCCAATTATGCTTTATTCTTCCACTCTTGAGCCAAGGCCTTTCTAGGAGCATGGGATATACACCTTCTATGTCAGTCATCTTGAGAACAATAAACACAGCATGGGATATACACCTTCTAGGAGCATGGGATATACACCTTCTATGTCAGTCATCTTGAGAACAATAAACACAGCAGTGAAGCTAGATCTTGCCACCTCTATCTATTCTCCCGTCATTATCCCAACAACAGGTCGTACCCTTCTCTGGTCAGCCATGCAAATTCAAAATGAAGAAGTTTGCATGTCAAGGATCCCTAGCTTTTTAGCCAGGCTATATGATATTATGTTTACCCTTGACTCTCTTTCCAAGAATGACACTTGTCATTGTCTCACCTCTAATCCTGATGGTTACTTTTGGAACAAACATATCACAGTCCTAAACAGTTTCCACATTTCTGCATTCTGTCGTTGGGTTTTTTGGTTCTTAAAAAGGCTTCTGTGTGCCAGTTTTTCATTTGGTATTATGGCCTACAGCAGCTTCTATCTCTAGTTGGGAACGAGGTTTAGCATTTGATCCAGAGTGATATTCAATTTCATCTTGTTGAGATCCTCCCATAAGTCCTATTCCTTCTTGGAATTGTTGCTTTTCTCCATGATAGTGGGCTCATCTTGGCTTCTGCATATTCTTTCTTCCTCCTCATTTTCTTCTCTAGTTGGGAACGAGGTTTAGCATTTGATCCAGAGTGATATTCAAGTTCATCTTGTTGAGATCCTCCCATAAGTCCTATTCCTTCTTGGAATTGTTGCTTTTCTCCATGATAGTGGGCTCATCTTGGCTTCTGCATATTCTTTCTTCCTCCTCATTTTCTTCTCTGTCATTTTCTTGACTTTCCCTTGTCAGTTTTCCATTCCGAATGTTCTCCAGATTTTCTTCTACTTCTTTTCTTGTGACGCTTCTACTACTCTAGGGTATAATTGGCCCTAGTTGGTATTTTAGCATCTATCCTTTGCTTGCTAGCCGGCTTCTTTCCTGCCCCGCAAATTCCTCTCTTCTTGATCAGATTTGTCTTGTCCAAATTTCCTTTAGAATTTTCAAGGCACGGGCTTTCCTACATTGTCCTCATCATTCCTTGTGCACTTTACACTAGTTTGGTGATCTGGGACTCTCTAATGTCTTGCCCACTTCTTTGGCTTTTGTCTCTATTATTTAGGTTTGGTGACAAGTCCTTGTGATATTGTCATGGCCATCACTTCTGGTGGCTTTTTCTTTCCTGCCTTATGGTCTATTTTTCACCATATTCACAACCGCATCATTTCTTGTCGTGTTGGCCTCATTTCCTGCAGTTCCTGCTAATGGCACGAAATATGGGGCATTCATTTTGTACGTGCTCTAGACCATTGCAATAGAAGCAAGCTCCCCTTGGACCGAATCTTCCCACCACCCCAAATCTTCCACCTCCTCTTCCGTACGGTCTATTGATTTGAGGTCTTGTGGTGACCTAGTTAACAGCGGGGGCTTGCCTACTACTATCTTTCAACTACCCTTGGGCTCCTGTTTCATATGTTATATTAACATGTCTCTACAGAGTGATTGTCCCTTCCACAGATGGTGCACACTTGCTATGTGTGCCTATTGCGCCTGACAGTGCAATAGCGGCAAAGGGACCAGTGGGTGGCAACAGGCAGAGCAGAACCCATAAGGCACGATGTGAAGAGCACTACTTCGGTGTAGCACACTTGTGAAGGTGGCGGACTGTAACCACCATGGAGCCGTTGGCAAGATCAAGAAGGAACTTTTTAAAAAGGGTGACCAAGCGGCGGATGATGCTGAGAGTAGAGGAATACTAAGAGAAGTGTGTGCCAACTTACTATTAGTGTGATGAAGTATAGCTTTGTAAAACCTTCATTGTTAGTTGATGCTTATTTCATGAAGCTTGTAGCATCATGTAGAATCTGGCAAGTGTTCATCTATGCTAGATAGCAGTTCTGTGTCACTTTGTAATCCTTCTGAAAATGAAATCAAGAACACTCTTGCCCTTGCTTCTCCCATCTGTGTCACATGTTATTCTGGCATGTCTATGTGTGTTATGTTTCTGCTTAATGGTTCATGCTGTGTAAGAGAGAGAGTGTGAGTGTGATGCAGAATAAAACTTGGGAAACATTGTGCATGAGCCTATCTAGCTGAGCGAAGTCTGTAATGTTCCTCATGATCACGTGAGGGTTGGTGTCTTGAATCTACAATTTCTAGCGGGAGTCTATGCGTCTCCCATGACATTGCGTGACTAGTCTGATACACCAGGCTATTGTCCTGCCATTTCGTTATTAGAAAAAGCAGCGAGAAACACCTAGCAATCCTGCTGGGGAACAAAACTTCTGGTGGGGACCAAAACCTCTACTAGGTAGCATTCTAAACCAGTAAGCAAGGGAGAGTGAAAATCCATTTCAAGTAAAACCACGGGGAAATCGTAGCATGAAAAGAATTTTCTTGAAAAGTCAACATGAAGAGCTTTTCACCACACGACCCAACCAGATTCAAGCATGTTTCACATATGTTCATGAATCTAAAGAGGGTAAAAAGTAATGCCTACCAAGAGACCATCTAGGAAGCTTGTAAAGCTGGGAGTACCTCACACCGGCATAACCAAGAATACAGTGTGGAAACATCTACTAACCCACACGAGCAAGAGGTAACATCAGAACTTAGGTACAACTTGGACCAAGCAGCAAAAGAAGTGCCAAGAGCAAGAAGTATTGAAAAATCTAAGTCCGAAAGATTTAGAAAGGGTGAAGCAACCAAAGCAAGAAGAACAACCACAAGGAAACCCCCGAAAGCGGTTCAAGGGAGCCATGGCATCATTAGCCAAAAATTTCCCGATGTTCTCAGGTGATAAAAGGGAAGATGTAAATCTGCATGAGAGGAGGTTTGAGAAATACTGGAAAGTGGCCAGACCTCGGGATGTAGAAGAACCAGAGCTGAGTGAAATCCGCAGAGATGCCTTCATGAATACCTTCAAGGACAAAGCCACAGAGTGGGTGTCAAGATATCAGGACAACCATTTTCAGACCTATGAAGAAGTCATGAGTGCCTTCTAGGGGAGATTCCACAACATAAAGTCTACAACTCAACTCTATGAACAAGTGAGAGCTCCGACAAGAGGACATGGATGTGGAAGCTTATGCAACAAAACTATTAAGCTTAAGGCCGAGAGTGGCGAAACAAACCCAAACCTTGATACAAATAGTTATCGATTGGTTTGTCCAAGGGCTTAAGCCGAACATCCACGTAGCAGAAGAAAGCGAAAATTGATGAAGAATTCGAGGAATTGGTGGAGCTGGTCCAAAAGGGCGTAAAAAAGATGTCGGGAAAGCAAACAAAAAAGGAAGCCTAGAAAGAGTGTCACTACTAAAGACGACTTGAGTGACTCTTCGCCGCCGCAGGACACTCCAATGGGAAAAAAAGAAAGACAAAAAGAAGAAATCCAAGAAGGTACCAGCAAGTTCCGGAGAACTAATGTAGAAGATGAAGTAGATAGTGCAAGAAATGAAAAAGGGAAAAGGCGCAAATTTTTGGAAGAATGTGTTATGTTCCCAATGCAAGCAAGAAGGTCACCTTCAAGGAGGAATGCACTATGCCTCCAACTTGCTCTATTTGTAACATGTACAACCACAGTACATGGAACTATAGATACAACATGAAGAATAGAGCTCCTATGGTGAACAACATAGAGGGAGCGGAAAGAAGACCCCCTGGAATGGGAAGGTATGGAAATAGAGGTTGCATAAATTTTTCAAGGAGAAGAGGCCAAGGACGTTCTGGAGGAACCACCAACTTCACATGCAACTATTGTCAACAACCTAGACATACCAAAGCATAATGTGCCATGAAGGAAAAGCATGATGAAGAAAGACAAGCGAAATTGATACAACTCAAAGGAGAATTCGCCAAGTGCCAACATGATGCAAGTAGAGGACACGCAGTTAGAAATTCATGACATCTTATCAGTGACAAGGGCTAAGGCAAGTGAATCGGGTGTGGTGATAACTCTGCTTGGTGATCAAAGCTCACCTAAAGGCCACAAAAAGGCAGCTGTGATTGGGAACAATAGGAGAAGGTAAGAATTCAAACTGCCAAGGAAATAGAAAGAAGACAAGGCAAGCAAAACAAGGATGACTCAAGAGAAGTCACGGAAGATTTTCTAGAGGCAAGTGGAAGCAAGCACACGGAGCACTTCGACAACGAATGCCTGGAAAAAAACCAAAAAAATGTTGATTGGTTGCAAACAAATGTGATGTCAATGCTGCTAGATAAGCAAGTTTGGCTAAAACAAGTATTGGATTTATGTCCAAGGTTCAAGGCTAAAATTATGATGGCAGGCACATTGAAGGGATGACTAAAGAACTAAAGCACACGGTAGAGGAAGAATCTCCGGAATGTGGCAATATGCATCGACATTTTTACTTGAAGTCATTGGTTTTATGATACTTTATTGTAATGTATACATTACATGGCAATGATGGCAATATCAATTGCAATGCAAAAGACATGGTAAGCACATGTATGAACTATGTTTATGGGCAAATTCATGACACAAGGCTGCATATATGATGCCTTGGGAGCTAATGTTGATGTTGGCGACCACTCAGCCCATTTGGCTGCCCAAATCACTGACCACCAGGACTGACCGTTCTGCAACAAACTAAGCCTTCTTATTTTATAACAAATTTGTAACAACTTCTTGAAGAATGGGTAGTACCCGTGTAGTTGTAAAGGAAAAGGGGAATTAGGCAAATAAGGAGAGATAGGGGTTAGAGTAGACTTGGGCTACCAGCTCAGATTGTAGGGAAGGAGTGCATTACTGCCTGGATAGTCCAAGAACCATGTCGGGTCTACTCAATGGGCCCAAAGGAGAGGAACAGTACTGAATAGGAAGACTAGAGCGTTGAGTGAGCAGTTTTTGAGCAGAGCTCTTGCTAAGGCATTGTATTGAATTGTTATTGCTCAAGAAGGCATTGTATTGATGCTCAAGAATGACTCATGGGTTGGTCTTTGTCTTACTTCTATTTATTCTACATAACTCTGTTTATTCAACATTCAATCTTCTGTCACTAGAGTCTTTTTCAGGTCTATGTGCTTCCTCTTCCTCCATTATTTCAATTGTTTGCTTTTTAGTCTTATATACATTCTCTACTATTTCATCAATTTTATAGGCCATCAACTTCATTCTCATTACTTTTCCACCTATTCATGAGCCAATCTAATCTTGGATATGAAGCATCAAAATTGATTGTTAATAAAAATATCATAGATATCTTTCATTGTTGTGTTGGATGGATATACCATTGTCCTCCATAAAGCATCAACTTTTCGGAACTCCATTCCTCTACCTTGATATGGTGTTTTCCAATTAGAAGATAGGTAGTACATTCCTGTCTTGATTATTTTATGAATTGTTGTGTAGAGATTATTGCCTAAAGGATCTTGAGAGAGAGACAAATGTTTGTTAGAGGAGTGAGACAAATTTTGTTCTTGAGATCATCGGCATCATATTGCATGTAAAATTCTATTCCCATGAAAATATCTTCGCGCCACTATTATTTTGTAAAACATTTATATTAAAGCTTGTCTAGATCTTTTATACAATAACCTATCATCCCATGAATGTGTGCATATTTGTTTGCCTTAAATCTCTATACATTATAATTCCACCAATAGAATTCTTTTTATCCCATTCAATATACTTTTTTATGAGTTTATTGACTGCAATAATTGACTCATGCATGAATTCTAAAGCATTTGCTAGTGTAGATGAAAAATTGCACCTCCTCTTTTCGGTAAGCAACTTCTAGCAAGGCATTCTTCATGAAGATTATTTAGTAAGGCTTCATCAATATCACTAGCACCTATTGATATTGTCACACTTAGCTCAAAAACTTTGAAGTTGACATTTGGGTTGATTACGCATCATCATTAGATAACTTCTTTGGTTTACCATGATTCTTTTTTGGTTTTATGCTTGTAACATCAATTTGAGTTTGTGAATTTTCTCATCCCTGTTTCTCTTGCTCTTTTTTTCACTTTTGACATTTTTCTAAATCATAAACAAAGAGAGAAAAGAATATGTAAAACTATTAAAAAAACTATATAAACAAAGAGAGAAGAGAATATGAAAACTATTTAAAAAATCAAAATATGCATTATGCATTAAGCAAATTGGTGTATTTGCAAGCATGGTGCATGTGGCCAAGTTGCTTTCTGCAATTAATCAATGTCTTTGTGAGGATCTCACATTGCTCTTTGCTTTATCTAAACTGTCAGGTTTGATGTACGATTAATCTAATTAAGCCAAACATAATGAGTTTCTTGATTATGATTAAGAATCAAGCTATATAAGCATGAAAATTGAATTTTTGAAATAAAATAACCTATGCATTTTGAGAATAAAATTTGCCATATTGCATGTGTCGCGTGGCTCAAATAATTTATGTCGAATATTTCGTTGTGTAAATAATAATACCCTACTATGTTTTAATGCACTAAATTGATTTTTTTAAATCTACAAACCTAACCTTACATTAATTAGTTGTGAACGTGATTTATGGAATCTTGTTGATTATTGATTTGAATTTTCCACTCATTCCTTCCTATTTCAACCTAAAATTTGTTTTGCATTACTTGGCATAAATTAATACAAATACAAAGGCTAAAAAAAGAATGCTTGATTGATGTGTCGCACTGCTCCCCTCACATTGTCAGTGACAAGTAACCCGAGTACAGTGTATTACACCTTCAAAATTTTAAAAATACATTCAAAATTAAAATTTAAAGGTAGGTGACGGTGCGAAAAATAGTGTAATTACACCTTCAAAATTTTAAAAATACCTTCAAAATTAAAATTTAAAGTATAAATACCTGTAAATTTTGAGAGGTTATAGAACAAAAACCTTCAACTTTTAAAAGGAAATTATTAATAATTTCTCTGATTTGTAAGTGAAGGTTTTTGTAAGTTTTGGAAAAAAAAAATTTTTCGAGCACTGGATCTCCTCAGCGGCCCGTCTCCCCTCTACCTACTGCCCTCAACGCATGCCAAGGCCAGGCCAGGCCACGCATCCGCACTTCCCACCCTTGACCCAAAAGAAAGACGAAACGTCTTTGCAAAAAGAGAGAGAGAGAGAGAGAGAGAGAGAAAACACGATGAATCCTTATAACTTCAAAAACATATACTCAAATCAAAACAGGCAGTAAATTGAAATCTATAATGATTCCCTGGTTCTGTACAAGCACGGACCTTGTAAGGAGTAAGTTGGTGCTTCACCAAAAGTAAAGATGTTATGAAAAACAAGAGCCTCTAGGAGGGTGGGTTTGTTACAGATTTCGCCTAAGAGCATGATTCGATAAATGTGAGCCACCTGAAGAGGCACTTTCACCATTTTATTTCGTTATATATATATATATGTATGTATGTATGTATGTATGTATGTATGTTCAGGGCACAAAAGAAAACTGCTCCCAGGAAATTTGATACCCCAGTTGTATACCTGCTTCAATCATAGCTTCATATGTGCAGCCTTTGGGAGACTGCCTCTCCAATGTATCACCTTTTGTCCAAATTTTCACTAGTGGCCTAGTCCCCATTGGATTTCCAATAAATGCCACATAAGTGTAAATAGTTTGCTTCTCTTTTAGATACCACCTCTTTGTCTTTGGCCCAAACTTCAATGGCTTTGCTTTCACATCTAGCCTTGTATACCCCTAAAACATAAGAACACCTATTAGGATAACCTAGTATACACAAGAGTCTCCCTAGTTGATATATAGGTCAAGCCATCCCAATTCGTAGAGCCTGGATTAGCTGTATCACCCCATCCTCATTCAACTTATTCACATAATATACAGACCAATACATATATATACATTTATGCATCAACTATGCCACATCAATCCCAAGAGTAGTTTCTTTCTAGAAAATTATGTAGTTTCTAGTATTCCATATCTCCCACAGGTAGGAAAATCTGATTATCGTGAATATCAAATCGACAGCTCCATCACTAGCTAACCATCTCCCTAAAACCCAATCCCCCCAAGAAACCCACTTCCCTATTCTACCCCATGTCTCTAATAGCAAGGCAGTAAAATTTCTATGTAGACAGCTTGATCCCAATAGGTAAGGCTCACATGCATACCCTCCATAGGAAAACCTGAGACTTCACATAAATACATGCCTCCCATATTGCCTTCCATTTCCTCCTCCAACTATTAGGGTTC
Organism: Cibotium barometz; assembly: GCF_041138505.1. Classification (NCBI taxonomy): domain Eukaryota; kingdom Viridiplantae; phylum Streptophyta; class Polypodiopsida; order Cyatheales; family Cibotiaceae; genus Cibotium; species Cibotium barometz. The sequence continues at coordinate 27,569,337 of NC_141051.1, forward strand.
TAGTTTACGCTCCAAATTTTGTTACAGTAATCTACATTCACCTCACTTTTTCTTAGTTCCTTGTACAGGTCCCTAATTGCCCCTTTATCCAGTTTTACTCCATTATATCAGGCCCAATCTTCAACCCAGCAAGACTCATCAAATGCTGTGGACACCCAGTCCTTATGTACTTCATCCAACACATGTCTAACCAATTGCCCTTCCCTTGGAAAAAGTCCAAACTCTTCTTCTAATTGCTTCGATTCTTTCGATCCCACTAATGACCAGTCCTAGCAATCTGCCAGCCTTCTTAGCCCTTTATTATTCAATTTCTTAGCCAAGCTAATGTCCTGGAGGGCTAGAGGAAGATTAAATTTGTGAGTCCACCATATCCCCAAACTTAGTAAAGAATTACCTGATGCTCTGCAGCCACCATCCCAGACCATTAGCCCCAAAGTCTCCTTCCGTTTGCTACATAAGAGCTTACAAAAGGGGGAGCCTGTAACTTTAAGGGGGGCATAAGATAGCAGCTTATCTCTCTATCCTAATCCCAGCCACCTGCCTTTTAACTAGACATGAGAGTCTTCCACTAGCTCCATAACGAACTTAGTTGATATCTCCTCTTTGCTAAAGACATTTGGATAAGGTGTAGAGCAATCTTGGTTGTAGCTTGAGTGGGTAAGTGCAAAATACCAATGCCTCCTTCACTCTTTGACCGGCATAATTTATCCCAAGCACTGCACTTTTTTGTTAGTTTTCCCATTCCTCCCACAAGAAATTCCTTATAGGTCCCACAATCTTCTTCCAATGACATTTGCCAAAATCTAATACAAGACATAAAAACATGATGTAAGCATTTAAAACAGTATTGCAAATTGCTACCCTACCATGAAAACGAACTCTAACACCCTCCCACTTCTGCAATTTCTAGCTAAACCTCTCTAAAGCCCAGTTAGTTAGTTGTTTATTTGTAACCTCCACACCAAAGGGGACTCCTAGCTGTCTAACAATTTGACCCCTCTTAATGACCTCACACCCCCATCTCTCCAAGTCAAAATCATTATCCTCAAAAGAACTTATGATCTTGGACATATGTATGTTACATCTTGATCCAAAGGTCTTTGCAAATTCCTGGATAATAGATAAAGCTTGCCTAAGATTATCATTATCTGCTTTCAAGAGAAGTAGTGAGTCATCAGCAAAACATTGAATCAAGTTGCTCACCATTTCTCAACTTCAGTCTAGTCACCCGTATTTTTGCATATGCATCTTCCAAAGCCACTATGAACGGGTGGGAGGCAATAGCAAATAATAGACAGGCAGGAGGACAGCCTTGTCTCACAGATCTTCTAACCTCAAATCCTCCCACCACTCTTCGATTCAGTAACAGTTCAGAGTGACCACCCATGGTGAGAGTGTAAATGCAAGTAGCCATCCTAATTCCAAAGCCCGGCCTCTCCATTACCCTGGCCACAAATGACCAATGAACCCTATCATAGGCCTTCTCCAAATCAAGTTGCAGCTATATGCATTTTTTATGGGTTTTTCAGGGCCACATTCCTCCCTAGCCTTCTCCAAATCAAGTTGCAATAGTATGCATTTCTTATGGGTTTTCAGGGCCACATTCCTCCCTAAGCATGGCTGCAAAAATGTTATCATATATAGACCTGCCTTCTATAAAGCCACATTGTTTCTTAGATATAATTTCTTGTAGTACATGGGGTAAAACAATCAACAAGGTAATGGGTCTCCAATGATTAAACCTATTGCATGCTACTTGTTTAGGAATAAGTTTCACCAACCCCTCTTTTAAGTCTTTGTCTAGATTACCAGTACTAAAGGTCCTTTAAGGATGGCCAAAAGGCAATAAAGAATTCAACAAATAATCCATCCCACCCAAGGGATTTCTCTTTTCCCAATGTTTGTAGAGCCAACCAACATTCTTCTACATCCACCTCTCTCTAGCCACCTAGCCTCATCTATCTGTATCCACTCTATGATTAATCAATCATAATAGCTTATTCTCAGCTTGGAACCTTCTGATGAGCAGTCTTCATTCAAGCTTAGAGTAGAGCCTAGGAATTCTACCCACTTCTTGGCAATTTGATCTACTCCCCCCAATCCTTGTCCACTTTCATCTTTGATCGTCCCCACTACTTCCCTGTTGTTTTTTTCTTATGCCAACCTGAAAAGGTGTTTATTAAGTTTTTTTTGTTGCTATAGGTTCACTCCATCTCCTCCTTTCCTGTCATCTTTCCTTGGCTCTCAATTTCCCAACCCCCCTAATGATACCATGCATCTCATTGGCAAAGGATCTCCAGGATCCGTAAGAAATCCCTCTCCTTTTAAGTTTCCCAATAGCTTCTTCAATATTAATAATAAAAATCTCATCCCTGAGCAACAAATTGTTAACTCTCAATTTTCTTGTGGGAAATTGGTTCAGTTTATCCTCTTCCCAGCCAGTCATGTGTCACTCCCACTTCAGAGGCATATGGTCAGAGAGAGCAATACTGGAATCAATTACCATCTTCACAATGTGAGGGACCCAAGCTGCTTGTTGATTGAGAAAAACCCTATCAATCCCAAAGGATGAACCAAAATATTGCAAGCTAAGTAGGTGTGTCCAGGATTAGACATGTTCCACCCATCAATCGGTCCCATTCTCCCTCTCAGCTCTTCCCATCTCCTTGCCTCTTGACCCATCAAGATAGTGCTCCCACCTACCAACTATCTTTCAACCATATTGAAGTCCCCAAGAGAACACAAGGGCCTTGGATGTTAAGGTTGGTAATCCATTCCCACATCCCACTCCTAATCTTGTGATTGTGAGCTCCATAGACATTCACCACCCACATCCTTTCCCCATCAACTTGGATCTAAACCTGCCATTTGCATGATTAGTAACCATATTTCTTAATAATAGTCATCACCCCACTATAACCCCCACTTACTCCACCATACAGCACAATCTAGTCTTTATACATGTCCTTCCTAAAGGATTTTAATCCAAACAAATTATGCTCCTAGATAGCGATAATGGAAAGCCCCCCATCCTTGACTAATCCCCAAAAAACAAAATTCTTTTTCCTATCCTTAATATTCCAAGTACAACCTCTAACTTCCATGGACTAACTCATGTGGCTGTTTCAAGTACCATATCCACCTCCTCATCTTCTCCTTCTTCTGCAAATCCTTTCTAGATATCCTTCCAAGCCCCCTCTGCCTGCTGCCAATTGAACCTTTGTACAAAAGATGTCCCACTATCAACATCCTCCAAAGGGCTGAAGGGATTTGAGTATATCAAAGGGCTTAGGTTACTTTGGGATTTGTTCCCTCTAGCTTCTTTGACAGCAGGTCTGTTTTGGGCCTTTCTTCCTTCTTCCTTGACCTGTCTAAGGTTAGCTTTCCCCCTAGTTTTAATCCAGCTCCTCCAACCTGACCACCCCCTGATTTTCTAGTACTTCTTTCCCTTTTCCTTCCAACTATGTGTTTGCTTCTTTGTTATTCCCTTGCCCATTTCTATAGAAAGTTCCAACTTATAGAAGCATGCATGCATCACCATTGAAATAGAATGTCCCCACTTAAAATATGAAATCATAAGGTCCGCTTTATGCTGCCTGTGTCTGAAGATCTGGCTTAGGGCACCACCACCGAAATTTCCTAAACCTATATGGAAGCAGTATGTTCACATTTTAGCTCTTGTCGTGAGCTGCTTGATGTTGTCTGCCATGAGAGACCACAATCTCTCTCCATTATGTTATGTAGTTGACTCAACGGTATATACATATGAAGATTTGAGTGCTGTAATGTGATATTCAATTAACACACATAAACAAGACTCAGGCAGTTTATACATAGGCCCACACTTCTAGGATGGGAGGACTGTAAAGACTGGGAATGTTGCCTGTCCATGACAAAGCTATGGCTGAGTCGTCTCTTTCATTTAGCAGCCTCAGTAGTCAGCACAAAAAAGAAGTGAAATGGAACATGCAAACATGGAAGAAAGATTGTAAGCATCTGATTGCTGGAAAGCTTTCAATCTCTTAAAAACAATGTCATGGGCTTTAAAATGCTGATATATCAAATAAGCTAGCAAGTGATAAGCATTCAAGGGCAATTTTTGATTCCTCAGAACCCTTTCAAAAAAAGTTTAACCGCTCTGGCAAGTTCATCTCACTAGTGCTCAACCATGGCTATCAGCATGCCCACCCAACCTTCAGTCTGCAACTCAGCTACTATGACAGAAGATCTGCCAATGCTAAACATGCTGTGCGGTAAGAACCCCTTCTTTTGACAAGTGGGCATCACTTTCGAGCCCAATAGTAAGCATTTGTAGCAAGGCTTCCTTTTACAAGGAACCCCTGATAACCAGGAACACTATGCCATCTTCAGCTTTCTGGCTACCTGCTCTGACGCTGAATACCTTCTGCCGATGAACTTAAAAAACTCGTCTATCAGTATTACCGGAAATGACACCACAAGAACCAGAAGCCATTCATTCAAGCTGAGTGGCACAATGCCAAAAATGTTGGCCAAAAAAGGCACATAGAGGATCAGAAAATGAAGCCCGAATGAGAGAGTCATTGCAATGAGAAGATACGGATTGACCCATGGTCCCATGACAAGAAGGCTGGTATCCTCTGACAAAGCATTCAGTGAATTGAACATCTCAATGGCAACCAGAACTGAAAGGGACAGAGTCATAGCTTTCACTTTGCCAGTCGTGAAATATTCACATGGATCCTCGAAAATGAATGTTTTTGAGCCTGCAGTGAAGCTATTAACTGAAAAACCTTCCCATGCATGGCATTCACCCCAACTTGTCAACTTCTCAAAAGGAATTATGCTATGGCCATCTCCAGATAGGTTTATGCCCAAGAAGCTTGGGCAGGTGTACCAAATGGCAAAGACCCCAACCGTCGCTATTCCAACATAAAGACCAATAACCTGCAAAAGCAAACAACAGTGCTTGATATGTCAGCCTTATGACCACTACACGTGGATGTCACTTTGTGAAGCGTGAGTGCTTACCATATAGCGAAGAAACACATATGCACTTATGAGAGCCTCATCACTCTTTCTCGGTGGCTTTTTCATGATATCTATATCAGGAGGATTGAAACCAAGGGCAGTTGCTGGAGGCCCATCCGTAACTAAATTCACCCACAAGAGCTGCACGGGGATAAGTCCCTCTGGCATGCCCAAAGCAGCTGTCAAAAAGATGGATGCTACTTCTCCCATATTTGAAGAAATCATGTACCTGAAATTTCTTCCAGTCAGTCGTATTGACAAAATCAAAGGAACCCCTTTGCTTCACTTAACAGAATACAGCATCTTGAAAATGGCTTTCTTGTTAGTATAAGGCATCATCAACCTGATCTTCTTGATCGTAATTTAAATTTGGGCGAAAAAGAGGGATGAACTCTTAAGATTTTGTGTTACTCACTGATGACCCTAGAAACAGTGTGGTACCACCACGCCATAGTTGTTTCTCGTACCGGTACGACCAGGTTCGTACGGTATCGTACAGTGCGATAATGCCCGTTTATGGCCGTTTGAGCTGCCCGTTTATGACCATTTTCTGCGCCGTTTTATGACCATTTTTGCGGCTGTTTTGTTTGCCTTGTGACATTTGTTGGGCCAAGTCTTTGGCACTTGGCACTTGGCACTTGCCTATGCCATGGGCCATGGGCCATGGCCCATGGTTATAAAATGCCCACCCCCCAAGCTTCCCTCAAGGCTCTCATTGCACAAGTCTCAACTATCAAGCCTCTCTCTCTCTCTCTCTCTCTCTCTCTCTCTCAACTCTCAAGCCACTCTCTCCCCCGTCTCTCAAGCCTCTCTCTCTCTCAAGCCTTTAGGCTCTCTCTCTCTCTCTCTCAAGAATCAGGCCTCAAGGACTCAAGCCTCTCTCTCTCTCTCTCTCTCTCTCTCTCGCCTATCCATCTCTTCTAACTTCTAAGCTCTCCTTCTCTCTCTATTACAATGACGAGGGAGAAGAATGAAGCCTTCAATAAGCATGCTATCCATGTAGAGAAAGCCGATGGAAAGTCCAAGTCATATATAGGTGGACTTGTAAGTATTGTGGCAAACAATACACAAGTGGAGTTACTAGGCTTCTCCAACATCTCGGAAAGGTGGGGAGGCAAGTTGCGCCATGCAAGGAAATCCCCCTTGCTATATCGGATGTGATCTTCAACAAGATCAAGGGTGGATTGGGTGCTCACTGTGATAGTGGTAGAAGCTCAAGGGCGGATGATGAGGTCATTTCCCCGCCTTGTGATACATCCTCCCCCGCCGCCTCTGTCAGTGCCGCCTCCGCCTCCTCAAAGAGACTAAGGCTTGAGTCTCCCATGAGCCAAGCCACTCTAGCCCAAGCCACCGGCGTTGTCTCTTCTTCTCTAGAACGGCAACGGTTAGCGGATATAGAGATTGCACGCACCATTATTGAGTGCAATCTCTCATTCCATGTGCTCAATATAGATCAATGGAAGTCAATAGTGAAAGCCATTGCAAATGTGGGCCCATGTGAAGGATGGACCGGCGTCTCCTATCATGACATGTGCATGAAGAGGCTTGTGGATGAGAGGGAGTGAATTGATAGATCTCTCAATCCGGTGCGGGTGGCATGGTCCAAGTATGGGTGTAGCATTCTCTCCGACGGATGGAGTGACCGGAAGAAGAGAGGCATCATCAACATATTTGTCTCTTGCCCTCTTGGCACATACTTTGTGTGGAGCGTGGATTCCGGAAAGGCGGGGAAGAAAACATCAAGCGCATTCATATATCGCCGTATTAATCAAGCCATCATTAGGGTAAGTTTCAAATTGCACTCAAGTCTTGAAAGTTTAAAGTTTAGGCTTTAGTATATGTGATATGTGGCTATGTGATGACTCAAGTCTCATACCGCATACGCTCACTGCATCCATTCATGTGCATTGTGAAATGTAGGTCAGATCGGAGAATGTGGTGCAAGTCATCACCGACAACGCTTCAAATTGCCGTCGGATGGGAAAATTGCTCAAGGAGGACTATCCCTCCATAGTATGGACGCCTTGTGCCTCCCATTGAATTGACTTGCTCATGGAGGATATGGACAAGTTAGTGTGGATAAAGATGGCTTGGTTCAGTGGCTGCCCAGGGTGCCCAGTTGCAGCCCAACTTTCAATACACCTCCCCATGCTTCGACTTAATGTGTTGTCAGAATAGCACTAACAGAAGCATAATTGTTCGAACTACTTTGAAGCACAAAACTGAAAATACATGGAGAATATGAAGAGAGGAAAGAGTGACTGCAGAAGATTTGATGCTCTCAACCTAATCTACTATATGATTAAATTGAAGAGAGCTCTAATACTTACAATGAGTCTTACTAAAACTGCAGAAAACTTATTTTCTCTCTGAACAGAGCCAAAAACCAAGCCTTGGATTGATTTGCGTTGATTGTTGCTGTTCAGACTGAATTGCTCCCAAAAGTCTTGTAGAAGATTTGTAGAATGGGGGGAGGGGTTATATTTATAGAGGAAGGAGGCCAACAAAGTCAGCCAGCCCTGGTCGGCTAACTTGAGGAAGGAGGCCAACTAAGTCAGCCAACCCTAGTCGGCTAACTTTGCATTAGTTGCATTCACTTCCTTAATATGTGTTTTGTGTTAGCTGCATCCTGTTTGTCCCTTTTAGATTAAGGCTCACAACACGGGCTGATTCTGCACAAAATCCTATCCTAACCCTTACCCTAACTGATAGCCACATGACATGTGCATCCAACTAAGGATGACCCATGTGACATCCCCTACTATACTTATCTTGTAGTAGTGGGAAGGGTCATAGCTCCGCATGGATCTCAATTTGGAGCAATTGGAATTTGTGCTACTGCAACAATTGGAGTATCTTGATCTGGATCTAGAACTATATCCAAAAAACTTGCTGCTTTACTTGCTGAAATCTAGTGAAATCTGGAACTATATCCGAAAAGCTTACTTGCTTTACTTGCTGAAATCTGGTGCATCAAAATTGTCTAGTGTGCATTTTGGCAAAGGTCTATGTTACTGGCACACTTGTCCCCACCAAATGGAATGGGTATAATTTGATTTTTGTCTAGTAAGTCTAACAAGTCCAAAAATTCATCCTGCTACATCATATCTTCCTCTATGTACTTCACTAAAGAAAGCTCTTTCTCAACCTTTGTATTTGATGTCGACACCAAACCTTTTTTAGACACCATTGATCGGGTGGAAAAATCTCCTTCTAACACTACATCTTAAACTTTTCATATGATTGAGACTATTGATACTCTGAGAAATGATGGGCTGAAACCACTTCATTCACCACTGTAGTGAACTTGGAGTCTATGATCTGTTGGATCTCCATTGTTGGTGTCACCATCAATGCTGGGCTCTGAACACCTTCTGATTCTCAGAGTTGGAAAGCAACACCTCTACTGTTCAATCACTAGTCCAATTCTTTGAAAACTTGCATAGTTTGAAAGTCTGTCTATTGAGGAAACTCCCTCCTGTTGAATTTTAACCCAACCTTTGTGCCCTATTCAACTCTACTTGTATCTGCCAATTGAGTTTGAAATTGGGCTTGCCAACGTTGAATCTCTTGCTCATATAATGCAAGTTGGTGCTCTAAATAATGTCAGCATGCTTTGCTGTGCTTTTCATTTCCCCATGCTCGCAATCTACCATCCACTGCATATGTTGTTTTATCAACTGCAGCAACCTCACATCCTCTGCCAGTGCTTGTGGAGAATTCGGTGTTGGAAAATACATGTTTCAAGCTGTGCATAACTGGCTAATACCTTTGTCAAACAATAGAGAGGAACCATGCTTTGATACCAATGGCAAAATAGCACTAACAAGAAGTGCTTATATTTGAACTACTTTGAAGCACAAAATTGAAAATAGGAAGAGAGAGAGAAAAATTACTATTGATATTCTCAACCTAATCTGAAATATATTAATAAACTGAAGAAAGCTGCAAGTTAACAATAAGCTTTTACTAGATCTGCTGGAAACTAAACTACTCTCCCGCAAGAAACCAAGCCTTGGACTGATTTGCATTTATTATTTGTTCGAGCTAATTCTTGACTTGATCTTCTCTCTTTCTCTCTTCACTGCTCCCAAAAGGCTTGTGTTATGCATTAATGATTAACTGCATTCACACATAGCATCTTTTGTCCCTTTTTATATTAGGGCTCAGAACATGGGTTGATTCTCTACAAAATCCTAACCCTAACCCTAAGTTCTAACTTGTAGCCTAACCCTAACCTTAACCCTAATTGATAGCCACATGACACATGCATCCAATGACTAAGGATGATGCATGTGACATTTGTCAAGTACGAGTCAAATCGCCGTGAAACAAGTCTATTGCCAAGTCAATACCCAGTCATGCTTTCCCAATCGGATTTCCACATAATGTGAAACCAGAGTATGTAGGCTGTTGAACCTACTTTTTTACAAATAGTGGACTTACGTATGTGATCTAGCAAGAAGGCACTTGCTCGATAGAGGACTCCTAATGTCTAACAAAAACATCAAGTAAGACAAACGTTGGCCTCCTAAAGCATAGCCAAGTTCTTTCAAAGTATAGCTTTAGGCCAAAGTATCCCAAAGGAGTTTTTGTCCCAGACTGCATCACATTGTCACTACCAGTCATTTTAAGCTTGCGAGCTGATGCCCTGTTCCTTCATATTGAAGTGAACCTGGCGTAGTCATACGAAACAACTTTTCCTTGGCCTGGAAATGCAAGAAACTCCATTTTCATAGGAGATTTCAATTTCCATTCAGTTTCCCATTCCCTAGCCACAGAAAACATCTACCAACATCTCTGTTGACTTCCATATGACAAATATGTTTCTAATGTGCTATTTCTGTTTCTTTGCTGCACCAGGTGGCTATATGTCAAGCATGTATAGACATGAGCGTTTACTTAAAACATGCCTATCGTATGCAACTGTTACGTACGTGCAAGTTCTTGTGCACACACACCCTAACCCGTGCACGCGTGAAGAGACCTAGAATTACAAGAAAAATAATCCAAGCTAGTACCACAGTAAAAATTCTGCAGCAGATCCAACATAATGTCAAAGAACGGAGGAGAGCATAGCAAGGCAAGTAAAAGAGAGGACCGAATAAACGCCTTCATATTGTTGTAGATAGACCGGCCTTCAGCAACTGCTGAGACAATGCTGCTGAAATTATCATCAGCCAAAACCATATCAGAGGCCTCCTTAGCTACCTGAAATTAAAAACAAAAACACACACACAGTTTAGCAGAACAGCCTACAATAACTCAGTTTCTAGACAGAAGTTAGTACGAAGCAGCAAAGAAGGCATTACTATGGACCCATACTGCATAGACAGTGGTTTTCAGCATGTACTTAAGATAAAAAGAAAAGCCCACTGTGTTAAATCCCAGCTGGTCAACAAACCAATTCCTAAGACCATGGTGGCATATGCCTCCTAACAGTGGAGCCTCAAGATCTAGCCTCAATTGAAGCAGCTAACCACTGAGATATGGGAGACCTATAGCAAGCATCCAAATCCATAGACGTCAACCACCAGGAGGTGCAGCTGACTACTGCTGTGAGGGCTTGGTCATACATGCAATTGTAAGTGTGTTTCAACTCATGCACAAAAACTCCTTGTGTGGTCGCAGCCCACAGCTTTGATGATGATAGCACTTGAATCACAATAAAGTTTGTGACTTGATATTACTGGATTGGATTGTGAGGCTCCACATAGACGCCTCATTTTGAAATGAGTATAAGTTACCTCCCCCCACACCGCCCCGCGGTGTGCGAAAAAGAAGAGAGAGAGAGAGAAAAAAAAAGAGGTATCTTGTATTTTTCAAAATTGCATCAATTATGCCAGGAAGGGACTCTGTGCTACTGGCCAATAAAGGTGTGCTCCATTCACGGCTGCTAGAGCAGAGAACGCATAAGTCCTTACAATCTTTTGCAGGGTTCAAGTAAAAAGGGGGGAAGATTTTAAGAAACTTCAACCCTAATCCCATTTTTTCTCTTCCAAACAGAAAGACATGTCTCAGACAAGTTATATGCCACAAACTCACAGTGACCAACTATATGCAATCTCCATACATATATAAACACGCAGATACCTACAAACATACATGCATGCATGCATACAAGCATGCAAAACACAGATAACACACACATATACAGAAATACATACAAACACACGTGCCTGCATGCACGTGCCTGCATGGGTGCACCACTGCATGCACTGACATGAAAGAGACAGACAGACAGACAGAGACAGAGAGAGGAGAGAGAGAAAGAGAGAGGAGTGGCTAAGAGCTCACCTCTGTGCCAGATATTCCCATAGCAACACCAATATCTGCAAGCTTCAAAGCTGGAGCATCATTCACACCATCTCCAGTCATAGCCACTATTTCACCTGCATCTTTCAGCATGCGCACAATTTCTTGTTTGTGCCTTGGTTCTGCCCTGGAGAAAACAAGTCCTCCCTTCTCTGACAGTAGTTTTTGGCGATCACCCAAGGGTAAACCAATGAATTCTCTTCCAGTATAACTCTTTCTAGTTATATCCTCTACATCATTAAAAATACCTATCTCCCTACATATTGCCTCTGCGGTATTTTTGTTATCCCCAGTGATGACCATCACCCTGATTCCAGCGTCTTTACAGTCACTTATTGCCTTGTGCACCTCTTCGCGAGGAGGATCCTGTTCCCAAAAAACCCCACAAAATACATTAAAAACTCAAACTCAACACTCATTGAACTGGTCAGATTTGGCTGCAAGACAAGGAAGACTAATGCTTACCCTCAATCCCACCATTCCCACAAAGATAAGATTGCTTTCAATTGACGAGTAATTAGCAGGCTCCAAAAGTAGCTTGTGTGCAGGATGTTCTTCACCACTATACGAGTTAAATTCTCCAAGATCTTCTTTGTAACCAAAAGCTAGACATCGTAAAGCCTTTGAACTCATGGTGTTCAGTTTGGCCAACAGCAATTCTCGAATTCCACTATTTATACTCACCAAAGAGCCATCTGATAGCTGTACATAAGAACTTCTCTCCAGAACACTTTCCACAGCACCCTGTCAAAGCAATACATGCAAGGGATAAATGCTAATGACATCTTAATCCCTCATAGTAAGTACAGCAGAGGCTTCTTTGGAAGGGCATACAACTAATTGATGCAGGGACAGGAGTTAAAGAGGTACAGGAAAGAATATCCATCAATAATACAGCATATGCATGAGAAATATTGCTCCTGAGGGCAGTGACAAGTGACTACAGGGTCGAAAAAGCAGAGCATTAGATGGCTCCATGGGGTCAAACTGAGGTTCCCTGCCGGAGCTTAAGAGCTTGTAGCATAAATAGGATCCTACTTTTTGAGACCTTCTGTAAACTGGCCAACCAAAGACTATTGGCTAAACACTAAAACAAGATGTTGAAAATTGCATGTTGATAGACAAGCCAACAAATTAGTGATCACAGTGAAGCTACCACATGACCACCACTAGAGAAGGCAAAGAGCCAGCAACCTTCAAAGTCAATGTCCTAATTGTATATTCCAGCTTTGTTGTGCACTAAATACAGCCCTACTTGTAAAGATACAAACATCCTGCTGCAAGTCAACCATATGCATTGTATTATCTTGACTCTAGGCCAAGAAGCCGAGACTTAAGCTGCCAACCTTTTAATATGCCAGCCCAACAGGCTCCAAAACACATGGTTTACACCTCCACAAACAAAGCAAACGGAGTGTGGACGTCCTGTAAAGTCACACTTTTTGTGCATTACTCCGCCCAATGGAGCAATCTAAAAGACTGACTCTCTCTCTCTCTCTCTCTCTCTCTCTCTCTCTCTCTCTCTGCACAGAGGCAGACCCCAAGTACCTCTCACAGCCCACCATCACAAGTTCCTTTCATCCAACCCAGAATGAAGACCCTCTTTGTTGACCATGAGATAGCCCTGACCCGAGTGCCCCTACTCGACGGACCAGGCAGGGCACACTGACAGCACACATACCACAGATGCCAACCCACCTAAAATGCATCCTAGACAGAGAAATTCAGGTGCAGCAAGCTGGACGGCCAAGACCCACATGTCCAAGGACATGCTCCACCCAACAGCTTCAGATCCAAGAGATCCTTCAAAGATACAGGAATGCCCAGCCTCTATACAGTCATAGATGTCGAGGACCCACTTGGATCCCCACATTGTATCATTGTAGCATTGTACCCGTGGCACCTACAGGGCTGTTGTTTCATCTCTCAGCTCTAGTTAGGTTTTTTTATCATGTTTTTTTTCCATGATTCTGTCACTTCATGGACACATTGCAGCACTTTTAGTCTCATAGATCCTTTGATCTTTTGTAGACATTAATAGAAATCTCTCTCTCTCTCTCTCTCTCTCTCTCTCTCTCTCTCTCTCTCCAGATTGTTGGAGCCCAGTCAGCCAGCCTGTACGGCCTGGACACGAGGCCTCGTACAGTCAGACACAAGGATATACTCAATCCTGGGCATTGGGAACATTCTTCACGTAGTCCACACATAATCGTGCGGACTTGTTGTAACATGTGTTGCGGAAGCGTGTTCATGATTAATGCTAAGCAAAGAAGATAACGCTAATCCTATGTTTAGCAAAGACAAAAGAGAAGGAGAGATAGACCTAATCTACTGTATATTGCCAAAACATGCTATATATACAATGATCTTGCTGATTCACAGCTTCATGATGCATACCAAGGATCCTTGCAACCCTCTACTTGCAATCGGACAAGAGAAGCTCCTGTTGATCCACCACTGTGTCCTTGCTACCTTGCAGACTCTGACAAAAGGATCCTCTTGATCTTTGAATGATGATTCTAATGCATGCCTAATGATCGTATTTATAGGAAAAAGGCATGAATTCGTAATCGAGTCGGTTTTGTCTATTTTACCCACAAAACATTGTCCAAAAAGTCAAATTTTGTGTCCAAACTATGCCCAAAAGGTGTCCCAACTATTGGGCTATGTCTTGGGCACTTCCCGGAGCCTGTAGGGCTGCAAAATCCACTCTAAATTTGCCCCTAAATTTTTCCATATATTTGCTAATGAGAATATCCATGTCTATGAGCATTGGAATTAACGGATGCACATGACACTTGTCTCTCTTCTGCACAAACAAGATAGCTGTAGCAAAGGACAAGGATGAGGGCCGGATAAATCCAGCTCGCAGTAATTGGGAAAGCTGCTTCTCCACTTCGCCCTCTAATGCCTTAGAAAGGCGATAGGGGAACTTACTAGGCGGTTCTGACCCTAGGACCAACTCAATGCAATGATCCTCAGGACGACTAGGTGGGAGCTGCGGAGGGAGATCATCCTTTAGCATGATGTCCTGAAACTGTGCTAGGAGACCATCCATCTTTTGCTTCAAAGGGATTGCTGAAGAAACAGCAAACTACTAGCTAAGGACATAAATCAACGTGCACTCGACTTCTTTTCTGATAGCTCATTTGGCCTAGACATGTGGAATACCTGGAATGCTCCTATCCCCACGAATCAAGAGACGCTCAAGAACACCATCAACACTAGTGAAAGTGTTCAACCTCCAATCAAGAATGGGTACATAATCCCTAAACCACTGAATGCCAAGAATCATATCACATCCCAAAAGAGAGGAGACGATGAAGGCTCGTTGAAATGTAGCCTTTTGAACCATGAATGCGAACTATTGAGCATTATGAGATATATAAGTGCAAAGACCGGGTGTGAACCCATCTACGTCCAAATGATGGGATACAAGTGTACAACTCATCTTCTTAGCCAACTGCGGAGAAATGGCATCCTGAGCATAGTGGCTTTGAAACGCGTTTCAGACCATACGAAACGGACCAAAACGTTTCATTTATTGAAACGCATTTTATATCAAAATTGGATCCTTTGCCTACAGATGCAAATCCTAGCAGAAAGAGGGCTAGGATTTCTGAGCATGAGGAAGTGCCTACTTCTTCTGCACCTATTGGGCAACCTTCTACGCAACACAACATTAATTCCTCCTTGCACTCTATGTCGTGGATCAAGGAGAGACAACGTAGGGCAGAGATTGAGATAGAGCGCACTCTCATTGAGTGTAATATCTCTTTCAATGTGCTACGCACAAACCAATGGAAGAGGACGATTGCCGCTCTTGCAACTATAGGCAATGCGGATAGGTTTACAATAAGATAAGGACCACCATGTTGGAGGAAGAGAAGGAGAGGATTGACACTTCTCTCCAACCTATCAGAAGATTGGAAGAAGTTTGGTTGCACCATCATTTCAGATGGTTGGAGTGACACGAGGCGGCACCACATAATAAATACCTTGGTCTCTTCATGTCTTGGTATCTATTTTTTGCATGCAAGTGGTAACAGACAATGCCTCTAACTGCAAGAGGATGGGTGAGCTGATTGAGGAAGAGTTTCCAAGCATTGTGTGGACTCCTTGTGCTGCACACTCCTTGGATCTTCTTATGGAGGATATTGGGAGCTTGAGTTGGGTGAAACCCATCATCAAGGATGCTACACGCATAGCTTCTTTCTTTAGAAACAAGCACCATGCATTGGCTATTTTTCGCTCTCATAGTGCGAAAGATATCATACGACCCTCCAAGACCAGATTCACTTATATATATTTGGTCTTGGAGCGTTTGTATGATGTTCGAGATACTCTTCGCTGATCTGTGGTTGATGCACCTTGGAGGCAAATGCATAATGCAATTCATGAACCCACAAGGACCATCCAAAGAAAAGTGCTAGATGAGGAGTTTTGGACAGAAGCACATAGCATCACCATAGTATTGAAGCCCCTCTTTATCCTCTTGCGTGTCACAGATATGGAGGGATCTACCATGGGAATACTCTATCATCCTTTCCACAAGATGAAGAGAGAGCTTGCAACATGCATAGTCATCTCCAGAGCCAGGTGAATACTAAATATTGAATTGTAAATTGCAATGTCTATTTAATATTTAGTATTTATAAATTATTCTTCGAAGTTCGTAGTATGTACTTATGGTTGTTGGCATTCACAGAGTGGATGAGATTATGCACCTTGTAGAGAGATGGGATTGGATGCGCCTTGTAGAGAGATGGGATTGGATGCGTCATCCAATTCATGGTATGGCAGCACTATTGCATCCTCTCTACAAGAGTGCAAATCTTTTCATGGACACGGCGCTTCTATCCATGAGAGATCAGTACATGAGTCATGTATTGACCGATGAGCATCATGTACACATTGATCGAGAGATGATAGGATACTCCAATAACCTTGGAGAATTCTATAGTCGTGGTGTTTCTATGCTGGCAGGGGTGTGTAAGATGCCTCTTGATTGGTGGGAGACACATGGATACCATCAGCCTCAACTAAAAGCCCTTGCAAGATATGTTATAACTAAGACTCGAATCTTCGTGGATTTAAGGAATGTTCCTCTGGAGCCTATGAGAGGAACTGGAGTTCTTACTCTCTTATTCACAATCCTTGTTACCCAACCAACACGACCTCGACAAGAGGCCTAGTATAGCCGGGTAGTGGGCAGAGAAGTGCACGCACGTCGCGTGCAGTCGGGCAAGGCCTCGATCTGGTCAGAGTCGAGCACTTGCACACATGTAAACACCTCTACCATGAGTAAGCCAACAGCATCTCCTATCCAACCGGGTCCTTGCAAAGCTATATAAAAAGCGTTTGGCAATCATTTGCATATCTCATGTTTTCCAAGAGCACAATGATTGAAGAATGACACTCTACACAGGTAGTCCTAGGTGTGGGAAGAACTGTAAGCCCAACGGAGTGTGCCATGACACACTCAACCACGTGTCCAAGAGATAGAGATATAGAGAGAGGAGAGAGAGAAGAGAATAGAGATCTTGCACAGTACACCACACTGAGCGGGGAACAGGTCCCGCCCCCTTTTAGGAATTTATTCAAGAACAATCCACGGGCACGCTAGCCAAGATCAATACAATCAATGAATACAAAACAAACAAATATGCCGATGTAGGATATCCAAGTCAATGTCGATGTCGATGTCTAGGCACGAGATCTCTCATGCCGAGCACACCACGGGGATGACCCACAAGTATCTCTCACTGGGCTAGTACCAGATCCAATATCCAAATCTAAGTCTAGATCCAAATCCCAAGTCCAAGTTCCAAGTCCAAATCCCAAGTCCAAGTCCCAAGTCCAAGTTCCAAGTCCAAACCCAAGTCAAGTTCCAAGTCCAGGTCCCAAGTCCAAAGTCCCAAGTCCAAATTCCATGTCAAGTTCCAAGACCAATTCCAAGTCAAAGTCCCAAGTCCAAGTTCCAAGTCCAAGCTCCAAGAATCACTCACTCATCCCATGAGTAATCTCCACAACTCATACAACCTTGTTGATAAAGAAAACCATGTAAAAGCTCTTTCTAGCAAGAAATCTGATATGAACCTTGTTTTAATGGTTTTCAGGCGATAAAAACCTTCAAAAAGCAATTTGTAGGGTTTTTGGAGCAGTTTTAGGATTTCTAAAATTTTTAGGGTTTTTGAAATTTTCAGTCCATACAGATCTCTACACATGTCCGTACAGCTCCATACACGCGTCCGTATCACCCATGCATATGTCCATACAAGTCTAGGGTTGACCGTACATCTGAAAAGCAAGTTGGAGAAGGTGTTGATGGCGAAGAAGAAGCTCTCCAAGATCACTCCACGATCTCTTTCATGACGCTACAAGAGAGGTTCAAGTCTTTTTATACTTGAAGAGAGCTTTGCTTTTTGCCAAAGCTTAAACAAGCTTTTGCTTTTGCCTTTTTCCCTTTGCTTTCCACTTTATAATAAAATATTACACACTTTTGTCAAAGTTCTTTAACTTAGCTTTTCTAACTTCAGGGCCTTTCTTTTTGGACCTGGAGCTGCTTTTTAAAAAAGCACCTTTTAGCTTTTTGGTCCGCCTCAGTCTCCTCTTTCCAATGGTGTCCTTGGCTCATGGTCAACCCCGTTTGACATTTTGCTTTTTCCTACTTTTTGACCAAGACTAGTGCTTTTTCTTAATCAAACCTTATAAACCCTGTCCCCATGTCTTCTTCCACCTGTCAGGCATCCGGGCATGGGTTTCATCATATGAAATAGAGCTAGGAGGGCCAAATAGTTACAAGATCTGCAACAAGTGTTGGACTGAGTGCTTGAGGAAAACAGCAGCACTTAGAGCTGAGATCATAGATCTTTTATTTTATACGGGGGAGAATCAATTGTATCTCCTTTTTTTTGTGCATAAATATACAGTAGTTTAGGGTAACTCATGTATTGTGCATGTGTACTGTCTTCCACTACTCTCTCTCTCTCTCTCTGTTTTCAGACTCCAAATACATGATGATCATTGTATCAGCCTCTACTTTCAGAGCACTATGTTAGTTATACTTGTTTTGTTTTCCTTTTCCATGATGAGACATACCATGGATAGCATTGTATCACTTTGGTCTCATAGACCCATTGGGTCTTTAGAAGACGTTTAATATAACTCTCTCTCTCTCTCTCTCTCTCTCTCACCCAAGTGTGGTAGATTGGTTAGCTCATTTCCCTCTTGAATCAAATGTCTTGAGTTCAAATCTTGTCAGATAGATCAATTTGGTCTCTTGGAATAGTTTCCTACAGTTCTCTTCTCTTCTCTCTTCTCTCTCTCGGCATCCAATTATATGTAACATCTTTTTGGTCTCATAGACCCTTTGGGTCTCTAGTAGACGTTAATATAATCTCTCTCTCTCTCTCTCAGTACTTTTTCATTTTGTTGGGATGACAAAGGATACCCCATACAAGTACACCGATTTGTCTCATAGGCCGAGTTCGGTCTTTTGGAAGACGTTAATAAAATCTTTCTTTCTTTCTTTCTTTCTTTCTTTCTCTCTCTCTCTCTCAATGTCTAGACGTTTAAAAATAAACTACAACAAAGAAAGAGTTGCTGACCTTTACTAGCAACTTATTGGTCCCCCTTTGCGTCCGTACAATAACACCCATTGATTTCCTTGTTCGGTCGAATTCTAATAAAGCAACCTTTTCAACTCTTTCACTATACCAATCACAACAACCTGCATAAACAAAACAAATCAGCCAAAATTGAGAGACATCAAGACCAGAAGATCACAATGTCAGTATAGTTCAGATTTTTGAACCCTTCACACACCAAGTTTCACCACAAGGTAGTCCAAGGAATGATTGATACAATCCTCCTTTCTAATCCTATCAAGCGCCTCCAAATCTGGAACTCCCATCTTCTCAACTAAGACCTTCATGAAGCAAAAAAAAATGACACACTGTTTAGTACGTCAGAGCTTCAAAAAAATCGCAAGGAGCTTGCTCAATCAAAATAAAAGATAAAATATTGCATTCACAAATTGAGAATCCCCATGCTTTACTAGATTGCAAATCTACAGCTTTCAACTGCACATTAAATATAGAGAGCAACATTTACCATAGCTTGTAGAACTAACAAATTCTTTGCTATGACTCTAGAAAACAAAAACTGGATGGTTGCTAAAATTCACATCAATTGGCTGACTGCTTAGAAACTCAACAGATTCATGACACAGTACCTCTAAACTACAAGTGCTGCCTTGAAACAAGTAAAATCTTGAGTGGCACACATTGCAACCAGTTTGAGAGTACATTGTGATATGTGCAGTGAATGTGTTCCTGCCACATTATGATGATTCATGAAGGGGTTCTAATTTAATGTTGCCTACATAGCAACACAAGTTCAAATCCCATGGCAAGTTCGACACAAATCTGGAATAATTTTGTCAATGTGTGACCGTGGACAACCTCCGTTCTATACTACTGCGCGTCCACCAAGGTTGGTCAAGTTAGTCGTGCAAGCCCCGCATATTCCCTTGCCAATTGTAACCCTCTTGTAAAAAAATAATGTTGTGACAGCATCCCAAGCACTTGTTAGACCCTTGATCGGGTGTCTGGACAGCCAAGTCAAAGCCTAGGTCTAGTACATTAGGTTGTGTGAGCTGTAAATCCCATGGTACTAACAATAGCCATGTAAAAAGGGGGTGCCATGGATATGCCAGCCCCAGGGGCTGTGGACAGCCCATAGGCAGCCCTTTTGGCCACCTTAGTATGTAGACATGGGGAGCAAGGAAAGGGTATCCAATTGGCAGTCTTTTGGGCCCCAAGTAATCCTCATACAGGTCGGCCAGGTCTGTAGGGGACCATACTCCCCCATCTTATATGCAGAAACAAGCACAAGCCCCAAACGCGACCAGGGCTAATGCGAGAGCATCTTAGGTCATGAAGTGTGTGCTACTCCACAGCAGCAGATGGAGGTAAATGCACATCAGTAGCAGTCCAGCAGAATGCAGGGGAGAGGGCGGCCAGATCAGCCTCCTCTCCGAGTCTCCGGACAAAAATCTGCGAGTACTTGTGCATGCTCCCAATAGCCAGATAACATCAATCTAATTGGGCAAGATTCAACCCCACGGTCCTGTCATTCATTCACTACACCAATACAAGCAAATACACGCCCTTCATAAGGTTATTAGGGACCCAATCCTGTGTACAAGCAAATACGCCTAGCAAATACACCTACAGGTGGAAGCCCTTCCGTTACATGTCTTGTATTGACGGGATGCCCGTAGGGATGGGGGTGTAATTGGGAATTTAGAGGGCTTAACCAACATTTCAGGCAGCCAATGTGATTTGTGAAGATGAATAGGCTTAGAGAATGCTCAAGGGCATCAATTGAACATTTAATTATGAAAGGCCCAACAAGGCATTGTATTTTTCTTCTTGAAAATTTCCAAGCAGTACCCTCTTTATTTTCAGCGTGTTAATTTCAGCATTTTATTTGCATTTTTTTGGTGCAATAATGGCTTCTCCAGCAGAGAGGGAAATAGGCTCATGGTTGCATATATTAGATGAATATGGGAAAAGGCACGTAAAGAAAGTGAAGCTAGAAATGCTAAAAATCGGGAACGTGAATTGAGGATTGAGAGAGGGAAAGCCCCTGCAGAGACTGAGGAAGGGGAGTTGGGGGGAGGCACTGTAAGAGAGTGTGATGAAGAAGTGGAAGAGTCAACACATTTCCATGACATAGGAATGGATACGCAGTTGTGGGTTTCCATGATTTGAGCATCATGACTAGCGCCATTTCACAGTGTGTGGAGAACACTCCTATATGCGAGCAGCACAGAAGAGGTGCAATGTTTCAAAATGATGTGCAAATTGATGTAGATGCCTTGAAGTGGAAGAGCGTAAGTGTCACCTGCACCATCTGTCCTAGGGTACTACCTGGACATTCTCCTCCATCTAGGACAGAGGATACCTTTTCTGATGGGCCAAGAAAATGTTGTGAGCCCTAATCCAAGGGACAAGACGCCAAACACCATATAAGTCATTAGGGTTTAGTCCAATCATGCACATGGCACAAGTCTATGTACCCCTCTTATGTAATGTTTGTACATGCCAAATCAGACACTTATTATAGACGGTAGACCCATGGTCAGGTGTCTAGGAAGGCTAAGTCAGCGTCAAGTAATGCACCTAAAAAAGGGCACTGAAATCAGGTACCATCAAGGCGGCTTTGTAAGCAGCCCAACGCACAACAGATTAGGCTCCAAATCAGCCGAAAAGCAGGACCATAACAGTCCAAGAAGGTCCAGGTACCGTGCAATCCAATAGACAGCACACAAGTGTACATTTCATTCTCTTGCAAGCAATAAAGCAAATACACCCATAAGGTTGGGGGCCCTTGAGAGGGTGGATTGGGACCCAATCTCCTCTCAACCTTAAACTTAGCAATTCAGTTTTCAGCGAAGAGTGTTAAGCATCAATATCTTGTCATAAAAATGCTTCCGCAACCAAGTGCATGTTACATTAAGGCTCTGAGAGATGACCCTGATGCCCAAAGGGTGTTGACTGCGAAAGCAAAGGCCATTGCTGAGGATGTTACTTTTTGAGGCTATTGTAGAGCTGAGATGGGTATTGAGAAACCCCAGGAACTTGCAGTTGCATATTTGGTTAACAAGGGTGATTGACTTGCACATGCAGAATATGACTTGGCTACTATGCTTGGTGCCGGGGGGAGGGGGGGGGGGGGGAGAGGCAAATGCTGAAGCTTTGGGCTGTCCAAACACCAATGTGAGGACTACAGATGCGATGGGAAATGCTTTAGATGTGGCAGCAAAGATCATGTGGTTGCCAAAAACCAAGAGAACCCCAAGAATGCAAGGCTACCAGTGGTGAATCCCCGGGCACCCGTTATCTTGTACTTGGAAGCAAACTCCCTTGGGTAATATAACCTTAAGAAAGAGAGAGGGGAGAAGGGGGGCCCGCGCGGGGGGGGGGGGGGCGCTGGGGGGTCGGCCCATCTTCCAGCCCCTAATCTGGTGTATTGAGCAAATTGATACTTGTTAACGGCAGCAATATGAGGATTACAGGTGCAATGGGAAATGCTTTAGATGTGGCAGCAAAGATCATGTGGTTGACAAAAACCCAGAGAACCCCCAGAGAATGCAAGGCTGCAGGTGGTGAATCCCAGGGCACCCGTGATCTTGTACTCGGAAGCAAACTCCTTTTGGTAATATAACCTTAAGGAAGGGGGGGAGGGGGAGACGAGGCGGCCCATCTTCTGGCCCCTAATGTGGTGTATTGTGCAAATTGTTACTTGTTAACGGTTCCAAGACATGTGCCCACTAGTTGCATTATACATGTTGATTGCTATGGCCAGCTATTCTAGCCATGCGGTGACTCTGAACTTTAACAGGATCTTAGCCTCCCTCAGCAAATATTTGTCAAAGTGAAAAGGGGGAGAGCTAAAGAGGCTGGAGAAAGAGTCAATAAGACCCAAATCCCAGCCTATTGCTAAACATAGGAAGGGGAGGACGGGCAAGATGAAGAAAAAGAGAAGCAAAATGACCATAACCAGAGCTAAGATACACACAGAAAATTCCTCAACATACCACAAGCGAAGAAGACCCAATGGATCAGGCCATGGGCAATACTGCTTATCAACCACCAGTCTTTGATGGATCAGACAATTTACAAGAAGCTCTTGACTCAAGTTTAAACTCGGCAAGACCAAAACCAAATCCAAAAGGATGATAACAAACATGAGATGCCATCGGAAAGAGACACGAATCTACTCATTGACAAAACATTACCAGCAAAAAAAAAGGGTTCTCCTAACACAAAAAGGTATTACTCCTCCTTGAACAATACCCAAGTGCCCCAACTTTCTTCCTGCAAATGTCACTATCAAGTGGCAATATGAATCATAGATACATCACAGTTAAACTGCTAACAAGAATTTTAACAAGATTCCATTTCAAGGTAATGAAATGTCATTATATTTGCAGGCCCCCTAAAACCTTAACAGCCTCTTAAATGAAAGCAAGCTAAATGCAAACCACACATCCGACTACTGTAAGAGCGGTGTAGAGTATCTACACTCCTAGTAACCAAAAGGCCATACCTTCAAAGCTGCTTCTGTAGGAATGCCAATGGCCCGGAACTGATGGTTGGCAAAGGCAACACCTGCTTCATTACTAACTGCCGCAATACCTGCATCATTACATATTGATGCAATTTCTGCAATAGTCTGCAGATTGGTATCAAGATCTTGCAAACCTAGAATCGTTCCAACAGATGGATCATAAGTTGTCCCCTCCACAAAAAAATCACGGAGAGATCCCTCATGGGCACCCATGGCAACCATTTCTGTAACGGCCATCTGATTAGTGGTAAGAGTACCTGTTTTATCAGAACATATAACAGTAGTACATCCTAAGGTCTCAACACTTGGAAGCTTTCGCACAATCGCATTTTTCTGAGCCATCTTCCGAGTTCCTAGAGCTAAACAGGTTGTGATTACTGCTGGTAACCCCTCTGGTATGGCGGCAACTGCTAATGCAACAGCAATTTTGAAGTAATAGGTGCACTTCTCAAAAGAGAACTGTATATTTCTTGGCCACCGGTTCACTGTTTCCCAAGACAGAAAATACTTGTAGTTAATGATCCAAACCAGAAAGCAAATGATACCGATGACAACAGTCAGCCGCTCCCCAAATTGATCCAACTTCTTCTTAAGTGGAGTATCTTCGTCTTGCTGGGCAGCTGCTTGAATTTGAGCCTGGATTTTCCCAATTTCAGTATTCATGCCAATAGCAATAACAATACAGACAGCACACCCATTCACGATTGTGGTTCCAGCAAAACAGATGCATTCTTTTCCCTGCAATTCCAAATCATCATGTTCTACTTGATGATTAGTTTTGTTTACTGCCATGCTTTCTCCTGTCAAGGAGCTCTGCTCTACTCTAAGAGTGGAGGTTTTCAGAAAAGCCACCCGCATATCTGCTGGCACTTTGTCACCAACCCTAAGCTCTACAATGTCACCAGGGACAAGCTCTCTAGCAGGCAAATCAGACACAAAAACCCCGTTTCTCAGCACCTTGGCATGCTCAGATTGCATCTCTTTCAGTGCTTCCAGAGCTCTCTCAGCATTGCTCTCCTGCCAGACCCCTACAATTGCATTCAGAATGAGAATGGTGAGGATGACCAAGGGCTCCACATATGCAGTAATGTCAGCATTGCCATCTCCATGACCATCAAAGTAGGCAAGGGCAAAAGAGATGACGGCAGCACCCAGCAAGATTTTCACCAGCATATCATCAAACTGCTCTAACACAAGCTTCCACAAAGGATGACTGGGGTGCTTTTCTAGTTCATTGTAACCACAGACCTTGCGTCGATGCTCACAATCAACCTTTGTCAAACCCTTGGCAAGGCTTACCTCAAAATGCTGTTCACATGCTTGCACAGACCTAGACCAAGCAGGAAAGGCAAGCTCCGTCTGTTTCAGATTGTCAACCTTTCCACCATTTGATGCCATTGTGGCAACACAAAGAAAGCTTCAATCTGTCCAGATACGATTCTGTGATGCCCTAAACTCTAAGCCACGTATCTGTAAAGAGAAATGCAATTAATATTTTCCCTTTACTCTTTCGTTTTTTTCAAGCTATCCATACCTCTCAACGCTTCTTATTTCTTCAAAAGGCCTAGCTTGCTGCTGAAGTTAAGGTTGTCAATTGACTCTGAGCTTTATACACTTTCCCCACTTCATCACCTCAAAAGAGCCGGTTTGCCGTTGAAATTACGGTTTTCACTTGCCATTAAGTTCTCTCTGTTTCCTGGAGAAAGAGGGAAAGCCGGGCTTCGTCTGCAGCAGATCGCTCTAGGCTATGTGTGTTGCCATTGCTGGAAAGAAGAAAAGCTCGTGGAAAGAAAGGGGGAGGAGATGGTGCCACAGTAGCTCTTCAACCTAGACAAAAGGAACATGCGATTAAAGGCAAGATGGTCGTGCAGCGTGCTCACAAGGGCATGACCGTCTGTCCTTCGATTCAAAATGATGACCTAAACTGGTGTGTTGCAATAATAGGGTCCGATTGAGACGAATCCCAGAGGAAGTTGTTAGGAAGCTTCCTATACAGGTCTCTCGAGAGGGTAGGGTCTACCAGGGTGGCGGATGCACTATAGGTAACCCTCAACCACTATATAGAGGGGACCAATAGGTTAAAATTTTCTGGACTGTATAGATTAGACGCATGTAAAATCTTACAGTCGGGTACGTGATGATAACGTTCGATTAAACCATTATTTATAGCAGCAAATCAAAGAAAATCGCCCTTTCAACCCCTTGTCTCCCTCCTCTTGAAAGTGATTTCTTAAATCCCCCTTATCTCTTCTTCCCCCCCCCCCCCCCCCCACTTCCTTTCTCTTTTTATCCACCTAGGTTCAAGTCCAGCTTCCTCGGATAGTCCTTCTGGGGTTCTTGGCATAGTTTGCTACGACCTAAAAAAACCCCTCTCTCTCTCTCTCTCTCTCTCTCTCTCTCTCTCTCTTTATATATACATATAGGGGGGAGGTGGAGCTAGGCTTTCATATGGCCATAACTTGTGGTAAACTCGCGATTTTAACTTGCCAAGCTCTAATATAATACAATGTTTGTCATTTCATCCGTTCTAGGATTTCAGATTTCCCATGATGCTATGGAGTTCCTTGCTTAAATTGTTGTAAGGCAATGCCTTGTTGTTTCCATTCGTATGCTCATTGCTAGCTCTCAATTGGCATCGTGCGCTTGAAATAAGCGCCTCACTGGGTTTACACCATCCCCTCACCCCCCATTTGCATGTTCTTTCCCCTTCCATTCACCTTTCTGGCTCCTTGCCCACTTGCCAACAAGGTCCAAGGGCACACACATTAAAGTGTGCATGCACACAAATGC
Organism: Cibotium barometz; assembly: GCF_041138505.1. Classification (NCBI taxonomy): domain Eukaryota; kingdom Viridiplantae; phylum Streptophyta; class Polypodiopsida; order Cyatheales; family Cibotiaceae; genus Cibotium; species Cibotium barometz. Next base: position 27,595,593 of record NC_141051.1, read on the forward strand.
ACATACATAAAAATGTACTAGGCACACACATGCACACACTCATTCATATTTGTGTACGTTCACACACCCAATCATGCATGTGTATGTACACACATGCATACTAATAGAGAAATAGAAAGAAACAAAGAAACAAAGAAAAAAAGGTTTCTTTACATTTCGGGGGCCAAAATAGCCCATGAGACTAAGGTAAATTTAAAATAAATGGAAATCGTGAAGTATGACAAGAAGCCAACAATGATATGTAAAAGCTTGATAGGGTTGCCAAACCATTTCAAGACCTCATGAAGCAATAGACATGATGGGGATCCTAACTCATAAGATTCTTTGTCCCCGAGGAGAAGTATGTCTAGCTTGTGTACGATTGCATGAAGGAAGGTTACTAAGCTTTGAGTCTTGGATATGTCTTGTGTGTGTGTTGTCAACTTAGGGCATATGACCTCCATATATAATTAGCTAGGTGTTTAGACATTGAGATGGAAACTCCCTATGGTTACAATCTTCATGTGCGTACCATGATTTGATGCACTTGCAATTCCTCCTCTTCATCTTAGGCCCCATGCTTTCCAATGCTCCAAAAGAAGGATGTAAGGAGTGCCCCACAAGTCTCCCTTTTTTCTTCCTGCCTCCTTTGTCCCTTCATGAGTTGGTCTATGTATTTATGTGTCTAATGCAAAAAGAGTGTCGCGTATTTGGTCCTCATGCTCTATGACTTAACAAAGAGGACCAAATCCCTCTCTGAATAGGTATTGATAAAATCCTCTAAACTCTTAGTATGTGTGAGATCGAAGGATGGGATAAGGATGGTGTGTTTCTCTCCTCTATCTCAACCTCATGCATATCACATGTCATGAAGGTTTATAGCTCTTGATTTTCAAATGTGGATGGTTGCATTTTCATGCCTTGGTGTGGCCCTTATTTGATCATTGATGACATCCAGAGGTGGCCCCATGGAGATCCATAATCCTCCATGTTGCATATGAAGGTTTAGGTAACATGGCATCTAGGTAAACCCATTTGTCGTTAGAGTAGGTAACATGGCATCTAAGTAAACACATTTGTCATTAGAGTTATTGACCTCTAGATAGGCTCATCCTTCACAAGAGTGTCTCTAGTTATTGTATCCATGTTTTATGGATGTAAACCTACCAAGTGTCATCTATGAGATACTCTATTTAGTTCTTGTCTTGATAATGCATGGGTTTTTGAAGATACTAAAATGGAGGCAAAGCATCTATATAGAGACCATGTGTTATCATCCATTTTGTTTTGCTATGGCATACCAACAATTCTAAGACACTTGTGATGCAAGATGCATGGAAGAACAACCATGGAAATTGTTATCTAACCTATGTTGTGTTTCCAAACTCACATACCCTTCTCTTCTTTTTTGTGAGAGAGATATTGTTTCATTTTTGTATTACTAAATAGAGTGTGAGCCTTTGTTGTAATCACATACCCTCTATTTAAGTAACCAGCTCAAAATAAGGCATTTATGTGGAGAGGGTTGGTTGCAAAAACTCTACAATAATAATGTGGTGCAAAATAGAGGGTAGATTATGTATGAGTCATGATAGCATAATGACTCTATATCAAATTCACATGATGCAAAATCGAGACCTTAATTAAAATAGTACTCCATACATGACACTTGGTCTAGCTAGTCTGCCTTTGTTTAAACATTTTAAAGGTGTTCTTGGAAGCACTGCTGCCTCTAGAAATGTATACCCCTTGACTAATCCTGCCTCTATTTCTTGTTTCACGAGGTTATATGGATGATTAGTCCTTCGTCTAGCTAACGTTAACATGTAATTCTTGCCCCTTACGAAAAAGTGTAATGCATTCAAGCGTATTTGTAACCCTCAATATATTTATGTGCTACATCATTGCATTGAATAAAATGGAGACTACCAAAGCCCTTGAAATTGCGTGTGTTAATGAATTCTACTGGTTTGGTATTTTTGTGGGTACTTAGGGTCCCTTGCCTTGTGAGTATGATGGCGTTTTTGATCGAGTTTTTGACCGAGTTTAAGGGAGGAATGAGCAAATGGACTCATTGAAAATCTTGGCTAGGGTTGGAGCAAGGGTTGTCTCGAACCATAGGCCCCCATAATCTTGGCTAGGATTGGAGCAAGTGTTGTGCAATCATTAGTAAGCAACTCAAATTGTAGTCCCTGTAATCTTTTATCTTGCCATTCTTGAGTTCTTGGATATATTGGATCACTAACTTAGTGGTGAAAAGAGAAGATGTGGCAGGTCAAAATATTTATATAGCATTATTTTCAAGGTGTTAATTGGCTACAGTATATGATGAATGAGGTTATCTAAACAAAAGTTATGGTTTCTTACATGATATGTGTGTATGGGAAACTCTCCCAACAAACACAGGAACAAAATCCCTTAGCCTAATCAATTAACCTCATCCCTTACCCTCATTGTATTTTAATGCCTCATTTCTATGGTATATTAGGAACTTCACCCTTTTCAATGCCATGCTTTTCAGTGGTGTATTAAGAACTTCACCCTTTTCAATGTCATTAAGGAATGACTACGTAAGCATGGAGCACAAAAATACTACCTTTACATTGGAAACAAATAACAAATTTAACAATACGATGTCATAGGTTAATATTCCCATCATTTTGTTCACCATATTTTATTGCCAAAGATTTCTTTAGTCTCATCCATAACTTGTAAACACCATTGTGTAAATAGGCCAGCCTATTCACCATATTTTATTGCCGAAAAGTTCTTTAGTCTCATCCATAACTTGTAAACACCATTGTGTAAATAGGCCACCTAGCCTATTCAACACAAGTTAAATGTATTGATTAGCATGAACAATATGAGCTTCCTTAGATAACACAATATGCAACTCTAAGGGCCTTTGAGTTTTGACCATATTCAAAGCACTTATAACAAGTAGAGCACAAGGGCGTTTAAGTTTTGATCATATTCAAAGCACTTATAAATAGGTATATTATTTTATCGATCTTAGAAGTTTTCTTACATAGTTGGAGTGCTCATAAATCTTGACAGGAGCAAGAATAACATGTCCCATCTTGGGAGGGAGTAAGAATAACACAACATCCCATCCACAAACCCAATTTGTAGTCATTTTAACTTGGTTAACGTGATTGTGTAGGCTACTAATTTCATGTGTTTTGTGCACAATGTATCTAGGAACACCTATATATTTCTTACATGAAGCCAAATGTGGAGCAATGCTTGAATGGACAAGTACATATGAAATTGATTAGGCACGTGTTCAAAAGATAGTTAAAGTGCATAAAAATGAAAGGATGAGACATGAATTTAAATAAAATCTATAGATACAACTTGATGAATCGTAAGATACTAAAAACCCATAGCAAACTCATTTCCATATTGTTATAATCTATATAAATGATGAATGTACATGCATGGAACTAGTTCTAAAGGGTAGCACTTACTCTTTCCATAACAAGGGTAGCACTTTTATTCTTTCAGTTGTGTACAAGTTACAAAAGCTACATGTTTACCTAGCATAATATAAAGCTTACAAGTCACAAAAGCTACATGTTTACCTAGCATAATGCAAAGCTTGATCTTATTCTATTAATTATGATGTAGAATATGATAATAAATTATTTAATAATGAGTTCGAATAGCTACTAAAAATAGCATGATCTTGCATGTTGGTATCCTTTATGGTTACCTACAAGTACAAAGACATTAAAATGATATAGGAGTGATTGCTACTATCCCACAAGGGTTGATTCTATGATAACTTTTAAAAAGAAGTAAAAATTATTGTTTTTTTCTTTATTAAAGACCTTTTGCCTAGTTTAAATGAGTACCTCTATATTTACTTTGCCTAGTATCTCTGTTTTTTACTTTTCAGATCTCTTTATACTGTTGAAAAGCAATAGGTCAACATTGTTTAAAAAAAGCATTGAGTACATTCATTTTAGGTATATCATGCTTTTAAGATTGTATGAATTTTTTTTAATAACAAGTTTTTATGCAAGGCATGGAGCACATTTATGGTAAGTGATCACTCCATGTCCACTCACACCTTTATGAAAATTGAAATACAAAACATTCTCTTTCAACCATCATCAAGCCTTTTTTATTTTACAAGTGGTACATGGCCCTCCTATATGCGTGTGAAATGAAAAATCAAAGATTTTACATTATCTATTCCATCCATATTTGAAAATTATAATTCAACCTAATCAAAACATAACCACATATATGGTTGTTTCTTTTCTCTTTCTTTTATACTTATAATTATGCAATCGTTTCATTCATGGGTTCATTTTAGGTATATCATGCTTTTAAGATTGTATGATTTTTTTAAAAACCAAGTATTAACAAGTTTTTATGCAAGGCATGGAGCACATTTATGGTAAGTTATCACTCCGTGTCCACTCACACCTTTATGAAAAGTGAAATACAAAACATTCTCTTTCAGCCATCATCATGCCTTTTTTATTTTACAAAACACAATCCTATATGCGTGTGAAATGAAAAATCAAAGATTTTACACTATCTATTCCATCCATATTTGAAAATTATAATTTGACCTAATCAAAACATAACCACATATATGGTTGTTTCTTTTCTCTTTCTTTTATACTTATAATTATGCAATCGTTTCATTCATGCGTAAGATGGAAAGCCCTATTTGTAAGTCTTGCTTTTTGTATATAAACATTTAGCTTTGATTTTATCATTATGACATTTATTATTGAAATCTTTATGAACCTACCTTTGTTTCAATGTTGGTATTAGAAATGAAGGAGCTCTTAAACACTTGGAGTCAAATCTCTTATCATTTGGGTAAATCCCACTATTGAGACCATGAATATTTTGTCTTCATTGTGTTGGTATCCTCCCACAATGATGTCACCTCAAGCTTTGTCAAAATAAATTGCTCCTACTCAGAGCACCAACCTTTATCAAAATCATCCTCAAATGACACATACCATCCTAAATTGATCCTACTTAGAGCACCTACCTTTATTAAAATCATTATTAAATGACACATACCATCCTCATTTGAAGGAAAAACTTTACTACTTGAACTACAATACTCATCTGCATGCCCATGCCAATGTAGAGAATGTGCCCAATACCAATGTGCATGAACTGGGGACATTCTAGAAGGTTAGTACATATGAGCTAAAGGACTATTTGGAAGGATTTCCGCCAAGAGTTAGGAGTGCCTACTAATATTCATAGTGAAAGAAAGGCTTGGCTACTTGAACTACAGTACTTAGCTACATGCCCACAACAATGTAGGGTCAAAAGCTCAAAGTTTTATACTGTATTATACGTTATATACACAATTATATTTTGGACATCACACAGATAGCTTGAATCCATTCAATAAAGATAGACTCCATTCCTTACAAGACTCAATTCATTAGAAAACTAGCAACATGCCCACTACTTAGATCTCTCTAAAATCCTCTCAACTGCGTAATACTAGTCTCTCTTCTATCTCTCCTTGAACTCTAGTAACTAGATCTTTCTTATATCTTGTGAAGTACCTTTTTGTCCATCTCTGCTCATCCAGGAAGTACCTGTTTTGCAAAACAAGTAGTTACAATGAAACGCCATCAACTCGTGATGTAGACTCATGATGTGTCAGTTTACAATGAAGCCACTACGCGTCTTTTGGTGGTGAACTGTGGGGCTCTTCACCCATTAACATAGACTTTCAAGTAGAAAATAGGGCTTAAAATAGGTTTTTGGAAAACTACAAAAGAGACATGAGGAAACTTTTGTAATGATGACGATGCATTCAAAGTTTTCTCATGGTGTGAGGAAGGGTTTCCTTACTTGTACGATGGATTCATTACTTCACAGGTTCATAATTGAACCAGCATTTTTGTGTCATACATGGTGTCAAACTTCCCCGGGTTTGATCGTACAATAGGTTTTTATAAGGGAAAATGGATTTGATCATATGCAAGATCATCAGATATACATTTGTACATTTGTAACCTTTTTCATAATTTTATTTTTGTAGATGAAACAGAAGTGAATAATGTATATGTAGATGAAACAATAAATTTAAATGGCCTTGGATAAGACCCCTATTTTATCTACATGTGAGAAAAACTCAAAAAAATCCAAGGCAAAAAACAAAACAATAAAAATGGCAATAAGTACGTAGATACTTATTGTGAGAGTATCAATATGTTTTTCCCAAAGGTTTGCAAGATGGTGTCCCACCTTGTAGTAGGGGCCGATAGATCATTCCAATGATGTCTTACCAGGTTTCAAGCCTATAATTAAGCTTTCTTATAGACTAATTAGCCACTCTGAAGCACATGAGGTAGGGTGGCAATTGGCCGATTATGCGAGAAAAGGTTTTAGAAAACCTAGTTCTTTGCCACTTCACCCATTATTTTGGTGAAAATATTAACGTGCTCTTAATCAGATTACAATTAAGAACAAGTATCCAATGCCCCACATCAATGAGTTGTTTGACCAACTCGATGGTGCACGTTATTTTTCTAAAATTGACCTTAGGTCGCTACCACCAAGTTAGAATCACGGAATAGGATGTTTTCAAGACCACGTTTAGAACTTGATTTGGGCATTATGAGTTTTTGGTCATATTGTTTGGTTTGATAATGTGCCAACAACATTTACGATGTTCATGGACAACGTTTTACATCCATATTTAGGAAAATTTGTAGTAGTTTTCCTAGACGACATACTTGTTTATAGTAAGTCAAGAAAGGAACATGTAGAGAATTTATGCTTAGTGTTCGAATTACTTAAAAAGAACATGTTATTTGCGAAGGAAAGCAAATGTGAATTCTTTGCTAAGGAAATTCATTGTCTAAGCCATATTATATCTGTTGAGGGAATGCAGATGGATCTTGAGAAAGTGAATGTTATTCTCAATAACTTGAGCCAAAAAAACTTAAAAGAACTATATTTTTTTCTAGGCTTTATTGGGGTTTTACTGATAGTATATAAAGGACTACACAAAGATCACAATCTCGTTTGAAAAGATCACAATCTCGTTTGACAGGTCAACTCTGAGAATTAAAGGCAAAACTATATGTTATAAGGTTCCAAAGTAGTTTTGAGAAACTGAAGGTTGCAAATCGCACACTACACCTACCTTGAGTATAGTGGACCGTAATGAGCCGTTTTTTTTTGTAGAAAGAGACACTATTGGGGAAGCCATTGGGGCATGGGGCATTCAATGCAAGGGAGATGCCCAATTACATTTGAAAGCAAGAAGCTTGACCATGCCCAGCATAACTACTTGGCCTATAAGTGAGTGTTATTTATAGTAGTTCATGCTCTTAAAAAGTGGTGATATTATTTATATGGTGCTATTTTTGAGGTCTGTATGGACTATGAAAGCTTGAAATGGCTTTCAAGTCAAAATGAGTTGAAAGGTAGGAAAGCTAGGTGGGCAAAGATCCTACAAGAGTTTAACCTTCAACTTCGTTACCAAAGAGGTAACTTTAACAAAGTAGTGGATGCACTGAGCCACATCCTAATGGTGAACGAGCTGACCTTCACCACTTTCAATAACAAGTTCTTGGATTTACTATGCGGTTTGTGTGAGCATGATCCATCTTATTCAAAGGTTTGGCATGTTGTACATGCACAGTTTATATGAGCATGATCCATCTTGTTCAGAGGTTTGGCCTAATGTATGCACACGTATTTGCTAGCATGCATTGCCTTCCTTGTCAGAGAAAAGTGCTAGCACGGAGCAATTAGCTGAGGTCTCTATTTTAGAAGAAGAGGAAGATCTATTCTAGAGAGGCTAGATGAGTCTCTTGGGTTATGTACCGAGATGGAGAGCTCAGGGGTGAACCCTTCAACAACTGGGGGTGATAAAGTTTATTGGAGTGAAAGATTTAGGAACTTCTCTATTGACAATGGGTACTTGCTTTATAAAGGTAGAGTTTGTGTACCATCTATTGGTGACTTTCGATGCCAAATTCTTATTGAAACTCATGATAGTCCAAGTGTTGGTCACCCTAGGGTACTTATGAACTAGTTTAAAAGATAATTCTATTGGCCTAGTTTGTTTAAGGACATTCCAGACTTCGTGCAAAAAATGCAAGAAATGCCAAGTCAATATGCATGAGTATCTCAAAGTAGGAGGCTTGCTCCATCCCCATTAGATATTCCCAAAGGGAAATGGGTTCTGGGTTATCTAAAACAAGTCGAGGATATGATTTGGTTTGGGTGGTGGTAGATAGGTTGACTAAAATGGCCAAGATTATTCCTACTAGAAACGAGGTAAAAACTCTTGAGCTAGCTAAATTGTTTGTTGAAAATTGCTACAAGCTATATTGCATGCACACAGATATAGTTGCTGATAGAGATAGGAAGTTTGATAGCCACTTTTGGAGGGAAGTCTTCAAAAAGATGGATACTACACTGAGTATGAGTACAGTCGACCAGTCTGATGGTCAGAGATGGAAAGATTCAAGCATGTGCTAGAAGACATGGTTCGAGTGTATGTCAAGAAAAAGCAATCAAATTGGAAGGCATACTTGCCACTTTTGGAATTTGATTTATAATAGTTCAAAACATTCAATGGGCGACGAGATTAGATTTAGCCCATTCATGTTGATATATAGTTTCCACCTGAGATCTCTTGTAGCCACAAGAGAAGGAGAAAATTCAGTCTATCAAGGATTTCCTTGAGGACATGCAAGATATGATAAAAGCAACGAGAGTCATATAGAGAAGTGACCTTTGAAAAGGGTGACTTTGTTTTCTTGAAAGTCCCTTCTAAAGTCAGAGACTCTGTGACAAGCTATTGGACATCCTCACTTGTAGCAAAACTAAGCCTTATTCACTTATAATAACCTCCACACTTGGACAACACTTGCCTGTGGTATTGTAAACCTATTATAATGTAAACAATGCTACTATATGTGAACTACTCACATAAACATACATCTACCAACACTTGTAACACTTAGGTTCTCTGCATAGACTATCTTGTAACCAAATTTCTACTATAACTTTTCACTAAACCAAAATTGGCATACACAGTCAAAATTAACACTTTCACACAGAGTGCTTGTTGTTGCTGCAGAAAACTTGCAGAGCCAAAATGGGGCTCAAAACATGCCCAAATTACGTCGAAATGCGAGATGATATAGTTAACAAAGTTAACACAGTATGGTCTTCTTTCTTCACCTAGAAGGATGCCTCAATTTAAGATAATGACTTCCATGTCCCGTCTATGTGTTCGTACCTCTCTCATAGCTACCAAAGGTGTTTTTTCTAAAATCAAAGAGGGAAAGATATTGAGATACCCATATCCATGTGCCACTTCCTTGCTTGCGTTGTTCTACGAGGGTGTGCGGGAGAGGGAGAGCTTGAGTTCCTTACAAGCAAACATACACACACACACACACAAGAGAGAGAGCAAGAAACGAGATGGATGGCTGAATACCCATACCCATGTGCCACTTCCTTGCTTGTGTTGTTCTACGAGGGTGTGCGGGAGAGGGAGAGCTTGAGTTCCTTCCAAGCAAACACACACACACACACACACACACACACACACACACACACACACACACGAGAGAGAGAGAGAGAGCAAGAAACGAGATGGATGGCTGAATTTTTTCTATCTTCTTCTCTTCTCTATAACCATAAATTAAAGATATAAGAGTACATACTATAAGGAAAGTACTCTTCTACCACCATAACACATAATGGACGGTCCATAATGTGAACCTAACTATATGAGCTAGCGCTATAAGTATGCCATACTATAAGGAAAGTACTCTTCTATTATAACACAGTATGGTCCATAGTGTGAACCCGACTATATGAGCTGGCACTATAAGTATGCCATACTCTAGTAATCTAATGGCATGAGGAGCCATCATAGTAGAATAAGAGCATTCTTCTTAAATTTAAACAGTAAGATAAAATGAGAAAATGCACAATGTCAGAGTGCAAGAAGATGTGTGAGCAAGAAACAAGACAAAAGGAAGCTAGATTTAACCATTTCCAAGGCCATAACAACCTAGTAGAAGGTAGATGCTAAAGTAGCACCTCTAGAAGCGGTCAAGGACATATAGGCAAGGGTAGACAAAGAGAAAATTGAGCTAATTTTTGGATAGAGGCCAGGCTTGCAGTTTTTGAAGCCAAGACCCTTGAAAAAGTGTATGAGATAGGTGTAGCACCATGATGAAGAATGGGAGGTGCATGCAATTGAAGAGGTCTAAGGAGTTTGGGAGAAATAATTGGAGAAGCTCAAAGCTATAATGGAAGTAGACTCCCCCTTATAGCCTCCCCCACATGTAAAATTGGTTATGTATAGCAACAAAGATGACAAGAATTGAGATGGAGGCAAAGGACAACTGGGTGTGCTACCACTAGGCATTGAGGAAATAGGAGGACGATTAGGAGAAAAATGCCAAGCCTCTAACCTTATGGGACCCAAGAATAGTAATGGTGTGGAAGCATCAAAGGAGCAAAAGGACAAAATTGTAAAAGGAGGTGGAATTTTGAAAATAACAAGTTCTAAAACTTGAAGGCCAAAGGCAAGAAGGTGGTTGTTGTAGAGTTGAAAAGGGAAGGGAAAGGAAGCTAGATTTAACCATTTCCAAGGGGCCACAACAACCTAGCAGAAGGTAGATGCTAAAGTAGCACCTCTAGAAGCAGACAAGGACATATAAGCAAGGGCAGACAAAGAGAAAATTGAGCTAATTTTTGGATAGAGGCCAGGCTTGTAGTTTTTGAAGCCAAGACCCTTGAAAAAGTGTATGAGATAGGTGTAGCACCATGATGAGGAATGGGAGGTGCATGCAATTGAAGAGGTCTAAGGAGTTTGGGAGAAATAATTGGAGAAGCTCAAAGCTATAATGGAAGTAGACTCCCCCTAATAGCCTCCCCCACATGTAAAATTGGTTATGTATAGCAAAGATGACAAGAATTAAGATGGAGGCAAAGGACAACTGGGTGTGCTACCACTAGGCATTGAGGAAATAGGAGGACGATTAGGAGAAAAATGCCAAGCCTCTAACCTTATGGGACCCAAGAATAGTAATGGTGTGGAAGCATCAAAGGAGAAAAAGGACAAAATTGTAAAAGGAGGTGGAATTTTGAAAATAACAAGTTCTAAAACTTGATAGAATTGAAAAGGGAAGGGAAAGGAAGCTAGATTTAACCATTTCCAAGGCCACAACAACCTACTAGAAGGTAGATGCTAAAGTAACACCTCTAGAAGCGGTCAAGGACATATAGGCAAGGGTAGACAAAGAGAAAATTGAGCTAATTTTTGGATAGAGGCCAGGCTTGTAGTTTTTGAAGCCAAGACCCTTGAAAAAGTGTATGAGATAGGTGTAGCACCATGATGAGGAATGGGAGGTGCATGTAATTGAAGAGGTCTAAGGAGTTTGGAGGAGAAATAATTGGAGAAGCTCAAAGCTATAATGGAAGTAGACTCCCCCTTATAGCCTCCCCCACATGTAAAATTGGTTATGTATAGCAAAGATGACAAGAATTGAGATGGAGGCAAAGGACAACTGGGTGTGCTACCACTAGGCATTGAGGAAATAGGAGGACGATTAGGAGAAAAATGCCAAGCCTCTAACCTTATGGGACCCAAGAATAGTAATGGTGTGGAAGCATCAAAGGAGCAAAAGGACAAAATTGTAAAAGGAGGTGGAATTTTGAAAATAACAAGTTCTAAAACTTGAAGGCCAAAGGCAAGAAGGTGGTTGTAGAGTTGAAAAGGGAAGGGAAAGGAAGCTAGATTTAACCATTTCCAAGGGGCCACAACAACCTAGTAGAAGGTAGATGCTAAAGTAGCACCTCTAGAAGCGGTCAAGGACATATAGGCAAGGGTAGACAAAGAGAAATTGAGCTAATTTTTGGATAGAGGCCAGGCTTGCAGTTTTTGAAGCCAAGACCCTTAAAAAAGTGTATGAGATAGGTGTAGCACCATGATGAGGAATGGGAGGTGCATGCAATTGAAGAGGTCTAAGGAGTTTGGAGGAGAAATAATTGGAGAAGCTCAAAGCTATAATGGAAGTAGACTCCCCATTATAGCCTCCCCCACATGTAAAATTGGTTATGTATAGCAAAGATGACAAGAATTGAGATGGAGGCAAAGGACAACTGGGTGTGCTACCACTAGGCATTGAGGAAATAGGAGGACGATTAGGAGAAAAATGCCAAGCCTCTAACCTTATGGGACCCAAGAATAGTAATGGTGTGGAAGCATCAAAGGAGCAAAAGGACAAAATTGTAAAAGGAGGTGGAATTTTGAAAATAAAAAGTTCTAAAACTTGAAGGCCAAAGGCAAGAAGGTGGTTGTAAAGTTGAAAAGGGAAGGGAAAGGAAGCTAGATTTAACAATTTCCAAGGCCACAACAACCTAGTAGAAGGTAGATGCTAAAGTAGCACCTCTAAAAGTGGCCAAGGACATATAGGCAAGGTCAGACAAAGAGAAAATTGAGCTAATTTTTGGATAGAGGCCAAGCTTGCAGTTTTTGAAGCCAAGACCCTTAAAAAAAGTGTATGTGATAGGTGTAGCACCATGATGAGGAATGGGAGGTGCATGCAATTGAAGAGGTCTAAGGAGTTTGGGAGAAATAATTGGAGAAGCTCAAAGCTATAATGGAAGTAGACTCCCCCTTATAGCCCTCCTCCACATGTAAAATTGCTTATGTATAGCAAAGATGACAAGAATTGAGATGGAGGCAAAGGACAACTTGATGTGCTACCACTAGGCATTGAGGAAATAGGAGGACGATTAGGAGAAAAATGCCAAGCCTCTAACCTTATGGGACCCAAGAATAGTAATGGTGTGGAAGCATCAAAGGAGCAAAAGGACAAAATTGTAAAAGGAGGTGGAATTTTCAAAATAACAAGTTCTAAAACTTGAAGGCCAAAGGCAAGAAGGTGGTTGTTGTAGAGTTGAAAAGGGAAGGGAAAGGAAGCTAGATTTAACAATTTCCAAGGCCACAACAACCTAGTAGAAGGTAGATGCTAAAGTAGCACCTCTAGAAGCGGTCAAGGACATATAGGCAAGGGCGGACAAAGAGAAAATTGAGCTAATTTTTGGATAGAGGCCAGGCTTGCAGTTTTTGAAGCCAAGACCCTTAAAAAAGTGTATGAGATAGGTGTAGCACCATGATGAGGAATGGGAGGTGCATGCAATTGAAGAGGTCTAAGGAGTTTGGGAGAAATAATTGGAGAAGCTCAAAGCTATAATGGAAGTAGACTCCCCCTTATAGCCTCCCCCACATGTAAAATTGGTTATGTATAGCAAAGATGACAAGAATTGAGATGGAGGCAAAGGACAACTGGGTGTGCTACCACTAGGCATTGAGGAAATAGGAGGACGATTAGGAGAAAAATGCCAAGCCTCTAACCTTATGGGACCCAAGAATAGTAATGGTGTGGAAGCATCAAAGGAGCAAAAGGACAAAATTGTAAAAGGAGGTGGAATTTTGAAAATAACAAGTTCTAAAACTTGAAGGCCAAAGGCAAGAAGGTGGTTGTAGAATTGAAAAGGGAAGGGAAAGGAAGCTAGATTTAACCATTTCCAAGGGGCCACAACAACCTAGTAGAAGGTAGATGCTAAAGTAGCACCTCTAGAAGCGGTCAAGGACATATAGGCAAGGGCAGACAAAGAGAAATTGAGCTAATTTTTGGATAGAGGCCAGGCTTGTAGTTTTTGAAGCCAAGACCCTTGAAAAAGTGTATGAGATAGGTGTAGCACCATGATGAGGAATGGGAGGTGCATGCAATTGAAGAGGTCTAAGGAGTTTGGGAGAAATAATTGGAGAAGCTCAAAGCTATAATGGAAGTAGACTCCCCCTTATAGCCTCCCCCACATGTAAAATTGATTATGTATAGCAAAGATGACAAGAATTGAGATGGAGGCAAAAGACACTTGTCATGATATCACAAGCAAAGATATTCCAATCTAGAGTCCATCAGGAAGGGGAGCTAGTGTTGAACAAAGATCTCCCCTCACCTTGGGAAAGGGATGGAAATATATCACACAAGAGAGGGGGGATGTGCAAGCCTTGAGTAGTCTAGCCCAAGGTGGCGATGCATATTGTGAGTGCACATGGCCATCAGTGGTCTTGGCAGTCAGAGAAGTCTGACGGCACCGGTGGTACAATAGTGGAGGCGAGGGACATAGAGCCGAAGAGCATCGGGCAATGGGTAGCAATGGGTGAGGTCGGAGAGCTTGGAGAGTACTAGTCATGGTGGCAACGGGCCGGTGAGGTTAGGAGCTCACTCTACAAGATGGCAAAGACCATGACGGAGTATGAAGGACTTGGCTAAATGGGGGATGTGTGAGCCTTGAGAGCCTAGCCCAAGGTGGCCATGCAAGTCATGAGTGCACACTTCCATCTCACGATGGACTTGGCAAAGTTGGAGAAGTTTGAGGCACTAGTAGTGATGGTAGAGGCAAGGGATAGAGATCTCAAAGAGCACTGGTGATGGCGACAATGGGTGAGGTCAGAGAACTCCGAGAGAACCAAGGATGGTGGGGCCGATGAGGTCAGGAGATCATGAAAGTTCATGGAGACGAGGATGAAGTGTGGAGAACCTGGCTAGCTAGTCACCCACCACTACTCATTTGTCATCTTGGTGAATAATAAGATAAGAAGGGAAACATTCTCCTCTAGTGAGCTTATCCCTCACGCAAAGCATCCAAAGGCAACTCCCGAGCATAAACACACCATTGAGACAAGTCCTCTGGCACTACCTCTTAGGCAAAGCATCTGGCAAGATAACCTAGTAATAGTAAGGAAAAAACAATACCATCTGTAAATAGAAGAAACTAAGCATAAGCTAGAAAAGTGGCCTTAGCCAAATACGTGTCATAAATAGGAAAAAAATCATGATCCTTGTGTGTTCTTAGAGGAGGCCTTCCCCCTCAGCCTATATCACTCGTGGTGGTGGTGGAGGAGGTGGGAGGATGACTAATGGATTAGGGTGACCTTTTATGATAGGGTGGCTATTGCTAACACATTATTAAATGAATATATTATGTTTCTTTGTCCTATGGTAGATTTTAGAAAGTGCTATTGGAGGAGGACCATGGCTCTAGTAGTCAAGAAGTGTATATGGAATAATTATAGGGATGACAGGAAGGTTTCAGCTTGTTGGCTGGCATGGGAGAAAGCAAGCTTTTCTAAAATGTTGAGATATCGAGCTCTAGTGAGGCGGTGTATTGGTTGAGTACCTTTCATATTGTGTGTACTCTTATTCTTGTATATGGTGTGTTGAGTGTTGAGTAGAGAAGAAGAAGATTTTCAGCCTCTCACCTTGTGTGTTCTCTATTAGGGTTTTGTGAGTGTGTGTGTGTGCTTACAAGAGCTCAAGCTCTCTTCCCCCCTACATCTTTTCATGGTATCAGAGCCTGGTTTGTGCTAAGGGCTGAGCTGCAAGCAAGAGAACCACAGGAAGCGGTATGAGGGTAAGAGCTTCAACTACTCTTCCTTATTGTGTTGGTGACTACACCCTTGTCGGGAGCTCTACGGGAGGCACCGGCAAACGGTCTCTGATTGAGGAGCTTTCTTTGCGGGAGTAAAGCTATAGGGAAACTATACAGTCCTTTGGACTAAAATTTCCGGGCCGAAAACGCGTTTCGGGTGCGTCTGGACCTCCGTTTTTCAGAAAGCAGGCGATTTCGAGCACTGCGGGTAAGTCATCGATTCTCTGTAGAACTCTGTTTTAAGAACTGCAGGAAGACAGATTGACTGTGCAGACACTGTGGGTGCTGCAAAGAGGTCTACAGTTGCCATTGGGTGTATGTATGCACATTGAAGTCACTGTTTGGTGACATTTGAGAGTACTACAGTACCGCTGTGCAGAAAATACAGCAGTTTGTGCAGAAAAACTAGAGTGCAGTTTCTGGTAAAATTGTGTGTTTGGCAAGATGTCAAATGATGGGATAACTCAGATTGTGGCTGAGAAGCTTGACAAGAATAACTTCCATGCTTGGAGGTTCAGGTTGACGAATTTCCTGATGGGAAAAGGTTATTGGGACTACATAGAAGGTGAGCATGAAGAGGCACCGGAGATACCGGATATAAATCCGACTGCTGCAAATGTGAAAGAGTTTAAAGACTGGAACCAAGGAGCCAGGAAAGTAATGTATTGGCTTTCCATTAGTATACAGGACACCATGATTGGGCACATTCAGGATGCCAAGTCTCCCAAGGAGGCGTGGGACACCTTGGTAAAGCTTTATGAAACAAATACCAAGGCACGTAAGATACAGTTGAAGAATGAACTTCATACTGTGGAGAAAAAGAGCATGTCTGTGAATGACTATGCGCTGAAGATAAAGGGTATTGTGGAATCCCTTGCATCTATTGGTGTGTCAGTAGATGATGATAACAAGGTGGAAGTCTGTCTACGTGGTCTCGGGCCACAATACAAGGCGTTTAAGACGTCTATTCAGACTCGGGAAAACATTCCCAACTTTACAGATTTAGTGTCTATGCTGATTATTGAAGAGAAGAACTTGGGTGAAGACCAACAGTCTTCACAAAGCAAAAACAGTTCAGAGCAACAGGCCTTCTACACGAGTTCAGGAAGAGGACGAGGTAGAGGAGGCCGTGGACGCGATCAAGGAGGTGGCCGAACAGGTAATCAGAATTATGGCCAGCAGTAGCAGCAACAACAACAGTCCCAGAATCAACAACAAACAACAACACGCAGGTGGAAGAGGCAAATTCAGAGGCAGGGGGAGTCAAAGAGGCCGTGGAAATTGGCAAAGGCAATATAATGATGCACGTGAATGCTATTATTGTGGTAAGCCTAGACATGTGCAGTCAGAATGTTATAAGAAGCAGGCTGACATGCAAAATGGGAAAGTGCAGCAAAACAACTATGCATCCTCAAGCAGAAATAATGAGGATAATGAAAGGTTGTTTGTTATGCAGCATGTTGTGAATGCCATGTCTGAAAATGTTGATGCAACACAAAAAGATAATGTATGGTATGTGGATTCAGGCGCTTCGAACCACATGACGAGTCATGGGGAGTGGTTCAAGGAGATGAAAAACCCGGAAAGACCAGGTTTTGTGGAAACAGGGGATGACACTGCTCATCCAATTGCCCACATTGGAGATGTGCCATTGTCTATGCAGGATGGCAAAGTGAAGTACCTTGCAGATGTACTTCATGTACCGAACATAACAAAGAATCTGGTTTCAGTTGGCCAGATGATTGAGCAGGGTTTGCAGGTTCGGTTTAACCCTGATGGATGTTATGTTGAAGATTTTAAAGACAAGTGCAGGTTGGTTGCAAAAGGCAACAGAGTGGGCAGAATGTTTACGTTGGATGTAGACATGCCTGAGATGAGTGCTGCGATGTTTGCAAATGGTTCAGGAATTGTTGCAGACACAGACATATGGCATAAAAGAATTGGACATGTGAATGTGCAGAGATTGAAGTCTATGCAGACAAAAGGAATTGTGACAGGGCTGCCAAAATTTAAAGTGGAAGGTATGCATAAAGTCTGTGAAGCATGCCAATTTGGGAAGCAAACAAAGCATGTGTTTCCACGTAACAGATATGCGAGCAGAAATGCACTAGATGTTGTGCATTCAGATGTATGGGGTCCTACGAAGACCATATCTATGGGAGGCTGCAGGTATTATGTGACTTTCATTGATGACCACACAAGGAAAGTGTGGGTATATTTCATGAAGGAGAAGAGTGAGGTGTTCACTCACTTTCAGAATTTCAGAGTTTTGGTTGAAAAGCAAACAGGGAAATATGTAAAGTGCCTAAGGTCAGATGGAGGGGGAGAGTTCTCTGAATATTTGAAGAAGAATGGTATTCGGAGACAGTATACATGCAGATACACTCCGCAACAAAATGGAGTTGCTGAGCGGAAAAACAGGCACATTGCTGAGATTGCGCGAGCATTGATGGAAGAGAAGAATATGCCGCATTGCTATTGGGCTGAGGCTGTTTCTACAGTAGTATACATCATGAACAGGACTCCAACTGCAGCCATACATGATGTAACTCCACCAGAGGAGAGGTTTACTGGCAGAAAACCTGATTTGTCTCATCTGAAAGTCTTTGGATGCATTGCATATGTGCATGTGCCAGATGAGCTGAGAACTAAGCTGGATCCGAAAGCTGAAAAATGTGTGTTTATTGGATATTCCCTTGAGCAAAAGGGATACAGGTGTTATAACCCTGCTACACGTGAGTTGAGAGTAAGCAGGGATGTTGTCTTTCATGAGATGAGCAGCTAGTATGCTGCTGAAAAAGAAGCTGTTGGGGCTGATGTGAGTGGAAGTGTGGTTGCACAGAATGCAGGTCAGCAATCACAGTCTTTGAGTGGACCAAGAGAGTCCTCATCTAGTGGGTCTGTTCATAGACCATGGAGTGGCAGGCTGCGTCATAATACCAGCCCTGCAAATGTGATTACTACATCACGTAAAGGAAAAGAGAAAATGGTTGAGCCCCTTGGTATGCCTGACATTTCTGCAGGGCATTCTCATGTTGATGGAGAGTCTAGTGGCTCAGATATGAGCCTTGATGAGGAGCTTGGGATCCCAGCTATGAGAACACCTGGTGTAAAGAAGGCTATGGAAGCCATGAATGAGAAGCTGCGAAGATCTGGGAGAGTGAGAAATCCTGTGCAGAGATTTACCTATGATGGTTATGTGGCACATCACTATGCATATATGGCAAAGGTTGTGCAGGTTGTTGAGCCCACATTTATTGATGAGGCTGTTGGAAATGTGTGTTGGGAGAAAGCTATGGATGAGGAGATGGATGCACTATATGGAAATGAAACTTGGGATTTAGTGCAATTGCCAGAAGGCAAGAAAGCCATTGGATGCAAGTGGGTGTACAAAGTTAAACATAACAGTGATGGAAGCATAAACAGGTACAAGGCTAGATTGGTAGCCAAAGGATATGCGCAGACATATGGGATTGATTATGAGGAAACTTTCAGCCCAGTTGCCAAGATGGCAACGGTGAGAGTTGTGATAGCAGTGGCTACGTCAAAGCAATGGTCTTTACATCAGATGGATGTAAAGAATGCATTCTTGCATGGGGATTTGCAAGAAGAGGTGTATATGTTGCAGCCACCTGTGGTTATGAGGATGTGGGTCACCCCGAGCATGTTTGCAGGTTGAAGAAAGCCTTGTATGGCTTAAAGCAAGCACCAAGAGCATGGTCTGACAAGATTTTTGAATATCTTGTCACTATTGGCTTTCATGTAGCCAATGCAGATTTCTCATTGTATGTGAGACATGGTGATAGAGGGGTTGTGCTTGTTGTTATCTATGTAGATGACTTGATCATTACGGGGGACCATGATGCAGAGATCTTTGATGTAAAGATCTTGCTTAGACAGAAGTTCGAGATGAAGGATCTGGGGGAGCTCAGATATTTCTTGGGCATTGAGGTGATTAGGTCACCACATGGTATTGGATTACTGCAGAGACAGTATGGCTTGGACATGTTGTCCAAGTATGGTATGACAGGCTGTAAGCCTATTTCTGTGCCATTGGATCAGAATGGCAAGTTGAGTGCAGATTCAGGAGAGATCTTGGAGGATCCTACTATGTACAGGAGCATAGTAGGAAGTTTGATCTACATGACGATCACCAGACCAGATTTGAGCTATGCTGTTGGGTTGGTGAGTCAGTTTATGCAGGTTCCACGGAAACTGCATTTGGATGCAGTGAGACGCATACTGAGGTATGTGAAGTCTACTTTACATTGTGGACTATTCTATGAGACTGGGACAGAGATATGTGTACATGGGTACACAGATGCTGATTGGGCTGGTAGTATCTCAGACAGAAGATCTACTAGTGGATTCATGTTTTCTTTGGGGAGTGCTGCTGTGACTTGGAGCAGCAAGAAGCAGCCTACGGTTGCTCTATCGAGTACAGAGGCCGAGTACAGAGGAGCTGCTATGGCAGCATGTGAGGTAGCTTGGTTGAGAAAGCTACTTGTAGATTTGGGTCTATCAGTGGATAGACAAGTTGTCATTTTCTGTGACAACATTAGCAGTATACAGTTGGCCAGGAACCCAGTCTTTCATGCTCGTACGAAGCACATAGAGGTCCACTACCACTTCGTCAGAGAGAAGGTCTTGGCAAGAGACCTTGACCTTGTTTATGTCAGCACAGAGGATCAGGTAGCTGACATCTTCACCAAAGCATTGGGTACAGAGAAGCTCCGCAGATTCAGGGCTTCGCTTGGTGTACATGAGATGGAGTTGAGCTCGAGGGGGAGTGTTGAGATATCGAGCTCTAGTGAGGCGGTGGACACTAATGATCCGCCTGGGGGATAGGCCCCGCACTTACACCACTGGCATGGTTGGTGAGATCTTGGGTGATATGCGGCCAGTGGGATGACAGGCTGTGTGACAGCCACTCTAGAGACTGGCATAGTTATAGCGCCAGCTCATTTAGTCGGGTTCACACTATAGAGAACCCGTGTATGTATTGGTTGAGTACCTTTCATATTGTGTGTACTCTTATTCTTGTATATGGTGTGTTGAGTAGAGAAGAAGATGATTTTCAGCCTCTCACCTTGTGTGTTCTCTATTAGGGTTTTGTGAGTGTGTGTGTGTGCTTGCAAGAGCTCAAGCTCTCTTCCCCCCTGCATCTTTTCATAAAAGGTTGGGAAGACTTGGGATTTTACACCTTCCTAAAGGGTAGAAACTCAATTACGGTCCATGATGCTTAGAGACATGGTGGTTGGGACTGGATTGGAAAGCTAAGTTGCTGTCTCATGCCCCTTTGAAAATTATGAGTTTCCCCTTTTGTAAGTTTTTATGTCTAAACTGGAAGGAGGTGATTGGCTTGATGAAGTGGGATGGATATACCAGGGCCTTAGGAAACTCTTTGTTCAGTCTAAGCTTATAGTGGACTCACAAATTTACCCCCCCCCCCCCCCCCCCCGAAAAAAGATTTTTAAAGGTTTGCAACCTTTAAAAATAAGGTTTTGTAACCTTATTAATAAGGTTAGCAATCTTATTATCAAGGTAGTGTAGACAATTAGTGTGAGTGATGGAGAGCAATGTAGACAATGTGTGTGTGTGTGTGTGTGTGTGAGAGAGAGAGAGAGAGAGAGAGAGAGAGAGAGAGAGAGGGATTCAACTCCACAGAGCCCTATAAAATGGCAGCAAAACGAGAGGGAAGAGAGAAAGAGGTATCAAGGGAGAGGGCGAGAGCTCCAAAAGAAAGAGAGATCCATGAGAAAGAGAGAGAGAGAGAGAGGGGTTGCTTTTTTTTCTTGCTGTTGCCAACTTTCACGTCATCATTATCACTAAAATCCCCCAAATCTTATGTCTCAAAGGTCCAAAAACTTAACAAGCCTAAGGTCCAAAACACATCAAAACCTTAATCCAAAGGCATATTCAAAAAAAAATAGCAAAAGTAGACGTTCAGTGCTTTATCACTCAATTGTGAGCACTGAGGGAGCAGTAGTAAATGCACTCTATTCATGGGAATTAATTAATGGTGCTCTAAGAAGGCACCTTCACAAATTGGGAAAATTTCGAGGAGAGTTTGTTGGCTCATATGCTATTTCTTTAAATAGAAGATTCTTTTTTCTTTATTTCCAATGAATAACGTCAAATGTATACCTCCGAAAGCAAAAGTACAAGCTATGGTTCAAACATTAGTGTAGCACAACATTTTGAGATAAGGGTTAATTAATTAATGCAAAAACTCAGGGTGGGTGGTGTTGATTGAATTCTTGTCTAAAATAATGACTAAGGCTTCCTACAAGGTTGGGGCATGCAAATGTGGATGAACATTATTGCTCCTCCCCTTATTTGGAAAAATGGAAGGGGAACACATTTACATGCATTTGCCTAGATGAGGCAGCCCATAACCATCTTAAACTGAAGTCATCGCTCATTGTAATTTGAGGTCACGACCATGGATTTTTATCAAATTTGTGACATGCATGGATAACCACACGCCCAACTAATGTTTGCATGCTTTTCAACAGATTTGATCCAATGTTCTCATGGTGCAAAGTTGATGTCTTTGTTATATTTAACTAGGTTCACTCATTGTAATTCGAGGTCACGACCATGGCTTTTTATCAAATTTGTGACATGCATGGATAACCACACGCCCAACTAATGTTTGCATACTTTTCAACAGATTTGATCCAATGTTCTCATGGTGCAGAGTTGATGTCTTTGTTATATTCAAGTAGGTTTACTCATTGATGGTGCAAAGTTGATGTCTTTGTTATTCAACTAGGTTCACTCATTGTTTGCCAGATTCAGATTCATATTTAGTACAATATGCAATGATTAGCATGTTTATGAACAGAGACCTTTCCGTGAACATGGGTGCTCTATGTGATGAAGGGTACTTGAAAAAGTATGCACCTTTGAGATTAAAGGTTACTAAGGTTATAAGAAAACACACTGGTAAATGCTAGGAAGTATTGTAAACCTCAAAAGGTGTTCACCAAGCATAGTAGATTCCCAATAAAAAAGCACCTACTTCAAGTGGGCACGTGGAGAGCACAAAATTCTTTGATTATGAGCCTCGATTCAAGGGAGGTGGATCTAGAATCAAGGGAGATGATTTAAGACATATTTAGGTGAGGATTAACCTAAGCCATGGGCTAACAATGATGTACCTTAGCTTATTTGAAATCCCCCCATCTAATGAAAATTGTGTGCATTGGATAAATTCTATAGCATTGTGATTATCTTATCATTAGTACTAATTACTTCTTGTGTGTTGGATCGACTCTCTAGCATTGTGATTATCTTGTAATTAGTGCTGCTAATTAGTTCTCCCTTCTTAGATTATGCCAAAATGTTAAGCCTAATCCATTATTATCCAACTATTTAGCATTGTGATTATCTTCTTAGATTTCTAAGGGCAACCATGGCTGCACAACTTCTTCGCCAAGACAAGGGTGCTGAGAGCTCTTGGTTCTCCTCCCAACCACAACTAAAGCTACATGACTCTCTAAGATTGGACTCCACTCTTTTATTAGCTAGTAAGCTCTTCACATGTGTGCTCGGCCACTCTCACTAGTGTTCAACCACTCGAGTTCGTACCCGATCATTTTGGCTCCCCTAAACCCCGCCTGTGCCTTGCCCCCGGATGGTCGAGCTCTCTAGATTCCCACTAAATCCCATTTTCATGACATTACTCCCCCTTAAGAGGAGTTTTCATCCTCAAAAATGAAATTTGGGAACCTCTTTCTGAGTGTGCTTATCTTTTCCCAAGTAGATCCTTCTTCTAGTCTATCCTTCCACTCGACTAAACACACTTGTCATACAAAATGTCGAGTTCTTTTCTCTTGGAAATCCAAGACTTTTTCTGGTTCATGTGGTAAGGATGGGGGTTCAATAAGCTCTACTAGGATCTCTTGACTAACGAGATTATCGTCATCACCAAGCTTCTTCAAACCTTCTTCTGGTCTATCCTTCCACCTGACTAAACACTCTTGTCGTACAAAATGTAGAGTTCTTTTCTCATGGAAATCCAATACTTTTCTAATTCATGTGGTAAGGATGGGGGTTCAATAAGCTCTACTAGGATCTCTTTACTGAACGAGATTCTCATCATCACCCAACTTCTTCTTTTCAAGTCTACTGACGTGAAAAACTGGATGAAATTTAGAGCTTTCTGGTAAAGCTAGCTTATAAGCAACACTACCTAATTCTTTAAGTATTGTGAATGGACCACAATACCTTAGAGATAACTTTGGACTCTTCTCATTTTCAAAGATTCAAAATGGTCGGGAACCTTTAAAAACACTTTATCACCTTCTTCAAAGATGATTTGTCTGCATAATGTTTAGCACGGTCATGTGCTCTCTTAACATTATCTTTCGCAATTTTCGTCATCTCGTGGAGATCTTGAAGAAAATCTTTAACCTTTTGTATCTTTTCTTTCTGGAGTCTAACAGCCATGAGGACTCTACATTGGATCCTCGTGGTGGTGAATGTTTGGCACAATTGTTAGCAAATCAATATGGACACTGGTTTGCTTCTTAATTATGCTCGTAGCATATCCTTTTGGATTTGATTGACTCTCTTGGTTAAACCATCACTATGGATGATTAATCATACTCAAGCTTAGCATAGTATCCAGTATTTTGAACACAGTATGCCAAAACAACTATTAAACTTTATATCGATATCGCTTACTATATTGGCAATCAGCCCACATATATGCGATTGATATACTCAATGAATAGCCGAGCTAACTCTAGCATACTTACTATCTTTTTGTTGGAATGAATCAACACCTTTTAGTCAACCAATTACTGATTATCCAAACCGAATCATGGCCTCTATTTGTTGTTGATAATCCGTTAGAACTCTCGAGTTCTACATCTTACTCGTTGACTGACCATATACTTTACTTCCTTTGACCAAATCTTTATATTTCAAGTGTAAGTGTCGCCTATCTTGAAATATCATTGGATGAGAAACTTCTCAACCAAGTCTCGGTCAACCACTTTTTGATTACCTCATCCTCATTATCTACTGTGTCCCATATCACCTAGTAACAACGAGATACTTTTGGCAATCCGCTATTTGCAAAGACTCTTTTGAATGCGGACGTCCTTTGGTCTAGCCAATAACTCCTTTTATATCTCACTAATTAAAGTGGGACAATGTCACCTCGGACATTATTTTTATGGTAGTCGTAAGCTTATGTTGCCATATATATAGGCAGTGATGTGTGTGAACACACTTAGGACCACCGGGATACTTTTTCCCTCCTTAGGAGGTTTTTTCCCCCGGCTTGTATATACACCCATTATTCTAGGGCTAACTTATCTTTGTATGTTGACACAATCTAATACACTGTGTGTTGTGTGCATTCTTGCCTCTTCGTCTCCAAGCTTTGTGTGCTTTCCTACAACCCTAATTCCAACATTTGGTATCAGAGTAGGCATCGGCTCCCAGGGCTACGTCGCTAGCACCCTCCGACTCACGTTCTCCGATTGAGGTGAGCTTTCAGGAGCGCTTGCAAGTCCCTATACTCTGTAATCTAAGGTCATTTCGGGCTCCGTTTTTGCATTACAAGTTCTGTACAGGTGTTTTCATCATTTTGTGCAGAAATTTTGACAATGCACTTTTCTACAAAACAGGCATACTTATTCTATTGTGGACTGTGCTACATAGCACGAGTTGTTTTCTGTTTAGTCTTTGCTTCATTACAGGTAGCTTTTGCATCAGTTTCAGTCAGTGGCCATGGCTGATAACAGCAATGATGTATTTCGCATGTTGTCTGCTGTTGATGACAAATTGGATGGAGACAGCAACTACCCACTTTGGGCATACATGATGCAGCATGTTTTGGTTGCAAAAGGAGTGTGGAACATTGTGCAGGGTATGGATGTACGTCCAGGTTCTGTGGATGTAGGATCTCTTGAGGATGTTGCAGGTTCTAGCAGCTCTACTGTTGCTACCGTTTTACCCACTGCTGAACAAGCTCGTTTTTGGGATGGTAAAGATGCGCAAGCTCATGCCTTGATTGCACTTTCTGTCAAACGTAACATCACTCCACATATTTATTAAGCTAAAACAGCAAAACAGGCTTGGGATATTCTAGCTGGTTTGTATGCAGGTCTCGTAAATAACGAGGCAAAAATCTCTTACCTGCGTAAAGAGATAGAATCGAAGATTATGCAGGAAGATGATGACATGAATGTTTTTCTTGCTGAGATTAAAGATCTCAAGGAACAGTTGATTTCTGCAGGTGAGATTATTCCTGATCATTCTCTTGTGTAGACTTCCAAGGGGTTGAAAGTTCTCCTCCCAAAATGCATTTTATTGTACCTTCTTGATATAGCCAAAAAACAACATTTTTCATTTTGCACCTAAATCCCATTCTATCCATTACTTGTGCTATGAAATCCCATTGAACAGTATCAAAGGCTTTAGCTATGTCCACTTGCTTAATAAGGACATCTTGGTGCATGTATTTGGTATATTCAATGCCTATATAAGCATTGGCTATATTGTCCATAATTTGCCTTCTTGGGAAAAGACCATACTGATTGGGATGAAGGCCAGCATGCAATATACCTTTGATTCTATTCACAAGCAGCTTAGTGACAAGCTTGTACACCACAGGCATCAGAGAGATGGGATGCCAATCCACAAAACCTTCCCGAAGCGATTTTTTGGGCAACAATTTAAGTAAGCCTTCTTTCCAGGAATATGCCACCTATTCAATAGACTAGCAACAATTGACGATGTCATCAATTCTTCCTTAGTAAAAAAGATGCATCCATACTAGCTGCCTCATGCTATGTGACTATAGGTTGAATTCGGGAAGAGGAGAACCTACGTATCGTAAGGAATCTTAACAACTACTTCAAATACAGTATTGGGAAGAACAGATTTATATGATCTAATGTGCACTTTTCGCATCTCGGGGCAAAAACCGCATGAGTGAGGCCGGGGGTGTGGACAAAGCGAAAGCGAGAATGTCGGCTTGAGTAACGTAATTCAAAAAAAATGGATATTGGTATTTAGTTAAAAGAAGAATTTTTATGATATTTAAGAAAAGAAGGATGTGAATTAATTTTTAGTGTCAAAAGATGAATTTCCACCATAATTCTACCTAGGGAATTAAAGTTGAGAAATTAAATGGTAGAGAGAAATCTTTAGATATTTTATGTGGTTAAATCACTAAATTGGTATTTACCTAAAACTAGATGTTTATCTGAAGGAATCCTTGTTAGAACTAAACCGAATGAATTTGGTTAGACTACGAGAGGGACGGACAATAAACCTACTTGTCCATCTCTCGATTTGAATTAACCAAAAACTTCATGAACCAATTCCAGTTCCTAAATACAAAGAATAGACTACCGTTGAACTAGACTAGTTTTCCTTTGACCGAACTCACCAAGAATCTAGTTGGACAATCAGTCAAATGATGGGTAGATTACCTAGATGAGAGATCAAGGATCCTCATTATGAAACTGGGAATTATGAAAAAAGGGGTTTTGTAGAACCAATCTCAAACTGGGAATTTTACTTGCATTGAAACTTGTGTTTTTTATTTAAAAGATTGTTTTACACCAGAATGCTGGAGAAAGCATTTGGCATGTGTTTTACTAAGAGGAGGTTTGTTGCAACAGCTGGCGGGGAGTCGTCAAGGGACATCGCTCGAATGGTTCGCTTTTGGTACGATGGGCGAGGACCGATGAAGCGGTTCCTGAGTGAAGTGCTAGGACACCTAAGGAGGATCCTAGAGGGTTCTCAAGAAAGCATCCCCTTTAACTAACCTTCTCAAGAAAAGTACCCTTTTTCAGTGGACTGCAATGTGTCAGAGTGCCTTTGATAAATTGAAGACAGCCTTAGTAACCAACCCTGTCCTTAAGTTGCCAGATTTTACCAAACCCTTTGAGGTAGTTACTGATGCCAGTGGGTTTGCCTTAGACGGTGCTCTTATGCAGGAAGGTCATGCAGTGGCCTATGAATCCAAAAAACTCAGCACACATGAGAGAAATTATGCTGTCCATGACTTAGACTTACTCTCAGTAGTAGTGTATGCTCTGAAGCTTTGGAGACATTATCTTTTGGGACAAAGGTTCACCTTGATGACAGATCATCAAAGTCTGAAGTGGATCTTCACCCAAAGGGATCTCAACATACATCAAAGGAGATGGATGCAAACCCTACAGGAATTTGATTTTGAAATTAAGTATCGATCGGGGAAAGAAAATGTGGTGGGGCAGATGCGCTCAGGAGAAAAGCCTCCTTGCTTGCAACTACAGTGGTGTCATATCCATTGATCAGTGAAGCAAAGGAGAAAATCATGCAGGATAAATTCTTTGCCCCTATTACTACCCTTCTGATGCAGGAAAGCAAGACTCCTCAGGAAATGAGTCGAGTTCTTGGGTACAAATTGGATGAAGGATGCATGTATTATAATAATCGGCTATGTATCCCCGATGATGAGGGAATAAAGGAAAGAATTCTAAGAGAAGCCCATGATAGCCTGATATCTTGACATCCAAGGTTTATAAAAACCTATATGTCTGTGAAGAAAAGCTTCTTCTGGCCAGGACTCGAAAAGGATGTACTTGATTATGTGCGGAAATGCTTAATGTGTCAAAGAGTCAAGGTAGAGAGAGTCAAGATGCCAGGGAAACTGTAGCCTCTAGACATTCCTTAGATGAAGTGAGAATGTATCAGTATGGACTTTGTCACTCGATTACCTTCAGTGCAATCAGGTTACAACTCCATTTTTGTGGTAGTTGACAAGCTAACCAAAGTTGCCCATGTGATTCCAGTGAAAGAAACATACACTGCAGTGGATGTTGCTAGAGTTTTCCTTAAAGAAATCTTCAGATTGCATGGCTTACCCAGGAGGATCGTAAGTGACAAAAATCCCAAATTCACATCAAAATTCTAGAGGACTGCATTCTTCGAAGCAGTAGGAACTTTCTTGGATCTCAGCAAAGCCTATCACCCTGAAACAGATGGCCAGACTGAAAGAGTGAATCAGGTAATATAGGATATCATTCGGTCATGCTACGACAGGGAACCCAAAAAGTGCTTAAGCCATTTGCATTTGGTCGAATTTGCTTACAACGCTTCTTATCATCGAAGCATTGGGATGAGTCCTTTCAAAGCTTTGTATGGACAAGATTGCCTTACACCATTGACTTGGTCTGACCCATTGATCAGAGTCAAAATGTCCAGACAAATGCTTGATGACATGGACCAACAAATGCAATCAATCCGTAAAGATATAAAGGCAGCCCAAGATAGTCAAAAGCAGTATATGCAGATAAAAAGAGATGAGAGAGAGAGTTTGAAGAATTAGATATGGTCTTCATTCGAGTATGACCAAAAAGAAGTTCCTTTTCCTTAGGGAAGTACAAGAAGCTCTCTCCGAGATATTATGGGCCATATGCTGTTATAAAGAAAGTGGGCGATCTAGCCTACAAACTTCTTCTGCCTCCCCATCTCAAGGTACATAATGTATTCCATGTTAGTTTGCTTAAGAAATATGTACCCAGTTCGAGTCCTCACATGCTTGATGATGAACAGTTGATCTCTCCGACTCAAGGCCAGATGGTACTCCAACCTGAGGAAATCCTTGAAGTTCGGGAGAAGATTCTCAGGAGTAGAGTCCTCATAGAATTTTTAGTAAAGTGGAAGTTCTTCCCTCTAGAAGACACCACCTGGGAGAAAGAAGAAGAGTTGGAGAAAGATTACCCCCACTTTCTGAGATGAGTATTCTATCATATTGTATTACTAAACCTTATGCTTTTCAAAATTATTAGTAATAGCAGCGGAGCTATGGCGAATTTTTTAAAAACTAGCACATAAATCATTTTTATGCATAATGTGAAAAGAGGACTTCCTACCATATTCTAGGATTAGTCATCCTACGTTAAATGAATAATTCTCATCATATTCATGGAAAATTAATTTTTAATATTTATGCATAAATAGTTAATTAGAGAAAAAGAGAAATTTCTAGTAATTTTATTTTTATGATAAAAGAGGAATTCCCATGATAATGGAGATCCATGTATTCCAATGGAGAAAGAGAAAAACTGGAATATCAAAATAATGGATATTTTATTTAAAATTAAAGAAGAATTTTAGTTAAATTTATTTTTATGCATAAATAAATTTAAATGATGAAAGAGGAATTCCCACCATATTTGGAATTCAATCATTTAAATAAGAAAAGTAGAGTTTTTAGTATAATGAAATTAATGGATATTTTTATTTAATTTTTAAGAGAAAATTTAGTTAAATTTATTTTTATGCATGAATAAATTTAAATGATGGAAGAGGAATTCCCACCATGTTTGGAATTCAATCATTTAAATGGAAAAAGTGGAATTCTTGTCATATTAGGATTAATGGACATTTTTATGTAATTTTTAAGTGAAATTTTAGTTAAAATTATTTTATGCATGAATAGATTTAAATGATGAAAGAGGAATTCCCATCATATTTGAAATTCAATCATTTAAATGGAAAAAGAATTCTTGGTATATTTGGAATATTGAATATTTTATTGAATTTAAAGAGGAATTTTAGATAGGTTTAATTTATGTGATAAAAGAGGAATTCCCATGACATTTGGATTGCACTCATTAAATGGGAAAGGAGGTATTCCGAAGCTCCTTTCGGAAAGAGGAGGACCTACGTATCATAAGGAATCTTAACAACTACTTCAAATACAGTATTGGGAAGAACATATTTATATGATCTAATGTGCACTTTCTGCATCTTGGGGCAAAAACCGCATGAGTGAGGCCGGGGGTGTGGACAAAGCAGAAGCAAGAATGTCGGCTTGAGTAACGCAATTCAAAAAAATGGATATTGGTATTTAGTTAAAAGAAGAATTTTTATGATATTTAAGAAAAGAAGGATGTGAATTAATTTTTAGTGTCAAAAGATGAATTTCCACCATAATTCTACCTAGGGAATTAAGGTTGAGAAATTCAATGGTAGAAAGAATATCTTTAGATATTTTATGTGGTTAAATCACTGAAATTCTGGACTGCATTCTTCGAAGCAGTAGGAACTTTCTTGGATCTCAGCACAGCCTATCACCCCAAAATAGATGGCCAGACTGAAAGAGTGAATCAGGTAATAGAAGATATCCTTCGGTCATGCTACGATAGGGAACCCAAAAGGTGCTTAAGCCATTTGCATTTGGTCGAATTTGCTTACAACACTTCTTATCATCGAAGCATTGGGATGAGTCCTTTCAAAGCTTTGTATGGACAAGATTGCCTTACACCATTGACTTGGTCTGACCCATTGATCAGAGTCGAAATGTCCAGACAAATACTTGATGACATGGACCAACAAATGCAATCAATCCGTAAAGATATAAAGGCAGCCCAAGATAGTCAAAAACACTATATGCAGATAAAAAGAGATCAGAGAGAGAGTTTGAAGAATCAGATATGGTCTTCATTCAAGTATCACCAAAAAGAAGTTCCTTATCCTTAGGGAAGTACAAGAAGCTCTCTCCCAGATACTGTGGGCCATATGCTGTTATAAAGAAAGTGGGCGATCTAGCCTACAAACTTCTTCTGCTTCCCCATCTCAAGGTACATAATGTATTCCATGTTAGTTTGCTTAAAAAATATGTACCCAGCCCAAGTCCTCACATGCTTGATGATGAACAATTGATCTCTCCGACTCAAGGCCAGATGGTACTCGAACCTGAGGAAATCCTTGACGTTCGAGAGAAGATTCTCAGGAGCAGAGTCCTCAAAGAATTTTTAGTAAAGTGGAAGTTCTTCCCTCTAGAAGATCTCTTCTCTCTTAGATCAAACGAAATAAAAAAGGAAGCTAAACTAGTCCAAATCTTGTCTAAATTCAGCTAAACTGAAGCTGGAAAATTCTAGGACTTAGTTGGACTCAGTTAGTTGCCTCCCTCACCTATAGATAGACCCTCATTCTTTTGTATTCTCATCTGTGAACTAGACCATGCCAGTATTACTCTAAAGTAAACATATTTTCTATTATCCTCTAAAAATCCTCTACAATTTGGAGAGATTGGAGCTTCTCTCTCTCTTCAACCTTCTTTGGAGCCTTCCTCAACATACTAACCAATTGATTGGTTGGGGGCCTCTCCTAAGACTAAAGAATCAAGCAAAACAAGTGGTAAGGTGTGACTTTACGATTTTTCTTAATCTTCTAAATGTTTTTCACTTCTCAACCCCTCTCAAGCTTGAGAAGTATTCAATTGAATGGTTCTTCAATGCAAATGAAGCTCTCTAATGAAATTTAATGATCAATCACATAAAGTTTACATTTATGCTTAAAATGTTTTTTAAAGCATATTTCTCTCTCCCCCAGAGAATGGTCATTCCTATGACCAATTCTATATTTAAATGATGCTTCTGATGGAGCAATTCTTAATTCTAAAAGTAAACTCTATGCTAGTCAAATTAGAGGAGGCCAAAGAGAAATGACTTTTTAATGCTTTTATGTTACTTAAATAATGATAAACTTAGGGATTAAGTCCATAAATGGGATATTAGTCCAAATGATAGTTATTCTATCATATTGTATTACTAAACCTTATGCTTTTCAAAATTATTAAAAATTATCAGTAATAGCAGCGCGGAGCTATGGCGAATTTTTTGAAAATTAGCACATAAATCATTTTTATGCATAATGTGAAAGGAGGACTTCCTACGATATTCTAGGATTAGTCATCCTAGGTTTAATGAATAATTCTCATCATATTCATGGAAAATTAATTTTTAATATTTATGCATAAATAGTTAATTAGAGAAAAAGAGAAATTTCTAGTAATTTCATTTTATGATAAAAGAGAAATTCCCATGATAATGGAGATCCATGTATTCCAATGGAGAAAGAGAAAAATTAGAATATCAAAATACTGCATATTTTATTTAAAATTAAAGAAGATTTTTAGTTAAATTTATTTTTATGCATAAATAAATTTAAATGATAAAAGAGGAATTCCCACCATATTTGGAATTCAATCATTTAAATGAGACAAGTGGATTTTTTAGTATAATAGAATTAATGGATATTTTTAGTTAATTTTTAAGAGAAAATTTAGTTAAATTTATTTTTATGCATGAATAAATTTAAATGATGAAAGAGGAATTCCCACCATATTTGGAATTCAATCATTTAAATGGAAAAAGTAGAATTCTTGTCATATTAGGATTAATGGATATTTTTATGTAATTTTTAAGAGAAATTTTAGTTAAAAATATTTTATGCATGAATAGATTTAAATGATGAAAGAGGAATTCCCATCATATTTGGAATTCAATCATTTAAATGGAAAAAGAAGAATTCTTGGTATATTTGCAATATTGAATACTTTATTAAATTTAAAGAGGAATTTTGTTGCCATATACATAGGCAGTGATGTGTGTGAACACACTTAGGACCGCCGGGGCACTTTTTCCCTCTTTAGGAGGTTTTTTCCCCTGGCTTGTATATATGCCCATCATTCTAGGGCTAACTTATCTTTTGTACATTGACACAATCTAATACATTGTGTGTTGTGTGCATTCTTGCTTCTTCTCCAAGCTTTGTGTGCTTTCTTGCAACCCTAATTTCAACATTTGGTATCAGAGCAGGCATCGGCTCTCAGGGCTACACCACCAGCACTCTCCGACTCACGTTCTCCGATTGAGGTGAGCTTTCACGAGCACTTGCAGGTTCGTATACTCTGCAAATAAGCTCGTAGGGCTTAGCGTTCTCAAAAATCGCATCTAAGGTCGTTTCAGGCTCCGTTTTTGTATTTCAAGTTCTACACAGGTGTTTTCGTCATTTTTTGCAAAAATTTCAACAGTGTAGTTTTTTGCAAAACAGGCATATGTACTCTATTGTGGACCGTGCTACATAGCACGAGTTGTTTTCTGTTCAGTCTTTGCTTCATTACAGGTAGCTTTTACATCAGTTTTTCAGTCAGTGGCCATGGCTGATAATAGCAATGATGTATTTCACATGTTATCTGCTGATGACAAATTGGATGGAGACAGCAACTATCCACTTTGGGCATACATGATGCAGCATGTTTTGGTTGCAAAAGGAGTGTGGAACATTGTGCAGGGTATGGATGTACGTCCAGGTTCTGTGGATGTAGGATCTGTTGAGGATGTTGCAGGTTCTAGCAGCTGTACTGTTGCTGCTATTTTACCCACTGCTGAACAAGCTCATTGGGATGGTAAAGATGCGTAGGCTCATGCCTTGATTGCACTTTCTGTCAAACGTAACATCACCCCACATATTCGTTCAGCTAAAATAGCAAAACAGACTTGGGATATTCTAGCTGGTTTGTATGTAGGTCGTAACGAGGCAAAAATCGCTTACCTGCGTAAAGAGCTAGAATTGAAGATTATGCAGGAAGATGATGACATGAATGTTTTTCTTGCTGAGATTAAAGATCTCAAAGAACAGTTGATTTTTGCAGGTAAGATTATTCCTGATCATTCTCTTGTGCAGACTGTTCTTGATGCTTTACCTGAGACATATCAGACTTTTGCTTCCACGTGGAGACTTCTTACTGAGGACAGACCTGATGCTGTCAAGTATGATACTTTAGTCAACAAGCTCTTGCAAGAAGCGCAGTCCAGGCAAAACAGGGCTAGGCAGCGTGCAGTTGATCAAGCATTTATTGCTGCCCAACAGCAGAGAAGAAGTGGTAAGGCAGTCCCTTCCACTGTTTCTTCTCCTATTAGTAGGTCTGCAACTTCTTCTCCTTCCACAGGTAGCAACAATAAGTCTGAGAAGGCTCTTGATAAAGGCAAGAAAAAGACCAAGTGCAACTATTGTAAGGCAAATGATCATGTCATTAAGAATTGCCCTAAGCTAAAGGCTAAAGAGGCAAAGAAGAAAGAGTCAAATGCAGCCACAACAGCGGATGCTTCTACAAATGCAAATTCTGCAAATGTTGTGCAGGATACAGGATGGGCGTTTAGCGTGTATTGCCAGTATGACCCATCTGTACATGATGCATGTTTGGCAGTTTCTGTTGACTCTCATGTTTGGTATTTTGACAGTGGTGCTACAAAGCACATTACCTCGCATCGTGATATGTTCACTTCTCTTGAGGCTGTCCCTAATGGGAATACTGTCACATGTGCCAATAATGCTTCTTACCCAGTGAAGGGCGCTGGTAAAATTATGCTTACGGCTGCAAATGGCAGCGCTTTCACACTTTCAGATGCTTTGTATGTGCCAGGGATAAAGAAGAATCTATTGTGTGTCTCTGCGCTTGCTAGACTTGGACTTGTAGTCAAATTTGTGGATGACAGATGTACTGTTCATGATTTGACTTTTGGTGATATGATTATTGTATCTGGCACCTTGTTTCGTGGGCTGTATAGGCTCAATTCTTATGACAAGTGTGTGGAAGATTCAGCAAATGTAGTTTCTGATGAAAAGGCAGTTTCAGATGTAAAACTATGGCATGCTCGTTTTGGTCATCTGAACTTTGCTAGTTTGCTGCGTTTGCAGAAATCTGATATGGTTGCTTCATTGCCCCCTCTTGAGGCACCATTAAAACATGTTTGTGAAGGCTATATTTTGGGCAAAATGCAGCGTTTTGCGTTTCCAAAGGATGGTTCTGTGCGGGCCACTCGCAAAATTGCAACTTGTACATAGTGATGTATGTGGGCCTATGCAAACTCCGTCATTTCGTAAACACTTGTACTTCGTGACTTTCATTGATGATTACTCAAGGCATGCTTGGGTATATCCACTAAAGGCAAAGTCCGAAGTGTTTTTGTGCTTCAAAAAGTTTTTGCTTATGGTTGAAAATGTATCCAATTGTAATGTGGGCACCCTCCGTTCTGATCGAGGGGGGGAGTACATGTCTAAAGAGTTTGATGCATTTCTGGCTAGTCGTGGGATAAAACACCAATGTACAGTGCCGTATACCCCTCAGCAAAATGGTGTTGCTGAGAGAAAAAACAGGTCACTTATGGAGATGGCACGATGTATGGTCAAGAGCCAAGCTTTGCCACATGCGTTTTGGCTTGAGGCTGTCATGTGTGCTGCATATGTACTCAACAGGTGTCCCACTAAGGCCTTGCAGTCTATTACTCCATATGAAGCTTGGCATGGCAGGAAACCTTCTATTGGCCACTTGCGTGTCTTTGGTTGCTTGGCCTATGCTTTAGTGCCTGTGCAACAACGCAAAAAATTGGATGATAAGGCTGTTGGTTACAGTGCTGAGAGCAAGGGTTACAAATTGTATCATCCGCAGTTCTATATTTAAATAATGCTTCTCATGGAGTAATTCTTAATTCTAAAAGTAAACTCTATGCTAGTCAAATTAGAGGAGGCCAAAGAGAAATGGCTTTTTAATGCTTTTATGTTACTTAAATAATGATAAACTTAGGGATTAAGTCCATAAATTGGATATTAGTCCAAATGATAGTTATTCTATCATATTGAATTACTAAACCTTATGCTTTTCAAAATTATTAAAAATTATCAGTAATAGCAACGGAGCTATGGCAAATTTTTTAAAAATTAGCACATAAATCACTTTTATGCATAATGTGAAAAGAGGACTTCCTACCATATTCTAGGATTAGTCATCCTATATTAAATGAATAATTCTCATCATATTCATGAAAAATTAATTTTTAATATTTATGCATAAATAGTTAATTAGAGAACTAGTAATTTCATTTTTATGATAAAAGAGGAATTCCCATGATAATGGAGATCCATGTATTCCAATGGAGAAAGAGAAAAATTGGAATATCAAAATAATGGATATTTTATTTAAAATTAAAGAAGAATTTTAGTTAAATTTATTTTTATGCATAAATAAATTTAAATGATGAAAGAGAAATTTCCACCATAAATAAATTTAAATGATGAAAGAGAAATTCCCACCATATTTGGAATTCACTCATTTAAATGAGAAGTGGATTTTTTAGTATAATGGCATTAATGGATATTTTAATTTTAATTTTTAAGAGATAATTTAGTTAAATTTTTTTTATGCATGAATAAATTTAAATAATGAAAGAGGAATTCCTACCATATTTGGAATTCAATCATTTAAATGGAAAAAGTGGAATTCTTGTCATATTAGGATTAATGGATATTTTTATGTAATTTTAAAGAGAAATTTTAGTTAAAATTATTTTATGCATGAATAGATTTAAATGATGAAAGAGGAATTCCCATCATATTTGGAATTCAATCATTTAAATGGAAAAATAAGAATTCTTGGTATATTTGGAATATTGAATATTTTATTGAATTTAAAGAGAAATTTTAGATAGGTTTAATTTATGTGATAAAAGAGGAATTCCCATGACATTTAGATTGCACTCATTAAATGGGAAAAGGAGGTATTCCGAAGCTCCTTTCGGGAAGAGGAGAACCTATGTATCGTAAGGAATCTTAATAACTGCTTAAATACAGTATTGGGAAGAACAGATTTATATGATCTAATGTGCACTTTTTGCATCTCGGGGCAAAAACCGGATGAGTGAGGCCGGGGGTGTGGACAAAGCGGAAGCGAGAATGTCGGCTTGAGTAACGCAATTCAAAAAAATGGATATTGGTATTTAGTTAAAAGAAGAATTTTTATGATATTTAAGAAAAGAAGGATGTGTATTAATTTTTAGTGTCAAAAGATGAATTTCCACCATAATTCTACCTAGGGAATTAAGGTTGAGAAATTAAATGGTAGAAAGAATATCTTTAGATATTTTATGTGGTTAAATCACTAAATTGATATTTACTTTAAACTAGATGTTTATATGAAGGAATCCTTGTTTGAATTTGGTTAGACTACGAGAGGGACTAATGTACTTGTCCATCTCTCGATTTGAATCAAGCAAAAACTTCGTGACCAATTCCAGTTCCTAAATACAAAGAATAGACTACCGTTGAACTAGACTAGTTTTCCTTTGACCGAACTCACGAAGAATCTAGTTGGACAATCAGTCAAATGATGGGTAGATTACCCAGATGATGAGAGATCAAGGATCCTCATTATGAAACTGGGAATTATGGAAAAAGGGGTTTTGTAGAACCAATCTCAAACTGGGAATTTTACTTGCATTGGAACCTGTGTTTCTTATTTAAAGGACCGTTTTACGCCAGAATGCTGGAGAAAGCATTTGGCATGTGTTTTACTAAGAGGAGGTTTGTTTGCAACAACTGGCGGGGAGTCATCGAGGGACGTCGCTCGAATGGTACGCTTCTGGTACGATGGACGAGGACCGACGAAGCGGTCCTTGAGTGAAGTGCTAGGACACCTAACAAAGGAGGATCCTAGAGGGTTCTCAAGAAAGCATCCCCTTAACTAACCTTCTCAAGAAAAGTACCCTTTTTCAGTGGACTGCAATGTGTCAGAGTGCCTTTGATAAACTAAAGACAGCCTTAGTAACCAACCCTATCCTTAAGTTGCCAGATTTTACCAAACCCTTTGAGGTAGTTACTGATGCCAGTGGGTTTGCCTTAGATGGTGCTCTTATGCAGGAAGGTCATGCCGTGGCCTATGAATTCAGAAAACTCAGAACACATGAGAGAAATTATGCCGTCCATGACTTAGAGTTACTCTCAGTAGTGTATGCTCTGAAGTTTTGGAGACATTATCTTTTGGGACAAAGGTTCACCTTGATGTGACAGATCATCAAAGTGTGAAGTAGATCTTCACCCAAAGGGATCTCAACATGCGTCAAAGGAGATGGATGCAGACCCCGCAGGAATTCAATTTTGAAATTAAGTATCGATCGGGGAAAGAAAATGTGGTGGCAGATGCGCTCAGGACAAAAGCCTCCTTGCTTACAACTACAGGAAGCAAAGGAGAAAATCATGCAGGATAAATTCTTTGCCCCTATTGCTCTTCTGATATAGGAAAGCAAGACTCCTTAGGAAATGAGTCAAGTTCTTGGGTACAAATTGGATGAAGGATCCATGTATTATAATAATCGGCTATGTATCCCCGATGATGAGGGAATAAAGGGAAGAATTCTAAGAGAAGCCCATGATAGCCTGATATCTTGACATCTAGGGTTTATAAAAACCTATGTCTGTGAAGAAAAGCTTCTTCTGGCTAGGACTCAAAAAGGATGTACTTGATTATGTGCGTAAAAGCCCACATAAGATGAAGAGTTAACTGAGTACAAGATTTATTAGTTAAAAATTATGAAATATTACAAAAAAAAAGATAGTTTAGAGTAATCATACCATTTTGACACCTTGGTAAGGAAAGGGGGAGCCTTCAAGGAGGTGCCTATTTCACACATGTTAATGAGTTTTAAACTCAAAAATATTAAGATATTTTTATCTCTCCTCTCTCTTAGATCAAACGAAATAAAAAAGGAAGCCAAACTAGTCCAAATCTTGTCTAAATTCAGCCAAACTGAAGCTGGAAAATTCTAGGACTTAGTTTGACTCAGTTACTTGCCTCCCTCACCTATAAATAGACCCTCATTCTTTTGTATTCTCATCTGTGAACTAGACCATGCCAGTATTACTCTAAAATAAGCCAATTTCCTATTATCCTCTAAAAATCCTCTACAATTTGGAGAGATTGGAGCTTCTCTCTCTCTTCAACACTAACCAATTGATTGGTTGGGGGCCTCTCCTAAGACTAAAGAATTAAGCAAAACAAGAGGTAAGGTGTGACTTTACGATTTTTCTTAATCTTCTAAATGTTTTTCACTTCTCAACCCCTCTTAAGCTTGAGAAGTATTCAATTGAATGGTTCTTCAATGCAAATGAAGCTCTCCAATGAATTTTAATGATTAATCACATAAAGTTTATATTTGTGCTTAAATTAAAATGTTTTTTTTAAGCATCTCTCTCTCTCCCCCAAAGAATGGTCATTCCTATGACCAATTCTATATTTAAATGATGCTTCTCATGGAGCAATTCTTAATTCTAAAAGTAAACTCTATGCTAGTCAAATTAGAGGAGGCCAAAGAGAAATGGCTTTTTAATCCTTTTATGTTACTTAAATAATGATAAACTTAGGGATTAAGTCCATAAATTGGATATTAGTCCAAATGATAGTTATTCTATCATATTGTATTACTAAACCTTATGCTTTTCAAAATTGTTAAAAATTATCAGTAATAGTAGTGGAGCTATGGTGAATTTTTTAAAAATTAGCACATAAATCATTTTTATGCATAATGTGAAAAGAGGACTTCCTACCATATTCTAGGATTAGTCATCCTAGGTTAAATGAATAATTTGCATCATATTCATGGAAAATTAATTTTTAATATTTATACATAAATAGTTAATTAGAGAAAAAGAGAAATTTCTAGTAATTTTATTTTTATAAAAGAGGAATTCCCATGATAATGGAGATCCATGTATTCCAATGGAGAAAGAGAAAAATTAGAATATCAAAATAATGGATATTTTATTTAAAATTAAAGAAGAATTTTAGTTAAATTTATTTTTATGCATAAATAAATTTAAATGATGAAAGAGGAATTCCCACCATATTTGGAATTCAGTCATTTAAATGAGAAAAGTAGATTTTTTAGTATAATGGAATCAATGGATATTTTTATTTAATTTTTAAGAGAAAATTTAATTAAATTTATTTTTATGCATGAATAAATTTAAATGATGAAAGAGGAATTCCCACCATATTTGGAATTCAATCATATAAATGGAAAAAGTGGAATTCTTGTCATATTAGGATTAATGGACATTTTTATGTATTTTTTAAGAGAAATTTTAGTTAAAATTATTTTATGCATGAATAGATTTAAATGATGAAAGAGGAATTCCCATCATATTTGGAATTCAATCATTTAAATGGAAAAAGAAGAATTCTTGGTATATTTGGAATATTGAATATTTTATTGAATTTAAAGAGGAATTTTAGATAGGTTTAATTTATGTGATAAAAGAGGAATTCCCATGACATTTGGATTGCACTCATTAAATGGGAAAAGGAGGTATTCCGAAGCTCCTTTCGGGAAGAGGAGAACCTACGTATCGTAAGGAATCTTAACAACTGCTTCAATACAGTATTGGGAAGAACAGATTTATATGACGTAATGTATACTTTCCGCATCTCGAGGCAAAAACCACATGAGTGAGGCCGGGGGTGTGGACAAAGCGGAAGCGAGAATGTCGGCTTGAGTAATGCAATTCAAAAAAATGGATATTGGTATTTTGTTAAAAGAAGAATTTTTATGATATTTAAGAAAAGAAGGATGTGAATTGATTTTTAGTATGAAAAGATGAATTTCCACCATAATTAAGGTTGAGAAATTAAATGGTAGAAAGAATATCTTTAGATATTTTATGTGGTTAAATCACTAAATTGGTATTTACTTTAAACTAGATGTTTATCTAAAGGAATCCTTGTTAGAACTAAACCGAATGAATTTGGTTAGACTACGAGAGGGACGGACAATAAACCTACTTGTCCATCTCTCGATTTGAATCAAGCAAAAACTTCGTGACCAATTCTCAAGAAAGCATCCCCTTTAACTAACCTTCTCAAGAAAAGTACCCTTTTTCAGTGGAC
Source organism: Cibotium barometz (assembly GCF_041138505.1). Taxonomy (NCBI): domain Eukaryota; kingdom Viridiplantae; phylum Streptophyta; class Polypodiopsida; order Cyatheales; family Cibotiaceae; genus Cibotium; species Cibotium barometz. The sequence goes on from NC_141051.1 coordinate 27,636,580, forward strand.
TACAATGTGTCAGAGTGCCTTTGATAAACTGAAGACAGCCTTAGTAACCAACCCTGTCCTTAGGTTGCTAGTCTTTACCAAACCCTTTGAGGTAGTAACTGATGCCAGTGGGTTTGCCTTAGACAGTGCTCTTATGCAGGAAGGTCATGCAGTGGCCTATGAATCCAGAAAACTTAGAACACATGAGAGAAATTATGCTGTCCATGACTTAGAGTTACTCTCAGTAGTGTATGCTATGAAGTTTTGGAGACATTATCTTTTGGAACAAAGGTTCACCTTGATGACAGATCATGAAAGTCAAAAGTGGATCTTCACCCAAAGGGATCTCAACATGTGTCAAAGGAGATGGATGCAGACCCTGCAGGAATTCGATTTTGAAATTAAGTATCTATTGGGGAAAGAAAATTTGGTGGCAGATGCGCTCAGGAGAAAAGCCTCCTTGCTTGCAAAACTATAGTGGTGTCAAATCCATTGGTCATGAAGCAAAGGAGAAAATCATTCACGATAAATTCTTTGCCCCTATTGCTACCCTTCTGATACAGGAAACCAAGACTCCTCAGGAAATGAGTCGAGTTCTTGGGTACAAATTCGATGAAGGATGCATGTATTATAATAATCGGCTTTGTATCCCCGATGATGAGGGAATAAAGGGAAGAATTCTAAGAGAAGACCATGATAGCCTGATATCTTGACATCCAGGGTTTATAAAAACCTATATGTGTGTGAAGAAAAGCTTCTTCTGGCCCGGACTCAAAAAGGATGTACTTGATTATGTGCAAAAATGCTTAATGTGTCAAAGAGTCAAGGTAGAGAGAGTCAAGATGCCAGGGAAATTGCAGCCTCTAGTCATTCCTCAGATGAAGTGAGAATGTATCAATAGGGATTTTGTCACTAGATTACCTTCAGTGCAATCAGGTTACAACTCCATTTTTGTGGTAGTTGACAAGCTAACCAAAGTTGCCCATCTGATTCCAGTGAAAGAAACATACACTGCAGTGGATGTTGCTAGAGTTCTCCTTAAAGAAATCTTCAGATTGCATGGCTTACCCAGGAGGATAGTAAGTGACAAAGATCCCAAATTCACATCGAAATTCTGGAGGACTGCATTCTTCGAAGCAGTAGAAACTTTCTTGGATCTCAGCACAGCCTATCACCCCGAAACAGATGGCCAGATTGAAAGAGTGAATCAGGTAATAGAAGATATCATTCGGTCATGCTACGACAGGGAACCTAAAAAGTGCTTAAGCCATTTGCATTTGGTCGAATTTGCTTACAACGCTTTTTATCATCGAAGCACTGGGATGAGTCCTTTCAAAGCTTTATATGGACAAGATTGCCTTACACCGTTGACTTGGTCTGACCCATTGATCAGAGTTGAAATGTCCAGACAAATGCTTGATGACATGGACCAACAAATGCAATCAATCCGTAAAGATATAAAGGCAGCCCAAGATAGTCAAAAGCAGTATGCAGATAAAAAGAGATCAGAGAGAGAGTTTGAAGAATCAGATATGGTCGTCATTCGAGTATGACCAAAAAGAAGTTCCTTATCCTTAGGGAAGTATAAGAAGCTCTCTCCTAGATACTATGGGCCATATGCTGTTATAAAGAAAGTGGGCGATCTAGCCTACAAACTTCTTCTACCTCCCCATCTCAAGGTACATAATGTATTCCATGTTAGTTTGCTTAAGAAATATGTACCCAGTCCGAGTCCTCACATGCTTGATGATGAACAATTGATCTCTCCGACTCAAGGCCAGATGGTACTCCAACCTGAGGAAATCCTTGACGTTCGGGAAAAGATTCTCAGGAGCAGAGTCCTCAGAGAATTTTTAGTAAAGTGGAAGTTCTTCCCTCTAGAAGACGCCACCTGGGAGAAAGAAGAAGAGTTGGTAAAAGATTATCCCCACTTTACGAGATGAGGACATCTCATGTTTTTCAAGTGGGAGAGTATGTAAGATTCCTCCTCAGCCTGACTAATGAATAAGCTTTACTTGAATCCCCTATAATCATTTCCTGTTTCTGAATACAAGAAAATATTATTTTTCCTTGTTTTTGCCCAGTGAGATGAAAATTTCTAGAGAGTGGTAATTCAATATTGAGATATTTTTTAATATATAAATTTTACAAATATAAAAAATATGTTTTACTTAAACAAAAAATCAAAATACATTTTCCAAGGTGCATTAGGAATCAAAGACTTGAAGGGTAGCAATAGGGGCAAAGAATTTATCCTACATGATTTTCTCCTTTGCTTCACTGATCAATGGATTTGACACCACTCTAGTTTTGCAAGCAAGGAGGCTTTTCTCCTAAGTGCATTTGCCACCACATTTTCTTTCCCCAATCGATACTTAATTTCAAAATCGAATTCCTGCAGGGTCTGCATCCATCTCCTTTGACACATGTTGAGATCCCTTTGGGTGAAGATCCACTTCAGACTTTCATGATCTGTCATCAAGGTGAACCTTTGTCCCAAAAGATAATGTCTCCAAAACTTCATAGCATACACTACTGAGAGTAACTCTAAGTCATGGACAACATAATTTCTCTCATGTGTTCTGAGTTTTCTGGATTCATAGGCCACTGCATGACCTTCCTGCATAAGAGCACTGTCTAAGGCAAACCCACTGGCATCAGTTACTACCTCAAAGGGTTTGGTAAAGACTAGCAACCTAAGGACAGGGTTGGTTACTAAGGCTGTCTTCAATTTATCAAAGGCACTCTGACACATTGCAGTCCACTGAAAAAGGGTACTTTTCTTGAGAAGGTTAGTTAAAGGGGATGCTTTCTTGAGAACCCTCTAGGATCCTCCTTAGTTAGTTATCCTAGTACTTTTCTTGAGAAGGTTAGTTAAAGGGGATGCTTTCTTGAGAACCCTCTAGGATCCTCCTTAGTTAGGTATCCTAGTACTTCACTCAGGGACCACTTCGTCGGTCCTCGCCCATCGTACCAGAAGTGCACCATTCGAGCGACGTCCCTCGATGACTCCCCGCCAGCTGTTGCAACGAACCTCCTCTCAGTAAAACACATGCCAAATGCTTTCTCCAGCATTCTGGCGTAAAACAGTCCTTTAAATAAAAAACACAGGTTTCAATGCAAGTAAAATTCCCAGTTTGAGATTGGTTCTACAAAACCCCTTTTTCCATAATTCCCAGCTTCATAACGAGGATCCTTGATCTCTCATCTAGGTAATCTACCCATCATTTGACTGATTGTCCAACTAGATTCTTGGTGAGTTCGGTCAAAGAAAAACTAGTCTAGTTCAACGGTAGTCTATTCTTTGTATTTAGGAACTGGAATTGGTCACGAAGTTTTTGCTTGATTCAAATCGAGAGATGGACAAGTAGGTTTATTGTCCATCCCTCTCGTAGTGTAACCAAATTCATTCGGTTTAGTTCTAACAAGGATTCCTTCAGATAAACATCTAGTTTTGGGTAAATACCAATTTAGTGATTTAACCACATAAAATATATAAAGATATTCTTTCTACCATTTAATTTCTTAACCTTAATTCCCTAGGTAGAATTATGGTGGAAATTCATATTTTGACACTAAAAATTAATTCACATCCTTCTTTTCTTAAATATCATAAAAATTCTTCTTTTAACTAAATACCAATATCCATTTTTTTGAATTGCGTTACTCAAGCCGACATTCTCGCTTCCGCTTTGTCCACACCCCCGGCCTCACTCATGCGGTTTTTGCCTCGAGATGCGAAAAGTGCACATTAGATCATATAAATCTGTTCTTCCCAATACCGTATTTAAGCAGTTGTTAAGATTCCTTACGATACGTATCCTCTTCCCGAAAGGAGCTTCGGAATACCTCCTTTTCCCATTTAATGAGTGCAATCCAAATGTCATGGGAATTCCTCTTTTATCACATAAATTAAACCTATCTAAAATTCCTCTTTAAATTCAATAAAATATTCAATATTCCAAATATACCAAGAATTCTTCTTTTTCCATTTAAATGATTGAATTTCAAATATGATGGGAATTCCTCTTTCATCATTTAAATCTATTCATGCATAAAATAATTTCAACTAAAATTTCTCTTAAAAATTACATAAAAATGTCCATTAATCCTAATATGACAAGAATTCCACTTTTTCCATTTAAATGATTGAATTCCAAATATGGTGAGAATTTCTCTTTCATGCATAAAAATAAATTTAACTAAATTTTCTCTTAAAAATTACATAAAAATATCCATTAATTCCATTATACTAAAAAATCCTCTTTTCTCATTTAAATGATTGAATTTCAAATATGGTGGGAATTCCTCTCTCCTCATTTAAATTTATTTATGCATAAAAATACATTTAACTAAAATTCTTTTTTAATTTTAAATAAAATATCCATTATTTTGATATTCCAATTTTTCTCTTTCTCCATTGGAATACATGGATCTCCATTATCATGGAAATTCCTCTTTTCTCATAAAAATAAAATTACTAGAAATTTCACTTTTCTCTAATTAACTATTTATGCATAAATATTAAAAATTAATTTTCCATGAATATGATGAGAATTATTCATTTAACCTAGGATGACTAATCCTAGAATATGGTAGGAAGTCCTCTTTTCACATTATGCATAAAAATGATTTATGTGCTAATTTTCAAAAAATTTGCCATAGCTCCGCTGCTGCTATTACTGATAATTTTTAATAATTTTGAAAAGCATAAGGTTTAGTAATACAATATGATAGAATAACTATCATTTGGACTAATATCCAATTTATGGACTGAATCCCTAAGTTTGACATTATTTAAGTAACATAAAAGCATTAAAAAGCCATTTCTCTTTGGCCTCCTCTAATTTGACTAGCATAGAGTTTACTTTTAGAATTAAGAATTTCTCCATGAGAAGCATCATTTAAATATAGAATTGGTCATAGGAATGACCATTCTTTGGGGGAGAGAGAGATATGCTTAAAAAAACATTTTAATTTAAGCATAAATGTAAACTTTATGTGATTAATCATTAAAATTCATTAGAGAGCTTCATTTGCATTGAAGAACCATTCAATTGAATACTTCTCAAGCTTGAGAGGGGTTGAGAAGTGAAAAACATTTAGAAGATTTAGAAAAATTGTAAAGTCACACCTTACCTCTTGTTTTGCTTGATTCTTTAGTCCTAAAAGAGACCCCCAACCAATCAATCGGTTAGTATGTTGAGGAAGGCTCCAAAGAAGGTTGAAGAGAGAGAGAAGCTCCAATCTCTCCAAATTGTAGAGGATTTTTAGAGGATAATAGAAAATATACTTATTTTAGAGTAATACTCGCATGGTCTAGTTTACAGATGAGAATACAAAAGAATGAGGGTCTATTTATAGGTGAGCGAGGAAACTAACTGAGTCCAACTAAGTCTTAGAATTTTCCAGCTTCAGTTTGGCTGAATTTAGACAAGATTTAGACTAGTTTGGCTTCCTTTTTAATTTCGTTTGATCTAAGAGAGAGGAGAGATAAAAATATCTTAATATTTTTGAGTTTAAAACTCATTCACATGTGTGAAATAGGCACCTCCTTGAAGGCTCCCCTTTCCTTACCAAGGTGTCAAAATGGTATGATTACTCTAAAATATCTCTTTTTTTTGTAATATTTCATAATTTTTCATTAATAAATCTTGTACTTAGTCAATTCTTTATCTTATGTGGGCTTTTACTCATCTTAGGGTATTTTCTTTTATTCATTGGATTTATCTCATCCCAACACTTGGATTAATCTTATTGGTCCATAGGAACCTTAACTCCTCAGGAAATGAGTCGAGTTCTTGGGTACAAATTGGATGAAGAATGCATGTATTATAATAATCGGCTTTGTATCCCCGATGATGAGGGAATAAAGGGAAGAATTCTAAGAGAAGCCCATGATAGCCTGATATCTTGACATCCAGAGTTTATAAAAACCTATATGTCTGTGAAGAAAAGCTTCTTCTGGATGTACTTGATTATGTGCAGAAATGCTTAATGTGTCAAAGAGTCAAGGTAGAGAGAGTCAAGATGCCAGGGAAACTGTAGCCTCTAGACATTCCTCAGATGAAGTGAGAATGTATCAGTACGGACTTTGTCACTGGATTAATTTCAGTGCAATCAGGTTACAACTCCATTTTTGTGGTAGTTGATAGGCTAACCAAAGTTGCCCATCTGATTCCAGTGAAAGAAACATACACTGCAGTGGATGTTGCTAGAGTTCTCCTTAAAGAAATCTTCAGATTGCATGGCTTACCCAGGAGGATAGTAAGTGACAAAGATCCCAAATTCACATCGAAATTCTAGAGGACTGCATTCTTCAAAGCAGTAGGAACTTTCTTGGATCTCAGCACAGCCTATCACCCCGAAGCAGATGGCCAGATTGAAAGAGTGAATCAGGTAATAGAAGATATCCTTCGGTCATGCTACAACAGGGAACCTAAAAAGTGCTTAAGCCATTTGCATTTGGTCGAATTTGCTTACAACGCTTCTTATCATCAAAGCATTGGGATGAGTCCTTTCAAAGCTTTATATGGACAAGATTGCCTTACACCGTTGACTTGGTCTGACCCATTGATCAGAGTCGAAATGTCCAGACAAATGCTTGATGACATGGACCAACAAATGCAATCATTCTGTAAAGATATAAAGGCAACCCAAGATAGTCAAAAGAAGTATGCAGATAAAAAGAGATCAGAGAGAGAGTTTGAAGAATCAGATATGGTCTTCATTCAAGTATGACCAAAAAGAAGTTCCTTATCCTTAGGGAAGTATAAGAAGCTCTCTCCTAGATACTATGGGCCATATGCTATTATAAAGAAAGTGGGCGATCTAGCCTACAAACTTTTTTTGCCTCCCCATCTCAAGGTACATAATGTATTCCATGTTAGTTTGCTTAAGAAATATGTACCCAGCCCGAGTCCTCACATGCTTGATGATGAACAATTGATCTCTCCGACTCAAGGCCAGATGGTACTCCAACCTGAGGAAATCCTTGACGTTCGGGAGAAGATTCTCAGGAGCAGAGTGTTGGAATTAGGGTTGCAGGAATGCACACACAACTTCAAGAAGATGAGGAAGCTTGAGCACAACACAGTAGTGTATTATGAGTGCCAAAAATGAAAGATCACAAGCCCTAGAAGATAATGGGCGTATATACAATGCACGGGGGAAAAAACCTCCTAGTGAGGGAAAAAGTGCCCCGGCGGTCCTAAGTGTGTTCACACACATCACTACTATAATATGGTAACAAATCCCCCCTGGAGTGATGCGGTGAACAAGAGCTAGCACTCATGTATAGGGAAGTGTCTAGCTATGTGGACGAATCCACAAAAGGGAGTAAGCCCAAAGCTTTGCGAAAAGCTTCGAACTTCTCACGAGGCAGAGCCTTTGTGAAAAGGTCTGCAAGGTTATCTTGTGTTGGCACATAAGCCAAACTGATCTCTCCTACAGAGAGTCTCTCCCTGACATAATGGTAGTGCACCTCAATGTGCTTCGTACGAGCATGGAACACTGGGTTCCGCGCAACTGCCAATGCGCTCTGACTGTCAGTGAAGATGGTGGTGGCAGATGGCTGCCCAACACCCAAATCAGCCATAAGGCGTCTGAGCCACACACACTCAACCGTAGCTGTGAAAGCTGCCCTGTACTCAGCTTCACAACTAGAAGTGGCCACAGTAGGCTGCTTCTTGCTCAACCATGATATGCATGAGCTTCCAAGCATGAAGCAAAAACCACTCGTGGACACGCGTGTGTCATAACAACCAGCCCAGTCAGAATCTGAAAAAGCATGTAAATCTGGCGGCAATGATCCCCCCTTGGGATAAAACAACCCAAGATGCCGAGTACCACTCAAATAGCGAAAGATACGCTTCACTGCCTGCCAATGCTTAATGCCTGGGCTATGCATAAATCTGCTCACCTGTGAGACTGCAAACTGAATGTCTGGCCTCGTAATGCATACATAAATGAGGCAACCAACAGCTGTCTGATAGAGTGTGACATCAAAGTGATTTCCAGCATCATGAAGACTCAACTTCAAACCTGTCTCCATTGGAGTAGCAATAGGCTTGCAGTCTTCAAGGCCAAATCTCCGCAACAATGTTTCAATATACTTTGTCTGACACAAAGCAATACCTCCATCACACTGCTTAAATTGTATCCCCAAATAATGATGCAAATGCCCCAAATCTGACATCTCAAAAGAGGCATTCAAATCAGCCTTAAAATCAGCAATATGACTCTCATTTGGTCCTGTGAGCAGCATGTCATCGACATAGAGAGCAATGATTAGATGTACACCATCCACACGTTTACCATACAAAGTGCTTTCTGTTGGACTATTCTGAAACCCATGTGCAGTCAAATATGCATGTATTTTTTCATACCAAGCTCGTGGAGCTTGCTTTAAACCATATAAAGCCTTTTTTAACCTGCACACTTTGTTTTCCTGCCCTCTTTGAACAAAACCACGAGGCTGCGATACATACACCTCCTCATGCAAATCTCCATTTAAGAACGCAGTCTTTATGTCCAGCTGATGTACATTCCAACCATTATGAGCTGCTAATGCACAGATGCTACGAACAGTGGTCATACGACATGTGGGAGCAAAAGTCTCATCAAAATCAATGCCCTTCTCTTGAGCATAACCTTTTGCAACAAGCCTAGCCTTATGGCGATCCACTGTATCATCAGGCTTACGCTTCAATTTGTATACCCACTTAGTGCCAATGGCCTTCTTGCCAGGGGGCAAGTCACATAAAGACCATGTACCATTCTTCATAATAGCATCGTATTCTGCTTGCATAGCAGCCATCCAATTTTCTGAACTTTGTGCCTCATCAAATGAAACAGGCTCACTTTCATCGCACATACTAGAAACAGCCAATGCATAACAATCTGACGCATAAGAGGCACCATGAGAGCCAGAACGAGTGCGACTAGACAAAGGGGCATCCAACTTGCTGTCACGCAAAGTCTGCACCAGCCATCTAGGCATATTCCTAGAGCCCTCAATCTCTTGTCTCTCATCCTCAAGTGCATCATGCACATCTGCATCAGATATAGGCTGATCTGTGCCATCATTTAAAACCTGCATAGGCTGAAAAACTGCCTCATGAGGTATTGCACTTGACTGTGCACCACTGAAAAGAGGCAACAATGTATCATAGACATCACGTGAGCTGATATCTGTCTCCTTAGTACATGAAACCAAGGGCTGAACTGCATCTTCCACAAATACAACATCACGGCTAACCAAAATGCGCTTTGTCTGTGGATGATACAAACGATAGCCTTTGCTCTCAGCACTATATCCAACAAAAATACATTTGACAGCTTTGTCATCCAATTTTCTGCGATGTTGCACAGGCACTAATGCATATGCCAGGCAACCAAAAACACGTAAATGGCCAACAGATGGCTTGTGGCCATGCCAAGCCTCATATGGAGTGACAACCTGTAATGCTTTGGTGGGACACCTGTTTAGTACATAAGTGGCACACATGACAGCCTCAAGCCAAAAACCATGTGGTAGACTTTGACTCTTAACCATACATCTTGCCATTTCCATGAGAGACCTGTTTTTTCTCTCAGCCACACCATTTTGCTGTGGTGTATACGGCACTGTACATTGGTGTTTTATCCCACGCTCAGCCAGAAATGCATTAAATTCTGAAGACATATACTCCCCCCCTCGATCTGAATGGAGGGTGCCCATCTTACTTTCTGACACATTTTCAGCCATAACCAAAAACTGTTTGAAGCACAAAAACACTTCGGACTTTGCCTTCAAAGGATATACCCATGCATGCCTGGTAAAATCATCAATGAAAGTCACGAAGTAAAGGTAGTTTCCAAATGATGGAGTTTGCATGGGACCACAAACATCACTGTGAACAAGCTGCAATCTGCGTTCAGCTCTCACTGATCCATCTTTGGGAAAGGAAGCACGCTGCATTTTACCCAATATGCAGCCCTCACAAACATGCTTGTCAGGTGCCTCAAGCTTAGGCAAAGAAGACACCATTTCAGATTTCTGCAGGCGCAGCAAACTTGCAAAATTCAGATGACCAAAACGTGCATGCCACAGTTTTGCATTTGAAATAGCCTGCGTATCCATAATAGCACATGCTGAATCCTCTACACATTTGCCATCCATATTGAGCTTATACAGCCCTCGACATAGTGAACCAGATGCTACAATGATGTCACCACAAGAGAGATCATGAACAGTACATCTGTCATCCACAAATTTTACAACCAAACCTGTTTTGGCAAATGCGGAGACTGACAGCAGATTCTTTTTGATCCCTGGCACATACAATGCATCAAAAAGTGTAAAGGTGTTGCCATTTGCAACATTCAGCACAATCTGTCCAACTCCTTTAACGGGATAAGAGGAGTTATTGGCGCAAGTGACAGTATTCCCTGTGGGAGCAGACTCAAGGAAAGTGAATAAACTACGCTGCGAGGTGATATGCTTAGTGGCACCACTGTCAAAGTACCATACATCTGAATCTACTGCAGACATACATGTGTCATGCAAAGATGGGTCATAACTGCACTGCGCATTGAATGCCCATTCTGTATCTAGCACAACATTAGCAGATTCATTGTTAGAAGGAGAGGCATCTGCAACAGCCATACCAGCCTCTTTCTTCTTAGCCTCTTTCGCAGCCAGCTTAGGACACGCTTTGATGACATGATCATTTCCCTTACAGTACTTGCAAAATGTCTTCTGTTTGTCACCCTTCTTCTCATCTTTGTCTTCCTTCTTTGGTTGCGCAGCATTTGCAGATTTCTGCTTACTAGAAGAAAAGCCAGCTTTACCTTTCCCGCTTCTCTGACTAGCACCGAAAGCTTGATCTGCGACACGCATAATATTCCTGTTTTGCCTTGACTGGTCTTCTTGCAGCAAAACAGAAACTAACTCCTCAAATGATAAGGCATTGGGATTGCCTTTCATCATCAAGCGAAGAGTGGAAGCAAAACCCTGATAAGAATCTGGTAGACCATTCAAAACAGTCTGCACAAGTGAACTGTCTGACAGGATTTCATCTGCAGAAATGAGCTGCTCTTTGAAATCCTTGATCTTTGTCAAAAAGCTATCCATAGAATCACCTTCGTTCATATGCTCATTCTCCAACTGTTTTCGGAGATAAGCAACACGAGCCTCATTTCTTGCCTGATACAATGTGGCAAGTACATCCCAAGCATCCTTAGAAGTCCTGCAAGAGCGAATATGTGGGATAATGGTACGTTTGACAGACAGCGCAATCAAGGCATGAGCCTGCGCATCTCTACCATCCCAACGAATCTGCTCTGCTGAAAGTGGTGGTTCTCGAACAGCTGCTACAGCACTTGTGCCTGCACCATCATCAACAGTACCTGTTTCTGATGTGTTTGCAGCATTCCCAGCCACAATAGGACGTGCATCAATACCCTGCACAATATTCCATAACCCCTTTGCTACCAATACATGTCGCATCATATATGCCCACAATGGATAGTTGGTGCCATCCAACTTATCCTCAGCAGCCAACATGCGGAATACATCATTGTTGTCAGCCATGGCCAATGACTGTACTACTAGATGTAAATGCTGTCTGCAAGAGGTAAACCTGTATAAAATCGACCTGTGCTATATAGCACAGCCCAAAACAGACGAATGGGCACCTGTCCTGCAGATTTTAATCTTGACAGAAAATCTGCACAGTAGGACGATTTTGCCTGCGCAGTACTTGGAATGCAAAAACGGAGGGCGAAATGACTTCAGATCAAAATTCTGAAACGACCGAGCCCTACGGGCTTTCCCACGGCATATACTAACCTGCAGACGCTCGTGAAACCTCGTTGCAATCGGAGGAGATGAAGCGGCAGGTGCCGGTGATGCTGCCCGGGAGAAGGAAGCCTGCTCTGATACCAATTGTTGGAATTAGGGTTGCAGGAATGCACACACAACTTCAAGAAGATGAGGAAGCTTGAGCACAACACAGTAGTGTATTATGAGTGCCAAAAATGAAAGATCACAAGCCCTAGAAGATAATGGGCGTATATACAATGCACGGGGGAAAAAACCTCCTAGTGAGGGAAAAAGTGCCCCGGCGGTCCTAAGTGTGTTCACACACATCACTACTATAATATGGTAACACAGAGTCCTCAGAGAATTTTTAGTAAAGTGAAAGTTCTTCCCTCTAGAAGATGCCACCCGGGAGAAAGAAGAAGAGTTGGCAAAAAAAAGAAAATACCCAAAAATGAGTAAAAGCCCACATAAGATGAAGAGTTGACTGAGTACAAGATCTATTAGTTAAAAATTATGAAATATTACAAAAAAAGAGATATTTTGGAGTAATCATACCATTTTGACACCTTGGTAAGGAAAGGGGGAGCCTTCAAGGAGGCATCTATTTCACACATGTGAATGAGTTTTAAACTCAAAAATATTAAGATATTTTTATCTCTCCTCTCTCTTAGATCAAACGAAATCAAAAAGGAAGCCAAACTAGTCCAAATCTTGTCTAAATTCAGCCAAACTTAAGCTGGAAAATTCTAGGACTTAGTTGGACTCAGTTTTTAGTTGCCTCCCTCACCTATAAATAGACCCTCATTCTCTTGTATTCTCATCTGTGAAATAGACCATGCCAGTATTACTCTAAAATAAGCATATTTTCTATTATCCTCTAAAAATCCTCTACAATTTGGAGAGATTGGAGCTTCTCTCTCTCTTCAACCTTCTTTGGAGCCTTCCTCAACATACTAACCAATTGATTGGTTGGGGGCCTCTCCTAAGACTAAAGAATCAAGCAAAACAAGAGAGGTAAGGTGTGACTTTACGATTTTTCTTAATCTTCTAAATTTTTTTCACTTCTTAACCCCTCTCAAGCTTGAGAAGTATTCAATTGAATGGTTCTTCAATGCAAATGAAGCTCTCTAATGAATTTTAATGATTAGTCACACAAAGTTTATATTTATGCTTAAATTAAAATATTTTTTTAAGCATATCTCTCTCTCTTCCAAAGAATGCTCATTTCTATGACCAATTATATATGTAAATGATGCTTCTCATGGAGCAATTCTTAATTCTAAAAGTAAACTCTATGCTAGTCAAATTAGAGGAGGCCAAAGAGAAATGGCTTTTTAATGCTTTTATGTTACTTAAATAATGATAAACTTAGGGATTAAGTCCATAATTTGGATATTAGTCCAAATGATAGTTATTCTATCATATTGTATTACTAAATCTTATGCTTTTCAAAATTATTAAAAATTATTAGTAATAGCAGCGGAGCTATGGTAAATTTTTTAAAAATTAGCACATAAATCATTTTTATGCATAATGTGAAAAGAGGACTTCCTACCATATTCTAGGATTAGTCATTCTAGGTTAAATGAATAATTCTCATCATATTCATGGAAAATTAATTTTTAATATTTATGCATAAATAGTTAATTAGAGAAAAAGAGAAATTTCTAGTAATTTTATTTTTATGATAAAAAAGGAATTTCCATGATAATGGAGATCCATGTATTCCAATGGAGAAAGAGAAAAATTGGAATATCAAAATAATAGATATTTTATTTAAAATTAAAGAAGAATTTTAGTTAAATTTATTTTTATGCATAAATAAATTTAAATAATAAAAGAGAAATTTCCACCATATTTGGGATTCAATCATTTAAATGAGAAAAGTGGATTTTTTAGTATAATGGAATTAATGGATATTTTTATTTTATTTTTAAGATAAAATTTAGTTAAAATTTTTTTAGGCATGAATAAATTTAAATGATGAAAGAGAAATTCCAACCATATTTGGAATTCAATCATTTAAATGGAAAAAGTGAAATTCTTGTCATATTAGGATTAATGGATATTTTCATGTAATTTTTAAGAGAAATTTTAGTTAAAATTATTTTATGCATGAATAGATTTAAATGATGAAAGAGGAATTTCCATCATATTTGGAATTCAATAATTTAAATGGAAAAAGAAGAATTCTTGGTATATTTTTGGAATATTGAATATTTTATTGAATTTAAAGAGGAATTTTATATAGGTTTAATTTATGTGATAAAAGAGGAATTCCCATGACATTTGGATTGCACTCATTAAATGGGAAAAGGAGGTATTTTGAAGCTCCTTTTGGGAAGAGGAGAACCTACGTATCGTAAGGAATCTTATCAACTACTTCAAATACAGTATTGGGAAGAACAGATTTATATGATCTAATGTGCACTTTCCGCATCTCGGGGCAAAAACCGCATGAGTGAGGCTGGGGGTGTGGACAAAGCGGAAGCGAGAATGTCGGCTTGAGTAACGCAATTCAAAAAAATGGATATTGGTATTTAGTTAAAAGAAGAATTTTTATGATATTTAAGAGAGAGAGAGAAAAGAAGGATGTGAATTATTTTTTAGTGTCAAAAGATGAATTTCCACCATAATTCTACCTAGGGAATTACAGTTGAGAAATTAAATGGTAGAAAGAATATCTTTAGATATTTTATATGGTTAAATCACTAAATTGGTATTTACCCAAAACTAGATGTTTATTTGAAGGAATCCTTGTTAGAACTAAACCGAATGAATTTGGTTAGATTACGAGAGGGATGGACAATAAACCTACTTGTCCATCTCTCGATTTGAATCAAGAAAAATTTTCGTGACTAATTCCAGTTCCTAAATACAAAGAATAGACTACCGTTGAACTAGACTAGTTTTCCTTTGACCGAACTCACCAAGAATCTAGTTGGACAATCAGTCAAATGATGGGTAGATTACCTAGATGATGAGAGATCAAGGATCCTCATTATGAAACTGGGAATTATGGAAAAAGGGGTTTTGTAGAACCAATCTCAAACTGGGAATTTTACTTGCATTGGAACCTGTGTTTTTCAGTTAAAGGACTATTTTACGCCAGAATACTGGTGGAGAAAGCATTTGGCATGTGTTTTACTGAGAGGAGGTTCGTTGCAACAGCTGGCGCGGAGTCGTCGAGGGACGTTGCTCGAATGGTGCGCTTCTTGTACAATGGGCGAGGACCAACGAAGCGGTCCTTGAGTGAAGTGCTAGGACACCTAACGAGGATCCTAGAGGGTTCTCAAGAAAGCATCCCCTTAAATAACCTTCTCAAGAAAAGTACCCTTTTTCAGTGGACTGCAATGTGTCAGAGTGCCTTTGATAAACTGAAGACAGCCTTAGTAACCAACCCTGTCCTTAAGTTGCCAGATTTCACCAAACCCTTTGAGGTAGTTACTGATGCTAGTGGGTTTGCCTTAGATGGTGCTCTTATGCATGAAGGTCATGTAGTGGCCTATGAATCCAAAAAACTCAGAACACATGAGAGAAATTATGCCGTCCACCATGACTTAGAGTTACTCTCAGTAGTGTATGCTCTGAAGTTTTGGAGACATTATCTTTTGGGACAAAGGTTCACCTTGATGACAGATCATCAAAGTCTGAAGTGGATCTTCACCCAAAGGGATCTCAACATGCGTCAAAGGAGATGGATGTAGACCCTGCAGGAATTCAATTTTGAAATTAAGTATCGATCGGGGAAAGAAAATGTGGTGGCAGATACGCTCACAGGAGAAAAGCCTCCTTGCTTGTAACTACAGTGGTGTCAAATCCATTGATCAGCGAAGCAAAGGAGAAAATCATGCAGGATAAATTCTTTGCTCCTATTGCTACCCTTCTGATATAGGTAAGCAAGACTCCTCAGGAAATGAGTCGAGTTCTTGGGTACAAATTGGATGAAGGATGCATGTATTAAAATAATCGGCTATGTATCCCCGATGATGAGGGAATAAAGGGAAGAATTCTAAGAGAAGCCCATGATAGCCTCATATCTTGACATCCAGGGTTTATAAAAACCTATATGTTTGTGAAGAAAAGCTTCTTCTAGCCAGGACTCAAAAAGGATGTACTTGATTATGTGCAAAAATGCTTAATGTGTCAAAGAGTCAAGGTAGAGAGAGTCAAGATGCCAGGGAAATTGTAGCCTCTAGACATTCCTCAGATTAAGTGAGAATGTATCAGTATGCACTTTGTCACTGGATTACCTTCAGTGCAATCAGGTTACAACTCTATTTTTGTGGTAGTTGACAGGCTAACCAAAGTTGCCTATCTGATTCCAGTGAAAGAAACATACACTACAGTGGATGTTGCAAGAGTTTTCCTCAAAGAAATCTTCAGATTGCATGGCTTACCCAGGAGGATAGTAAGTGACAAAGATCCCAAATTCACATCGAAATTCTGGATTGCATTCTACGAAGTAGTAGGAACTTTCTTGGATCTCAGCACAGCCTATCACCCCGAAACAGATGGCCAGATTGAAAGAGTGAATCAGGTAATAGAAGATATCCTTCAGTCATGCTATGACAGGGAACCCAAAAAGTGCTTAAACCATTTGCATTTGGTCGAATTTGCTTACAACGCTTCTTATCATCGAAGCATTAGGATGAGTCCTTTCAAAGCTTTGTATGGACAAGATTGCCTTACACCGTTGACTTGGTCTGACCCATTGATCAGAGTCGAAATGTCCAGACAAATGCTTGATAACATGGACCAACAAATGCAATCAATCCATAAAGATATAAGGCAGCCCAAGATAGTCAAAAGTAGTATGCAGATAAAAAGAGATCAGAGAGAGAGTTTGAAGAATCAGATATGGTCTTCATTCAAGTATGACCAAAAAGAAGTTCCTTATCCTTAGGGAAGTATAAGAAGCTCTCTCCCAGATACTGTGGGCCATATGCTGTTATAAAGAAAGTGGGCGATCTAGCCTACAAACTTCTTTTGCCTCCCCATCTCAAGGTACATAATGTATTCCATGTTAGTTTGCTTAAGAAATATGTACCCAGCCCGAGTCCTCACATGCTTGATGATGAACAATTGATCTCTCCGACTCAAGGCCAGATGGTACTCCAACCTGAGGAAATCCTTGACGTTCGGGAGAAGATTCTCAGGGGCAGAGTCCTCAGAGAATTTTTAGTAAAGTGGAAGTTCTTTCCTCTAGAAGATGCCACCTGAGAGAAAGAAGAAGAGTTGGCGAAAGATTACTCCCACTTTGCGAGATGAGGACATCTCGTGTTTTTCAAGTGGGCGAGGATGTAAGATTCGTCCTCAGCCTGACTAATGAATAAGCTTTACTTCAATTCCCCATGATCATTTCCTGTTTCTGAATACAAGAAAATATTATTTTTCCTTGTTTTTACCTAGTGAAATGAAAATTTCTAGAGAGTGGTAATTCAATATTGAGATATTTTTTAATATATAAATTTTACAAATATAAAAAATATGTTTCCCTTAAACAAAAAATCAAAATAAATTTTCCAAGGTGCATTAGGAATCAAAGACCTTAGGTTAAGGGTCAAGATTTTCTGAAATTTTGGATTATGGTCCAATTAAGGTTCCTGACCAATAAGATTAATCCAAGTGTTGGGATGAGATAAATCCAATGAATAAAATAAAATACCCAAAAATGAGTAAAAGCCCACATAAGATGAAGAGTTGATTGAGTACAAGATTTATTAGTTAAAAATTATGAAATATTACAAAAAAAGAGATGTTTTAGAGTAATCATACCATTTTGACACCTTGGTAAGGAAAGGGGGAGCCCTTAAGGAGGTGCCTATTTCACACATGTGAATGAGTTTTAAACTCAAAAATATTAAGATATTTTTATCTCTCCTCTCTTTTAGATCAAACAAAATAAAAAAGGAAGCCAAACTAGTCCAAATCTTGTCTAAATTCAGCCAAACTGAAGCTGGAAAATTCTAGGACTTAGTTGGACTCAGTTAGTTGCCTCGCTCACCTATAAATAGACCCTCATTCTTTTGTATTCTCATCTGTGAACTAGACCATGCCAGTATTACTCTAAAATAAGCATATTTTCCTCTACAATTTGGAGAGATTGGAGTTTCTCTCTCTCTTCAACCTTCTTTGGAGCCTTCCTCAACATACTAACCAATTGATTGGTTGGGGGCCTCTCCTAAGACTAAAGAATCAAGAAAAACAAGAGGTAAGGTGTGACTTTACGATTTTTCTTAATCTTTTAAATGTTTTTCACTTCTCAACCCCTCTCAAGCTTGAGAAGTATTCAATTGAATGGTTCTTCAATGCAAATGAAGCTCTCTAATGAATTTTAATGATTAATCACATAAAGTTTACATTTATGCTTAAATTAAAATATATTTTTTTAAGCATATCTCTCTCTCCCCCAAAGAATGGTCATTCCTATGACCAATTATATATTTAAATGATGCTTCTCATGGAGCAATTCTAAATTCTAAAAGTAAACTCTAAGCTAGTCAAATTAGAGGAGGCCAAAGAGAAATGGCTTTTTAATGCTTTTATGTTACTTAAATAATGAAAAACTTATGGATTAAGTCCATAAATTGGATATTAGTCCAAATGATAGTTATTCTATCATATTGTATTACTAAACCTTATGCTTTTCAAAATTATTAAAAATTATCAGTAATAGTAGCGGAGCTATGGCAAAATTTTTGAAAATTAGCACATAAATCGTTTTTATGCATAATGTGAAAAGAGGACTTCCTACCATATTCTAGGATTAGTCATCCTAGGCTAAATGAATAATTCTTATCATATTCATGGAAAATTCAATTTTAATGTTTATGCATAAATAGTTAATTAGAGAAGAAGAGAAATTTTTAGTAATTTCATTTGTATGATAAAAGAGGAATTTCCATGATAATGGAGATCCATGTATTCCAATGGAGAAAGAGAAAAATTGGAATATCAAAATAATGGATATTTTATTTAAAATTAAAGAAGAATTTTAGTTAAATTTATTTTTATGCATAAATAAATTTAAATGATGAAAGAGAAATTTCTACCATATTTGGAATTCAATCATTTAAATGAGAAAAGTGGATTTTTTAGTATAATGAAATTAATGGATATTTTTATTTAATTTTTAAGAGAAAATTTAGTTAAATTTATTTTTATACATGAATAAATTTAAATGATGAAAGAGGAATTTCCACCATATTTGGAATTCAATGGAAAAGATGGAATTCTTGTCATATTAGGATTAATGGACATTTTTATGTAATTTTTAAGAGAAATTTTAGTTAAAATTATTTTATGCATGAATAGATTTAAATGATGAAAGAGAAATTCCCATCATATTTGGAATTCAATCATTTAAATGAAAAAAGAAGAATTCTTGGTATATTTGGAATATTGAATGTTTTATTGAATTTAAAGAGGAATTTTAGATAGATTTAATTTATGTGATAAAAGAGAAATTTCCATGACATTTGGATTGCACTCATTAAATGGGAAAAGGAGGTATTTCAAGTTTATTCAAAAAAATTGGATATTGGTATTTAGTTAAAAGAAGAAAAATTATGATATTTAAGAAAAGAAGGATTTGAATTAATTTTTGGTGTCACCTAGGGAATTAAGGTTGAGAAATTAAATGGTAGAAAGAATATCTTTAGATATTTTATGTGGTCAAATCACTAAATTGGTATTTACCCAAAACTAGATGTTTATCTGAAGGAATCCTTGTTAGAACTAAACCGAATGAATTTGGTTAGACTACGAGAGAGATGGACAGTAAACCTACTTGTCCATCTCTCGATCTGAATCAAGCAAAAACTTCGTGACCAATTCTTGTTTCTAAATACAAAGAATAGACTACCATTGAACTAAACTAGTTTTCCTTTGACCGAACTCACCAAGAATCTAGTTGGACAATCAGTCAAATGATGGGTAGATTACCCCATGATGAGAGATCAAGGATCCTCGTTATATGAAACTGGGAATTATGGAAAAAGGGGTTTTGTGAAACCAATCTCAAACTGGGAATTTTACTTGCATTGGAATCTCTATTTTTCATTTAAAGGACTGTTTTATGCCAGAATGCTGGAGGAAGCATTTTGCATGTGTTTTACTAAGAGGAGGTTCATTGCAAAAAACAGCCGGCGGGGAGTCGTGGAGGGACGTCACTCATGCCAAAGCCTGCCGAGGTCCTAACCAGCCTCAGTACGGTTAAAATGGTGCGCTTCCAGTACGATGGGCGAGGATCGACGAAGCGGTCCCTGAGTGAAGTGCTAGGACACTTAAGGAGGATCCTAGAGGGTTCTGACCAGGCGATGCACGGGCTCACGGTTGCTAGGACACCCATGCATGCATCAAGGAAGATTCGAATGGACTAAAAGGAAAGATTTTGTGAATCAGATTTTGATACTAGATCTCGTTGGTTGGCCAGCTAGTCTTCAACGGAGAGTCCAGAGGAGGACACATTTTGTAATACAATGGACTCAAAATTTTGGAGGATGATGGATCAGTAATATTATGATTTCTATTGAAGGATTGTTTTAAAGCCAACCGAATCTATTATAAATGGCGATTTCATATTGGGTGTGTACGTGGTATGCCTACCTTAATTTTTGCATGAATCGCTAGGGGGCCTGAGAACTCTTTTCCTCGGTACCCGGGCAAAACACATCCAAATCTTTATAAAGGAATCCCACCAATACAGTGGTTAGGTGGTTGGCTAACACATGGGCTGGTTGGGGTTAGGCTAGATTGGAGCATTCCTGTGAAACAATTAAGATGCGATTAGTTATGTTAGTTAGATTAAGTCCTGAGAAGACCTTGTTCTATGGGAGGGGATCAGTGGTGGCTGTGCCTCATTAAAGGAGGAAAAAAGCGGTGATTCCATGGACCAAGTACAAGTCTCTTCTTAATCTGACCATGTGACTTCAGGTTCGGTCAGATCAGTTTAACTAGTTAAGACTTTGACTCGTTAGAGTAATTCCCCCGTTATAGAAGATTTTCCCATGGCGGAATCGCCCGTGCCTTCTGGGTGAGAGGAGTTTTTTCGGGCTCGGTTTCGGAGGAACCGCTCGGGCTAGTCTCTCGTCCAGACATCCACGGGCGAGGCCCCAAGTGTGGATCCCCGCCCTGCAGAGGAGGCCAACGCTGCTTCCGTCGTTGACGCTCCCGAAGGGGGGTCTCAGACACTTGAATGCACTTTTGCACGTGCATCCCACACACACATTTTCACATCTTACACATGCACATACCACCCCAAATGCACTTTCACACGTGCACCCCACACACCCAACATTAGGCTATCGCAACTTTTGACAAATATCACATTCCTTGGAAAATTTCTAGGCCTCTTTTAATACTATGGAGGCCACCATAATTATTCTTGTAAAACCTTCCTTCCAATGATACATCTAGAGAAAATTCTTGATGTGGTTTTTCCAACACAACTTCTTGCTCATGCTGCTACACACATTGGTGAAGGATCTAATTAATACCCATCTTATATAACTATCCCCAGAGACCATTATAAATTATTAGCTTCTTCTCATGGTCCCTCCTTATGGCTTTGGGAAAATTTCCTTCTATGTACATCACTTCATCATACTAATCTAGGGTAACTATTAATTCAAACAAATAAGCATCCTAGAGTTGATCTGATACCTAGCCCGATGGTTTACCAATTTTAATCTCAGATAAGAAATTGACAACTCCATGTTGCTTGATGTATGCCTTATTAAAAAATCAAATTCTTGCAAAAGCAACATCTATCTAGCTAACTTGTTCATCAAGTTTGGTTATTCACCACTAAGAAAAGTAAGGCCTGATGATCCACATCAAATGTGACTTGATTTCCTAAAAGATAATGCTGAAACTTGTCGACAAAATAGACCATTCTTAGAGCTTTACATTGTGTGGTGAAATAATTGCACTTGACACACTTAGTAGAATCCCACTTACATGCCATCAGTAGGAACCTGATCATCATCCAATTCCTCCATCAACACACCAATTGTCATATCGAACGCATCAACAAACACATGGAAAGGTTTAGACCAATCCAAAGGCTAAATAAAAGGCCAACATGAGCTTGAAGATGATGGAAAGCATTTTTATGCTATTTTAACTAGTTGTAAAACTAGCTATATAATGCTTCCTTATTGGTGTGGACATACATCAAATATGCCACATTTGATGGAAATTGCAAGTAGCAAAATGACCAGATCTGGCCAAGAAATCAACCGAATTCATTAAGGTTTTAGGGTGCTTTCTATGCCTTGATAACTTTTGCCTTTTTGGATTCAACTACAGTCCCAGCTATGCAAACATACATGCTCTAATAGGATGTCATTAATGTCATGAATACACACTTTGCCAGAACCAAACTTAGTCCAACACTGAGCACATCACTTATGTAGAATCCCTTCAATCACTTGTTTTGAATTGATTCGAGTGAATGGGTAGAAGAGGGAAAAACTTGATAAGGAAAATGATTAAGGTTAATAACATTGAACATCCTAGAGAGCATAGATGGCTAAGACATGATGGTAGGCTTTGATACCAACTTGAAAATTACAAGTTGGGAGTGATTAGGGTGCTTGTATGATGAAAAAGAGAGAAGTAGAAACACACCAATTAGAGATCTAAACCCTCTATGTTCGAGATCAACACTTTAATCAACCATTAATTACTCTCTTTTTGTAGGTAATTTTCTATTATTAAAACATAGATTAAATTGATGATTTGAGGGGGTTAGAGCCAAATCATTTTGTAAGACTTGATGTGAGTAGGGAGCAATGATAGAGGCAAATCAAGCTATAAGACTTGTTAGCTAAACATTCACATGGCTTAAATTGTATGAAAAAACATGATTTATACTAGTTCGTAAGCCCATTTCTAGTCTATGTTGAAGCCTAGAAAATACTCCCATTTTGCTTAATGTGCTTTTGGATACTTGATGTGAGATGATGTGTAGATGATCTCCTCGATCTTGTGGGCTTGTGGATTGCCCAAATCTTCTGTAGAAGCCCTCCAATCACTTGATTTGAGTGCATTTGAGTGAATGGGTAGAAGAGAGAAAAACTTGATCCTAGCAAAGTGATTAAGGCTTAATGTGACAGTGAGCATCCTAGAGTTCATAGATGGCTAAGGGATGGTGGTAGGATTTGATACCAGCTTAAAAATTACAAGTTGGGACTGATTAGGGTGGTAGTGACGGATTAGGGTCAACATTTTGGCATAATCTAAGTGGACATAAGTAATTAGCACTAATGCTAAGATAATCACAATGCTTGAGAGAGGTAATTAGTACTAATAACAAGATAATCACAATGCCAAAGAGTTGGTGGATAGTAATCGATTGGGTAACATTTTGGCATAATCTTGTCATAACAATGAGATTTAGTGGGAATCTAGAGAGCTCGACCATCCGGGCAAGGCACGAGCCGGGTTTAGGGGAGCCAAAATGACCGGGTACAGACCCAAGAGTGGCCGCACACTAGTGAGAGTGGCCGGGCACATGTACAGAGCTTAATAGCTAATAATGGCTGTGCACATGTGCAGAGCTCAATAGCTAACAAAAGAGTGGAGTCCAATCTTAGAGAGAGTCATGGTGTGGTTGGGAGGAGAATCAGGAGCTCTCAGTACCCATGTCTTGGTGAAGAAGTTGTGCAGCCATGGTTGCCCTTACACTGGTATCAGAGCGCTGAACATCCTCATGGCTGAATGCTGCATATAGGGAAAGAACTCCAAAGCATTGAAGGCTGGGAAAGAAGCTCGAAAGAGCTAAAACTGTGAAGAAAGCGCTAAAGACGTGGAGAGGGAAAGAGAGTTTGTCTCCACACAGCCGACGATAGCAACATAACGCTGGGAGGGCGGCAGTGCCACAAAGTCACGTGCACAACCATGTGATATTTCGTGGCCGACCCAGCCACCACCAGCTGTGGGAGAAGAGACTCTCAGCCAACAAATCATACGACTGTAGTTTTCAGTAGTCATCGGAGACTACAACCCAGCACTTTTACAGCACACAACTGCTGCAAGCACATCTCTCCAAGAGAGGTACAGTAACCACAAGACGGCCAGGAGAGCAACTCAACAGTATTTGCATTAGCAGGCATGCCATCGCATGTAATGGAACGCAACGTCTGAGAAGGTGCTGCTTGTTCAATCATCTGCAGTCAACGCATACCCACGCCCCGCAGTTTTTTGGAATAACAGTATTGCGCCATTTTTTATTTTATTTTTTGCAAAAAAACCAACACAGTCGTCATCATTCCGCCGGCCATCGACAGCCAAGGTTTTTTTTTTTAAAAGAAAAAATATATATTCAAGGAAAAATAAGGGGATGTTCTTATAGAGAAACAACATCTCTATCTTTCTCTCGTATCTGAGCAGATCGAGCCATGGGCAGCAAACAAGTGACATCCCTGGACCTGTTGCATTCAAGAACATGCTACTTTTCTATGTCCAATGGAACCTTGTTCGTGGATTGCTCGTGGAACCTTGTTCGTGGATTGCTCGAGATTGATGCTGTCGGTTTGAGGGTTACGTGATCTCTAGCTTGCAGCTTTGCGGGATATTCGGTATCCAGCTTCCAGATTCAGATCTTTTGCGTAGGTTTGTCAGTGGTTGAGTCATTTTGATTTCCTTTCCCCATCTTTTTATTTGTCATGGAGTCCAATATGCCTGTTGAGATACTGCATGTGGATGTGAGTCCGGATGTAGGTCCTAGTCACATTGAGAATGCCTGTTGAGACACTGCATGTGGATGTGAGTCCGGATGTAGGTCCTAGTCACATTGAGAATACGGGAGAAGTTGCGGCTAATCCCGAGGTCACTATGACTAATCTTGAGAATGAGGATCTGGTTGATGACAATTTAATTGGTCTGACTCAGTTCAAAAGTCTTGAGTCTCGTATGGTTAGCCTAGAGGCTAAGTATGATATGATTCTTCTTATGTTGGAAGAAATCCAGAAAAGTTTGAGGGCATACTGTCATGTGCACAGTGTGTATCTACCATGTGCTACACGCACACAAGACTAGCTTCGAGGTTTGGGGAAGCTTGGAGCTAGGCAGGCTGATTGGCGAGCTGAGTTAGGGATAGACTAACGGTCGGGCACCCAAGTATGGACGGGCAGGCACCCAAGTGTGGACGCCCGATGACCGGCCAAGAGCCTATAAAAAGGTGGCCAAGGTTAGTCATTAGTCATATAGAGTCTTGCGAGATTTGTGAGAGCTCTATGGTCTTGGAGCCTGGATCTAGTGCAGACGTGGACATGCTTTACGCAGTCGAGGCCGGCAGCAATCTTGAGGCCTGATACCACTGATACCACTGTCATATCCCCACCGGCGGATCTCCTCGTGGAACGCTCTTGGTACGAGACTCGAATCCGCAAACAAACAAACAACAAGGGGGTGCAGGCCTGACTCACCTCCCAACCATGACAGCCGTGGGCAAGCCCACAGTCTTGGCTGTCCCCACCGAGCCACGAGCTGAGCTAACTAGGTTGACGTACCGACCAATCTCCTAAAAAAAAAGCACGTTTGCATTTGGTTGCACATAAGAGAGAGAGAGAGAGAGAGAGAGAGAGAGAGAGAGAGAGAGAGAGAGAGATATTGAGGAAGGCTCCAAAGAAGGTTGAAGAGAGAGAGAAGCTCCAATCTCTCCAAATTGTAGAGGATTTTTAGAGAATAATAAAAAATATGCTTATTTTAGAGTAATACTAGCATGGTCTAGTTCACAGATGAGAATATAAAAGAATGAGGGTCTATTTATAGGTGAGGGAGTCAACTAATTGAGTCCAACTAAGTTCTAAAATTTTTCAGCTTTAGTTTAGCTGAATTTGGACAAGATTTGGACTAGTTTGGCTCCCTTTTTTATTTCGTTTGATCTAAGAGAGAGAAGAGATAAAAATATCTTAATATTTTTGAGTTTAAAACTCATTCACATGTATGAAATAGGCACCTCCTTGAAGGCTCCCCCTTTCCTTACCAAGGTGTCAAAAATGGTATGATTACTCCAAAATATCTCATTTTTTAAGTAATATTTCATAATTTTTAACTAATAAATCTTGTACTCAGTCAA
Source organism: Cibotium barometz (assembly GCF_041138505.1). Taxonomy (NCBI): domain Eukaryota; kingdom Viridiplantae; phylum Streptophyta; class Polypodiopsida; order Cyatheales; family Cibotiaceae; genus Cibotium; species Cibotium barometz. Next base: position 27,662,454 of record NC_141051.1, read on the forward strand.
CTCTTCATCTTATGTGGGCATTTACTCATTTTTGGGTATTTTATTTTATTCATTGGATTTATCTCATCCCAACACTTGGATTAATCTTATTGGTCCATAGGAACCTTAATTGGACCATAATCTAAAAATTTCAGAAAATCTTGACCCTTAGGCTAAGGTCCTTTAAATCATTTTTTATTTGATTTCTAATGCACCTTGGAAAATTTATTTTGATTTTCTATTTGAGAGAAACATATTTTTGATATTTGTAAAATTTATATATTAAAAAATATCTCAATATTGAATTACCACTCTCTAAAAAAATTTCTCACTAGGCAAAAACAAGAAAAAATAATATTTTCTTGTATTCAGAAACAAGGAATGATTATAGGGGATTGAAGTAAAGCTTATTCATTAGTCAGGCTGAGAAGGAATCTTACATCCTCTCCCACTTGAAAAATGCGAGATGTCCTCATCGTGCAAAGTGGGGGTAATCTTTTGCCAACTCTTCTTCTTTCTCCTAGGTGACGTCTTCTAGAGGAAAGAACTTCCACTTTACTAAAAATTCTCTAAGGACTCTGCTTCCTGAGAATCTTCTCCCGAATATCAAGGATTTCGTCAGGTTGGAGTACCATCTTGCCTTGAGTTGGAGAGGTCAATTGTTTATCATCAAGCATGTGACTCAGGCTGGGTACATATTTCTTAAGCAAACTGACATGGAATACATTATGTACCTTGAGATGGGGAGGCAGAAGAAGTTTGTAGGCTAGATTACCTACTTTCTTTATAACAGTATATGGCCCACTTTCTTTATAATAGCATATGGCCCACAATATCTGGGAGAGAGCTTCTTGTACTTCCCTAAGGATAAGGAACTTCTTTTTGGTCGTACTTGAATGAAGACCATATCTAATTCTTCAAACTCTCTCTCTGATCTCTTTTTATCTGCTTACTGCTTTTGACTATCTTGGGCTGCCTTTATATCTTTACGGATTGATTGCATTTGTTGGTCCATGTCATCAAGCATTTATCTGGACATTTCGACTCTGATCAATGGGTTAGACCAAGTCAACGGTGTAAGGCAATCTTGTCCATACAAAGCTTTGAAAGGACTCATCCCAATGCTTCGATAATAAGAAGCGTTGTAAGCAAATTCGACCAAATACAAATGGCTTAAGCACTTTTTGGGTTCCCTACCGTAGCATGACCGAAGGATATCTTCTATTACCTAATTCACTCTTTCAGTTTGGCCATTTGTTTTGGGGTGATAGGCTGTGCTGAGATCCAAGAAAGTTCCTACTGCTTCGAAGAATGTAGTCCAGAATTTCGATGTGAATTTGGGATCTTTGTCACTTACTATCCTCCTGGGTAAGCCATGCAATCTGAAGATTTCTTTAAAGAAAACTCTAGCAACATCCACTGAAATCAGATGGACAACTTTGGTTAGCTTGTCAACTACCACAAAAATGGAGTTGTAACCTGATTGCACTGAAGGTAATCCAGTGACAAAGTCCATACTGATACATTCTCACTTCATCTGAGGAATGTCTAGAGGCTGCAGTTTCCCTGGCATCTTGACTCTCTCCACCTTGACTCTTTAACACATTAAGCATTTCCACACATGATCAAGTACATCCTTTTTGTTTGAGTCGTGGCCAGAAGAAGCTTTTCTTCACAGACTTATAGGTTTTTATAAACCCTGGATGTCAAGCTATCAGGCTATCATGGGCTGAGTCTTAGAATTCTTCCCTTTATTCCCTCATCATCGGGGATACAAAGCCAATTATTATAATACGTGCATCCTTCATCCGATTTGTACCCAAGAACTCGACTCATTTCCTGAGGAGTCTTGCTTTCCTGCATCATAAGGGTAGCAATAGGGGCAAAGAATTTGTCTTGCATGATTTTCTCCTTTGCTTCACTAATCAATGGATTTGACACCACTGTAATTGCAAGCAAGGGTTCTTTTCTCCTGAGCGCATCTGCCACCACATTTTCTTTCCTTGATCGATACTTAATTTTAAAATCGAATTCCTGTAGGGTCTGCATCCATGTCCTTTGACGCATGTTGATATCCCTTTGGGTGAAGATCCACTTCAGACTTTGATGATCTTTCATCAAGGTGAACCTTTGTCCCAAAAGATAACGTCTCCACAACTTCAGAGCATACACTACTGAAAGTAACTCTAAGTCATGGACGGCATAATTTCTCTCATGTGTTCTGAGTTTTCTGGATTCATAGGCCACTGCATGACCTTCAGGCTTCTTGCATAAGAGCACCGTCTAAGGCAAATCCATTGGCATCAGTAACCACCTCAAAGGGTTTGGTAAAATCTAGCAACTTACAGACAGGGTTGGTTACTAAGGCTCTCTTCAGTTTATCAAAGGCACTCTGACACATTGCAGTCCACTGAAAAAGGGTACTTTTCTTGAGAAGGATAGTTAAAGGGAATGCTATCTCAGCATACCTGGGTATAAAAATCCTATACCATCCGATTAATCCTAGGAATCCTCTGACTTCCTTTACTGTCTTGGGTTCTGGCCATTCTACGACTGCTTGGACATTTGCGGGGTCAGGAGAAATCCCATCTTTTGAGACTATGAATCCCAAGTATTCCACCTAGTCAATAGAGAAAGAACACTTTCTCTTTTTTAAACAAAGAGTTGGTGTTTCCTTAGGATTTCCAGGACCTTGCGCACATGATTTTCATGATCTACAGCATTCTTTGAGTATACCAAGATATCATCAAAGAAGACAAGAATAAAATCATCCAAGTATTCTCTGAGAATATCCTGCATAAGATGATTAAATGTCGCTGGGGCATTAGTGGCGAGTCTAGCTCGGCTTGTTTGAGTTGTAGCGGAAGAGGTGAGATGCTCGAAGGCGAACGCAGTCATGTCTTGTGTGACTGGTTGAGGTCAGGAACACTTCTATCTTTAAAAACAATTTCTTTGATTAAAAATTATTCATTAATGAAGCTTACAAAATGAAAAGACAATATGTAAATGCTCATTCTGAGTTTTTATTACAATTTTCTGATAAGAATTCATTTCTCCTTATTAGCTTTTAACAAAGCTTTGATACCAGCTATGAGACCCCCCTCCAAGCAACGACGGCGGAAGCAGCGTCGGCCTCCTGTGCGGGGCGGGGATCCACACTCGGGGCCTCACCCGCAGATGTCCAGACGAGAGACTAGCCCGGGCAGTTCCTCTGAAACCGAGCTCGGAAAAACTCCTCTCGCCCGGAAGGCACGGGCGATTCCGCCATGGAAAAATCTTCTAATGGAGGAATTACTCTAAAAGCTAGTCAAAGTCTTAACTAGTCTTAACTAGTTAAACTGATTTGACCGAACCTGAAGTCACATGGTCAGATCAAGAAGAGACTTGCACTTGGTCCATGGAATCACCACTTTTTTCCTCCTTTAAGGAGGCACAACCACTGATCCCCTCCCACAGAACAAGGTCTTCTCAAGACTTAATCTTACTAACATAACTAATCGCATCTTAATTGTTTCACAGGAATCCTCCGATTATCCAGCCTAGTCCATGGGTTAGCCAACCACCCGACCACTGTATTGGTGGAATTCCTTTATAAAGATTTGGTTGTGTTTTGCCCGGGTACCGAGGAAAAGAGTTCCCTGCTCCCTAGCCGTCGACGATTCATGCAAAAATTAAGGTAGGCATACCACGTCACCCAATATGAAATTGCCATTTATAACAGATTCGGTTGGCTTTAAAACAATCCTTCAATAGAAATCATACTATAACTGATCATCATCCTCCAAAATTCTGAGTCCATTGTATTACAAAATGTGTCCTCTGGACTCTCTGTTGTTGAAGACCAGTTGACCAACCAACGAGATCTAGTATCAAAATCTGATTCACAAAAATCTTTCCTTTTAGTCCATCTGAATCTTCCTCGATGCACGCATGGGTGTCCTAGCAACCGCGAGCATGTGCATCGCCTGGTCAGAACCCTCTAGGATCCTCCTTAAGTGTCCTAGCACTTCACTCAGGGACCGATTCGTCGGTCCTCGCCTATCGTATCGGAAGCACACCATTCTAACCGTACTGATGCTGGTCAAGACCTCGGCAGGCTTTGCCACGAGCGATGTCCCTCGATGACTCCCCGCGAGCTATTGCAACAACGAACCTCCTCTTAGTAAAACACATGCCAAATGTTTTCTCCTAGCATTCTAGCATAAAACAGTCCTTTAAATGAAAAACAGAGGTTCTAATGCAAGTAAAGTTCCCAGTTTGAGATTGGTTCCACAAAACCCCTTTTTCCATAATTCCCAGTTTCATATAATGAGGATCCTTGATCTCTCATCAAGGTAATCTACCCATCATTTGACTGATTGTCCAACTAGATTCTTGGTGGTGAGTTCGGTCAAAGGAAAACTAGTTTAGTTCAACGGTAGTCTATTCTTTGTATTTAGGAACTGGAATCAGTCACGAAGTTTTTGCTCGATTCAAATCGAGAGATGGACAAGTAGGTTTATTGTCCGTCCCCCTCTCGTAGTCTAACCAAATTCATTCGGTTTAGTTTCAACAAGGATTCCCTCAGATAAACATCTAGTTTTGGGTAAATACCAATTTAGTGATTTAACCACATAAAATATCTAAAGATATTCTTTCTACCATTTAATTTCTCAACCTGGTAGAATTATGGTGGAAATTCATCTTTTGACACTAAAAATTAATTCAAATCCTTCTTTTCTTAAATATCATAAAAATTCTTCTTTTAACTAAATACCAATATCCATTTTTTTGAATAAACTTGAAATACCTCCTTTTCCTATTTAATGAGTGCAATCCAAATGTCATGGGAATTCCTCTTTTATCATAAATTAAACCTATCTAAAATTCCTCTTTAAATTCAATAAAAATATTCAATAATATACCAAGAATTCTTCTTTTTTCATTTAAATGATTGGATTTCAAATATGATGAAAATTCCTCTTTTATCATTTTAATCTATTCATGCATAAAATACTTTGAACTAAAATTTTTATTAAAAATTACATAAAAATATCCATTAACCCTAATATGACAAGAATTCCACTTTTTCCATTTCAATGATTGAATTCCAAATATGGTGGGAATTCCTCTTTCATCATTTGAATTTATTCATGCATAAAAATAAATTTAACTAAATTTTCTCTTAAAAATTAAATAAAAATATCCATTAATTCTATTATACTAAAAAATCCACTTTTCTCATTTAAATGATTGAATTCCAAATATGGTGAAAATTTCTCTTTCATCATTTAAATTTATTTATGCATAAAAATAAATTTAACTAAAATTCTTCTTTAATTTTAAATAAAATATCCATTATTTTGATATTCCAATTTTTCTCTTTCTCCATTGGAATACATGGATCTCCATTATCATGGGAATTCCTCTTTTATCATAAAAATGAAATTACCAAAAATTTCTTTTTTCTCTAATTAACTATTTATACATAAACATTAAAAATTAATTTTCCAAGAATATGATGAGAATTATTCATTTAACCTAGGATGACTAATCCTATAATATGGTAGGAAGTCCTCTTTTCACATTATACATAAAAATAATTTATGTGTTAATTTTTAAAAAATTTGCCATAGCTTCGCTGCTATTAATGATAATTTTTAATAATTTTGAAAAGCATAAGGTTTAGTAATACAATATGATAGAATAACTATCATTTAGACTAATATCCAATTTATGGACTTAATCCCTAAGTTTATCATAATTTAAGTAACATAAAAGCATTAAAAAGCTATTTCTTTGGCCTCTAATTTGACTAGCATAGAGTTTACTTTTAGAATTAAGAATTGCTCCATGAGAAGCATCATTTGAATATAGAATTGGTCATAGGAATGACCATTCTTTGGGGGGGAGAGAGAGATATGCTTAAAAAATATTTTAATTTAAGCATAAATGTAAACTTTATGTGATTAATCATTAAAATTCATTAGAGAGCTTCATTTGCATTGAAGAAAATAGATTGATTACTCCAAAATATCTCATTTTTTTAGGTAATATTTCATAATTTTTAACTAGTAAATCTTGTACTCAGAGTTAACTCTTCATCTTATGTGGGCATTTACTCATTTTTGGGTATTTTCTTTTATTCATTGGATTTATCTCATCCCAACACTTGGATTAATCTTATTGGTCTATAGGAACCTTAATTGGACCATAATCCAAAAATTTCAAAAAATCTTGACCCTTAGCCTAAGGTCTTTTATATAAATTTTAATTGATTCCTAATGCACCTTGGAAAATTTATTTTGATTTTCTATTTCAGGAAAAAATATTTTTGATATTTGTAGAATTTATATATCAAAAAATATCTCAATATTGAATTACCACTCTCTATAAATTTTTATCTCACTAGAAAAAATAAAAAAATAATATTTTCTTGTATTCTCAGAAACAGGGAATGATTACAGGGGATTGAAGTAAATTTTATTCATTAGTCAGGCTGAGGAGGAATCTTACAAAGTGTATGCACATGCATAGGCGAGTGTGTGAACAATGGGACGTGCACGTGCATATGGGGTAAGTGGTAGGGGTACACATGTGGGTGTGCATGTGCATGGTGTGTAATTGTCTATGCACATGGAAATGGGAATGCATATGCATATAAAAATGTAGAATGCATGTGTGAATGTGCATGTGCACGTGTGCATGGATGTGCATGTGTGAATGTGCATGTGCACGTGTGCATGGATGTGAATGTGTAAGGGGCAAGGTGCACGCGTGTGTGGATGTGAATGTGTAAGAGGTGAGGTGTACGCATGTAAGGGGCGAGGTGCACGCACAATTATAAAGGGGACACGTACGGTGAAACTGGGAGTGTGATAAATATGAAGGTGTTGTACACGTGTGAGTGAAAGTCTAGGAGTCGTGTACATGCACGGGTGAACAGTGTATACAAAGGGGTGTGTGCAAGTGAGTGTAAATGGGTGAAGGTGTATAAATATGTGGATCTACAGACGTGCAAATATGTGTGCATGTGGTATAAATGTGCATGTTTTTAGTTGTTTTTTATGATTCTTGATACGTTTTTTGGTTTTTTTAGTGTTTTTTATCACTCGATAAAACACTTGAGCGGGGGTTACACATGCTTTGTGCAGGCAATGGTGGAGAATCATACTTGATACGTTTTTGGTTTTTTTTAGTGTTTTTTTATCATTCTTGATAAAAACACTTGAGTAGGAGTTACATGTGCTTTGGCAACAACTCAGTACGAGAGAGAGAGAGAGAGAGAGAGAGAGAGAGAGAGAGAGAGAGAGAGAGAGAGAGAGAGGGGGGGGGGAGGGGAGGGAGGGAGGGAGGGAGGGAGGGAGATAAAGTAAGCATTTTAGTAGCAATCTTGAATGCTTAACTATGTGTATGCTAAGAATACAGCCAATGTAACAGTAAGAGCACAAGACATCATTTTGGGCTTTGCCCTACAGAGTGCATAAGTGATGGACACACATTAAAGAGTTCAACCCACAGACCTTCACCCAGGTGTTTTAAGACTCCTTAGGTGTTTATGCATCCTGTATATGCACAATTACAGAATCTGTCACATTGATAGACAACCAATATAGCTCCTTTATGGCTCTTTCATGCCATACTTTATATGCTTGCACTTGTTGAGAAGTGGGATTTCTTTCACCGATCTCTAGCTCCTTTTTTTCACATGTGATGAACTTCCAATATAAAGTATGGCTCTTTCATGCCATACTTTATATGCTTGCACTTGTTGAGAAGTGGGATTTCCTTCACCAATGTCTAGCTCCTTTTTTTCACATGTGATGAACTTCCAATATTCTTTTACCATAAGGAAATGGTTATCCTGAACTTCCATGCTTAGAAGTTATTCTTATCTAACTTTTTGCTTGACGTGAAGAAAGGCTACGATCAGCTAAGAATGCATTTTTCTTGGAAGGGAATACCAAACAAAGCAAGAATTGATAGAATCAAGGTTGCTCTTTGAAACTGTTGTTGAGTGTATGGTGCCTATGCTAGAATAAAATGGTTCCTTCCTTATAACTTCACAACCCCAACTTCTCATATCAAAGTCATTATCCTCATTTAAGCTAATAATCTTGGATTTCTGAATGGTGAATCTAGATCTAGAGGAATCCACAAAAAGTTATACTATTTTGTAAAGCATTCCTTGGATTAGCATTATTAGCCTTGAGAAATAAAAGTGAATTGTCAGCAAAGCACTGAATCATCAACTGCTCCTCCCCATCCTTCAACCTCAACCCAATCCCCAACCCTCTTCCACAAGCATCTCCCGGAGCCACAATCAAGGGGTGAGAAGTAATGGCAAATAGCAAGGGGACCAGAGGACATCCTTGCCTCACAAATCTTTTAATTTCAAGTCCCCCCACTAACTTGCCATTCAGCAACAACTTGGAGTGACCACCAATGATGAGAGTGTAGATGCAAGTGGCCATCTTGCTTCCCAAACCTAACTAATCATGACCTTGGCTACAAAAGACCAGTTGACCTTGTCATAGGCTTTCTCCAAGTCCAACTATAGAATTACACACTTCTAACCTATTCTCTAAGCCACTTCCTTGCCCATCAAGGCATTAAAAATGATGCCATATATGGACCTTCCTTTGATAAACCCATATTTCTTCCTAGAAATCACCTCTTGCAAAGTAGGGCTGATCCTCATAGCAATGACTTTTTCTAGAACCTTATAGACCACAGTAATTAAGAAGAGTGACAGGTCTCTAGTGGGGTGGAACCTGTGAGACAAGCAACTTATTTAGGGATTATCTTCACAACCCCCTCCTTCAGATCATTATCCAACCTCCCTGCGGCAAAGGCTTTCTTACATATGTACTCCACACTAGGTCCTTGTTGAGAGAGGGCCAAAAGGCAATGAAGAATTCCACAAACAACCCATCTCACCCAAGAGACTTCTTCTCCTTCCCACAAACAACCCATCTCACCCAGGAGACTTCTCCTTCCCAAGCTTCTCTGTAGAGCCAACCAACACTCTTCCATCTCCATCTCTCTTTCTAACCATCTAGCTCTATCAATCTCCACACTCTTACTAACCATGCTTAGCAAGATGCTCTCTGCCTGAAACCTTATTTAGGAGATATCCTCCTTCAGGCTCCATGTGGCCCCTAGAAACTCCACCCACTTTAGAGCAATCTAATTAATATCAACAATCTCTTGGCCTCTCTCATCCCTAATTTTCCCTATTACTTTCATATTCCCTTTCTCCTTAGCTAAACCAAATAGATATATGGTTGGCTTCGTCCTGTTATTAAAAGCTTTCCACTTGTCTCCCTTTTCTATTTACTTATCCAACTTATCCAACTTATCATCTTCATGCTTCAGATGAGCTTGGAATTCAATGTATTGATTAACCTTTACCTCAGAGAGACCTCCAACCAGTCTCTTCCCTTGTAAATGCTCCAACAACTCACTCCAAACCCTCCTCTCATGTCTCTTCTCTTTAGTCCTTAATTTGCCTACTCTCATGTCTCTTCTCTTTAGTCCTTAATTTGCCTACTCTCCTAACAATTCATTGAATGTCTAGTTTGGCAAGGGCATTGAATGTCTAGTTTAGCAATCCATTCCCACATCTCACCTCTTATCTTATGGTTATGAGCTCCATATACATTGACTATCCACACCCTCTCCTCATCCACTTGGATTTTAACTCCCAAAATTCTACCATTGGGATGATTAGCTATAATGCTAGGTTTTAATTACTTCCTAATGATATTCAAACCCACTAAAGCTTGATTTCACTCCCCCATACAAAACCATCCAATCCAAAAAACTATCATGTCTTCAACACTCCAAACCAAACAGATTATGTTCTTGAACTGCCATCATTGACATGCCCCAAGCTTTCACTAGCCCCGAAAATGCCGAGTTCTTCTTCTTGTCCTTTAATCCTTTCATATTCCAGGTACAGCCCCTCACTTCACAGATCCTATTCATTCAAGAGTAGTAGTCGGTACCATATCCACTTATGTCTTATCTTCCACAATGGGCCCTCCTCCCAAGTCTCCCCTGTTGAATATCCCTCCATGTAGTCTTAACCTGCCAATTAAATATGCCCATGGAAGACATTTCACTATCATCTACTCCAAGTAGGCTTAAGGGATTAGAATAGAGAGAAGGTCCCGACCCATCTAGGAATTTGCCACCCAATTCTCCCTTCTCCTGAGATTTGTTTTGACTTTTTCTTGCCTCCCCTTTAAATTGTCTAAGACTACATCCCCCTTTTGCTTTATCCCTTTCCTTAGTCCACAAGGGATGTTTTTTGTGAGCATTTTCTAGCTTTTTTGAAATCGAGCAAGAAGATTCTAAAAAGATTCCCTCCCCCTCCATCAAGAGAGAGAGAGAGAGAGAGAGGAAAGAAGAGAGAGAGAGAGAGAGAGAGAGAGAGAGAGAGAGAGAGAGAAAGAAAAACAAGATAACATTACATCCTCTAGATTGAGGTTATTGCTTCCAAGTGAAATAAAACCAAATTCATTCACATACAACTTCCAAATACAACTCTTTAGTCAGAACTATTGTACACCATCTTGTTTACTTCCATGGGCTTCGCTTGTCCTCCCGGGGTGAAGGCATAAAGTAAGCGAATGGTGTTTGTTCCCTATCACACTTCCTCAAGAAAGAAATGCTCGATCGCATCATCAATAAAACCATGGGCTCGCTATATCACAATTAAGCCCACCACTTTAGTCTTTACTTGAGAAATATCATCATCACTACAGGAAGTGGTAAGGATGTGAGACCTTCCCATGCTTGTGCACCATCTACGGTCGTTTGCTTCACCTCCGCATTAGTGGCCTCCCTCGTAATACACGTAGTAACAACTTTTGCAACAAACAAAAAAAAGTGGGAGAGGTGTACTCTAATTTTGCAACAAACAAAAAAAACACATTTCTCTTTTTTAATGATAATAATAAAGGCATCTTCCCTCAATTTTTTACACCACATAATAAAGGTATCTTTCTGTACTTTTTTAGGGAAGAGTGAGTATGTATTGTTTCTTTTTGTACAAGCAATTTTAGAAAAGGCTTCATGTGCTTTGTGGCCCACCTTGCCTCTTTCTTCTCTCTCTCCCTAATTGTTCCCCTCTCATTTCCCTAAGATTTCTAACTGTTTAATGCTTGTAATGTGAATACCATTCATCAATAGAAGACAATGTTCTGCAGTACCATACCATTCTATTGATGATTGAATACCATTCATCAAGAACGCATTTTTTAGCGAGCAATTTCCAGCGCGAATCTTCCAAATTGGCAAGTGCTTTTTTCCTCTCTCTCTCTCTCTCTCTCTCTCTCTCTCTCTCTCTCTCTCTCTCTCTCTCTCTCTCTCTCTCTCTCTCTCTCTCTCTCTCTCTACTCTCTTCGTAGTATGTATCTCTCTCCCTCACTCACATTTTCTCCTCTCCATACCCAATCCCTACACTCCCTATACTCCCTCTTTCTCTATTGTCCCACTCTATCTCTCTCTCACTCCCTAATTTACACTCTCCTTCTCCCCCTCTCTCCAACATCTCTCTATACACCACCTCTCTCTCCCCCTCACTTGTTCTTTCACACCCTTAGAACAAAATCTTAGTAGTACAACATCCTTGCAACAGCAAAAAAATGGACAAATGGATAAATACATTAGTGAAGAAAGTGTAGCATTCTATTCCATCCATTAATCACACATAATGTTTAAAGTGTTGCAATCCCTTCCATCCATAAAAAGTCATATCATTACATACAAAAAAGGTCTTCATACTCTAATTGGGCAAGGACATTAGCCATTGAAGTTTTGGAATCCATTTCCATCCATATTGTTCACAAGCCAAGTTTAAAAAACCAAAAAAAGGTCAGCCTAATACAAATGTTTGTACTTTCTTAGGACAACTCCGAGTATGTCTTGTGTCTATTCAAAGCCTTAGCAACATACCTTTTAGTCAACATTGATTGATGAATAAACATATTCTCATTTTGGCTGAGGCTGAGAACCCTCAAGTACACAAAGTATAGGTGCTTGCATGCAAGATATGGCTTCCTCTTTTCAATCCTTCCTATGAAATCCAGACAAGTGCATGTTGGATGGCCTTTGATATGTATATCATAAACACCAACTTCTATGCCTTCCCCAAAAGTTTCTATAGTGAAAACCTCATGTTGTTTAGACTCAATCACCATTTCTTGTGTTACCCTTGCTTTCATTTTGAGAGCTCTTTTAATTCTTGTTGCTTCTTGCTCTGAGATGTTAGGCCTGTATCTCATGCATTGCCCCTCTCGAGATGTGACATTTGCTGCTGTTGTTTCCTCCTTTCGAATCTCCTAGCTCACTCCTTGTATTGTAAAGGAGGATATCTTTCCTTCCACTTTCTTCATTTGAAAATTGTAACCTGCAACAAGAAGCAATGCATCGACCTCATCTTTTGAGAGTTTGTTTGGTATCCTCTGCCACACAGGCCAAACTGAAGGGACTTTGTGTGGAGGATGATCAATGTTCTTATCAATGGCCCATGTGTGCATTACATCTATGTTGCAAAACCACATCATCTGACTAGTCTTCCTAGCCACATGAGACCTTGTTGAAAAAAACGAGGGAGTAGGTGCCCCCTTTGCACATCCCACAATAGTTCGCCCACCTTTTCCCATCCTTCCTAAATGCCCCAGACATTTAACCCTAAAATTTTCTAGAGTCCTCCTAATTACCCAGAAGGTTTGATGTATTGGTGCTTTCACCACACTAGTATATGTGGATTCACTACCCGCACTTGTCTCTTCATCTAAGAAATGAATCTTTCTAGGTCTTCCAATTGGTTTTCTATCTCGAATATGCACATTGAACTCTGGCCTATGGCTTGTATCATCCTCCACATCAATTACTATAGAAGATTGCCTCTTATGCCTTGTTGACTCTCGATCACCACTTAAAGGAGTTAGTGCCTTATACATGGGAGTACCTGCAATGCTGCTTTTGATAGTCCGTATAACCTGTGCTGGACTAGGAGTGGTAGAATTTGCCCTTTCAACAAGCTTCTTAAGACTAGGCCCTGCTCCAATGTGTTTGCCAAGGTTGTAAGAATTCTATTTTGCACTTTGCAAGAGGCATTGGCCATGTCTGTAACACAAGCATCATATAATGATATTCTTTGCTTGACCCCCCCCCCCCCGTCCCCCCCGCGGCGGCTAGCCAACTTCCATGCCTGGATTCTGATAAGTTTGAGCATGATGTGCATGCTTGATCATTACTCTTCTCTACATGCAATAATTACTCAAATAAGCCAATGACAATAATTTCTCCAAGGTTATGTTTCCAAAAACCCAAACTTAACAAGAGATAGGGGTAGTAGTCATACATAAATCATTATATTGCCCCAATGGGCAATACGAATTTTCCACCAACTGAACCATACGTCCATAGCAGGAATGTCTCGATCACTCACATTGCCACTTCGCCCACCATTGTCGCATGACATGAGCCTGTGCTTGTGCTACTATTTTTGTCATTGTCATTGTCATTCGTCATTGCTCACACATGTTCTTGTATACACCTTGGACTGCTTTCATAACATACTTTATGGTATGAAGGTTGAGGCTTTGTGCCCAGTGGAACAAGCATGACTGTTCTCAACCCTTCATCTCTAGTCCTTCATTGTATACTTCTCTTATGGCATTCCAATTTGCTTGGGCTGTCATGAACCCAAAAAAATCGGCCTTCTCAAATCCATGTGTCACCATGACATTATTCAAGCATTCCCAAAATAAGACTTGGGAGGTCTTGTCCTCCTCTTTCATTTCACATGCTACTGTAAGAAGCTCCTGCAAGCTACCACACAAAAACAACAAAAAAGTGATGACATGATGTACATTTAATGCTATTATAGTGTTTTCATAAATGAATTCCTTCCTACCTTGGATTGTACACATGGCATGCCATTGTCACCCAATCTAGAATGTGATGTGTGTGGTCAAATTGTATACAAGCTCTCCTTAGATCACCATTGCCAGAATGCCTCATTCTATTTATAAGATCAACACCTAATGTAGGTCCCTTTGTTGACATCTTGAAGACAAAACATCGATTAGATTCACTCCCTTGGCTTGGAAATCTGCTTCTATGAAAGAAATCATAGGTACAATCCCTCTTCAACTGCAATAAATCATCATAGCCAAAAGACCCGATTGGAGGACCCTTACGTGCTTGTAATATTGACCTGCAAAACCTGTAAAATACAATTGGTTAAATAAGCTCAAACCACCTCTTCAAGTAATTCTCAATGCATACTTACTTATTATTTTCAACTAGAGGCCCAAGCTCCTCCAACACATCGCTGAACTCCTTTTCCAAGGTGCTCTGCATGGCCTCCTTCCCTTACCAATGATGTCATAACCAACTCTTTCGCTACACACATTTGCACCCTTCTTGGACCGGCATTCTTATCAACACTAACCACATTTTCCACCATTTCTCTTGTATTGTCCAATAATTTCTTCGATGTTCTTGCCTGCACAGTGTGTGAATGATTGCCCACATGTATCATTAATCGAGTGAGGGTCTCATCACTAGGCATGAAATAATACACATAACAACCACATGATCCCTTGCATGTAGCTGGCTTCCTGCAATAGTGGCAAATGATCTTCCCATTATGTATGGCTGGGAGGCCCACTATGCAAGTCATCTTCATGCATCCTTTGAAATAACTATCATTGCTAATGCCAGTGTTTAAATACCAGGGACAAGTTATATTTGGACACTCCTTTTGAAAGGAAACATTTGAAGTGGCTAGCTTTGTCCACATATGACCATCTAACTTGTGGTCCATCCCTGCCATTGCTGAACCAGATCCCTTTATGTTTGGAAACTCGAATATCACATCTCCATCATAAAACCTTGAAAGCTCTTCAACTTGTACAACTCGTTGAATTCGCCGCACAAGCTTTGTCAAAGTGGTGTCCTTCTTCACCTGTAAGCAACAAATCCACGGTACTCTTACTATTGTGACGAGAAAGTGATCCTGTCTAAGGAACCTTTGTCCGTAAACTATGAGGGACTTTCAAGATCCACAAACACCTGACTACACATGGGTGTATGACATTCTGAAGCGAATGTCACCTCATACAAGAGAGAAAATGACCCCTCAAGGATATAGAGGTCATTACCCTCCATATCTTGATGTGGAATAAGGCTCACATGCTTTTCCTCATCCTCTCTATGAATGATGGCATCTAAGGACTTGAACTCCTTAGGATGAGATTTTTGATAAGGTTTTGTCAATATCAACAATTTCAAAGAGTTGAGAGCTCAATGGATACATCAATGGTAGCAAAGTCAAAAGGTTCTACTAGAGTCTCTATTTTATAATAGCTTGATATTGAGTCCTTGTTGCAACAATAACCAGGGCCTTCTACAATTTGTGGCATCTATGAGTTATTAGGAAATGGCTACAAGAAACTAGTAAAAGCAAATCATCCCCAAGCCCTTGTAAATCCTTATCTTTCAACATTAGGCCGCTTAACACCGTTTCATCACCCATATTGTGTCAATGGCTATCTGCTACTTACTTGTATGTGGTTTAGTAGGGCATGCACTAATAGGTGACTTGGAAATGATCACTAGAACAATGGGTTAATGCACATGAATAATGGGCAAGAAGGCTATGTGTGAGCAATTGCCAGGATGGCTATGCATGATCAATGGGTGAATGGTTCGAGAGTAAGCCCTCTTGCGGTGGCCACCTTAGGACAACAAGATACAGACCTAAGAACTCAAAGGGTACAACCTAATAGGAATAGCAATATATGATGATGAAAAACTAGCCATTTCACACTCTCTTGACAGCACTTAGCATCTCACACTTGATGATTTAAAGCCAACAAGGAAGGATCGGTGCTTATGCAAATTTATATCATCTAGGCTATGGAGAATACACTTGGGGATCTCCACTTCTCAAAGCCATAAACCAAAATATTGTATAAGTGAATCTTGAGTGTCTACAAATATTAACATATATAGGCAATAGGATTTGGGTTCTATTTCTATGGTGGGTATTTAAGAGCTCCACAATTACCAACCGAGAAATTGAGACCCATGGTTAAAGTATGGCCATGTTAATATGGGCAAGAGTTTGGGTGGCATGCCTGTGTTTCGCCATGCTTTCATCAAGCGTTTCTTCATGCTTGCGTTTCGCCATGCTTTAGTGGAAAGCATTCAGGGGTAGACCATCCTACATCCTACTTATCTTCTTTAGCTGGCTCATCGTCCTCTCCATCTCTGGGCTGTATAGCGCCGGCTCTGCATGATCCATCGTACACCTTGCTCACTTCGCGGGGTGAGTGGATTCTTCTTCGATAAGCTCCTGATTCACACCCTCTCTTAAGCTCCTTATCCATGCCTTCATCGGTTTAGGCTCGAAGCATATTAGGTTCATGCCCTCTCTTAAGCTTCATCGGTTCAGGCTCAAGGCTGACGTGGCCATAAGCTGCCACGTCAGATTGCCAAGCATCGGCGGCGGCAATCTGATGCGTGGCAGACGTAAGAGTAATATTTGCTCTCATCTCATATGAGTAAGGCTAAAAATGTGCTCGCAGCCTCCTTTGCGAAGAGCTTTTCTTCACCTCCATGTCCGAACGGGGAGTGCTTTCCCATGTCCTCCGCTGTCGTCACATGAACTTGTAGTGCCACATCAAATTACCGATCTCGTCAGCAATTTGACGTGGCATATCTACCAAACACGAGCATCCTCCAAGCTTCGAGAAGCCAACAAATAAGTAGATTGGCCGGGAGACATTTCTGTAGGCCTTCTAATAGCGCAACTATAAGAACTGGAGAGTTAAAAACACTACAATTATTGTCTGGGGAGAGTGTAGTTGAACTTATGGTATGCTCACCATAGTGCTCATGGCCTGCCTGTCCAACAACCCCAGTGATTTTATGGTGGGCCATTGGGTGTTACAAGCATTGTTGCCCAGGTCCACACAAGAGAAAATCCAAGAAAGCCAGAGGCCAGCCCCACCACTTTGTTGGAATTCCAAGAGCTGGCCTCCTGGCTTGAGAATGCACGCCTGATGTTTGAGGGCAACTTAGAGTCTACTTCAACCGCCTACCTAGACGCCCAAATTGCCCTCCCTGAAGACAAAGATTAGAGGATGCCATATCTGACGTGCATGACTTCAATGCATGGAACATAACACTTAATGCATGGCTATAGTGCATGGCTTCAATGCATGGAACACAACACTCAATGCATGGCTTAAATGCATGGATCAAGACAATTTGTTCAATTCATTTACTTCTTTTAACCAAATTTTTGCAACTGCTGCTGCAGGCACATCCCAAAGGGCTCGAGGTTTCAGCATAAAGGAAAGATTACTTGGAAGTTGAGTAAAACATTAAGTGATTTCATCATTTCATTTTATATATTTAAGACAGAGCTTTGATCTAGATAAGCATTCAATGTCATTAACAAGAGTAATAAGCATGTATTGTTAAAGCCCTCTCTAGATGGAGTTGAGTTCTATGCACCTATACATTCACATCTAGTAAGTTACTAAAACTTTGGAGTCTATTTACAATTTTTGGGAACATTGCTTTGATGAAATGAGGTGCTATCAACTTAACCCTTGCTTAGTTGCTTATCTTCACAAGGAAGATTCGCAAGAGTGTGTGTTTAGTGCCGTTGTTGCTGGCATGCCAGTCTTAGTTTTGGGTAGAGTAATTTGTTAGAATGGTCTTAGTTTTAGGTAGAGTAATTTGTTATTTCAAAAAATTCCTACTCACCTTAGAGTTTTTGTCACTCACCTCCCAATAATTGGCCAGCTATATAGGTCAATAAGTTGCATTTTTGGATCTACGGTCTATTTTGGGACTGTTTTATGGGCCATTTAGGAGCCCAACAGGTGCCCAAGGTACCCAAGACATGCACCCATGGGTGGGACACCTTTTGGGAACTATATGAAAGTGTTTGAAGCCTTTCTTCAGGTTGAAAAGGTAAAGCCGATTTTAACCTCAATTGGTTAAAAGAAGTAAATGAATTGATCAAGACACTTAATGCATGGCTATAGTGCATGGCTTTAATGCATGGAACACAACACTCAATGCATAGCTTGAATGCATGGATCAAGACACTTAATGCATGGCTTGTGTAGTAAGGGCCTTCACAGACATCTCCCAACCAAACAAGGCCTTTTTTATGGGCCTTAGTGAAATGGGCATCTGTTCTTAATTTTTCAAAATGTGTCTATTTACCTTTCAAGTATCTTTACCAATTTGTAAAGATATTAAATTATGTAGTGATGCTCATTATTTACCACTACAAGTTATATGTAATGAGTAGATTTGCAATACCACCTAAATTATGTTTTGTTCTAGTACTTGAGGGTAATTCATTCTCATGTTTGGAAGTTATGTAGTAGTCAACAATTACTTCATTGTTTCACATATATTCTGCCTTATGTGTGACCATAGTTTAAGTAACCGTAGTTAAATTAGGTTTTTTTATCATTATTACTTTTTACTAATTGAGATTATTATTATTTATAAATATAGAGCAAACCCACTACAAACTACATCATTCCATTGTAGCCTCCTTTCCAAACCCTCCCCCTTGCCAGGTTTTCCCTCCCTCTCTCTCTCTCTCTCTCTCTCTCTCTCTCTCTCTCTCTCTCTCCCTTCCTTCGTATTTATTTTTTTGATCATCATGGTGTTTTGTCTTTTAAGAGCCTAACAAGGCTTGTTGTATGTGTTGTGCCTTCAGATTGGCCTTTACATGAGGGTAGAAGATGGCTCCTAAAACTCGTTCTAAGAAGGCTCATACACAACATGATGTGGTGGATGTCTCTCAACCAGAAGGATCCAAAAGCACACCGAAGTGCCACGTGTGAGTGAGGAAGCCTCTGCAATACTCACACCCGTAGTGGATAGTCATGTTAGTGGCTCAATGACCTCCCAAAGGTCTAGGAAAAGGCTAGTTCGTGAAGACCCACCAACAGAAGATGTGCCTTCTTTGCCAGATGAGTTTGGTCGGTTGGTGACTACAAAACTATTGCAAGATTTGTTGTCCGAGCATTTTGTGAACAAGGAAGAAAGGCTTACAGGGGTACCATTGTGTAGGCTTTTGGTGAACCCAGCCATAAGGACCACAGATGATCATCTAAGAGAGCTCGAGGAGAGTTTTGATCATGGGTATATGCCTACACAGGCTGAATTTATTGTGTCAGAGAGTTTTCCAGGAGAACAGCCAGTGGAATTTAACCCTCAAGAAGCAAAATGGACTAATGGTTTTGGGACAAATCAGTCACATCGTTTCAATGTGGCAGTATGCATATCTCCTTATCTTTATTTTATTGATGCTATTTTATTTCGTGGTTTTTACACATGACGATTGTGTTATGTGTTTCTGTAATTTGTAGACGATGAATTCACAGATGTGGAAACACCTTCATAACAAGAAACTTATCATATGGGATGGAAACCATAGGGTAGTTGCATGGACTAATGCAATATTTAAAAGTAAGTACAACTTATCTCAATGCTTTACTCTTTTGTTTCCATTACCTATGTTGGTTTGATCTTGCCTTTGATTGTAGAGTGGGATAAATTCCCCGAAAGATATCCATTAGTTCGTTGTCATGTCATTGCCTTCACTAAGGAAGAGGAGGCCGAGCTATTAATGTACCTAGTGAACCTAAAGAGGTGACTTCGTGAATTGACCTAAATTTATTGCATATATTTTATAGTGTAGCATGTCTTTGACCTTGTATGAGGTACTTTAGTAGAGTGACACACGTGCATGTGCCTCAAATGATGGCCCATGATGTTTTTTTAATGCAAAGGTTTGGGCTTGCCAACCCAACCACCTTACTCGATAAGCTCACAGACAAGCAGCAAAAATGAGCTGAACTCATCATGACACGTGATAAGCACAAGCCAAGGTCAAGCTGGTGCAAGGTGCCCATGACCTTATACTAATTTGTATTCCAGGTATGCTATTTTTTCTTGCCTATTTGTAGCAGTTGCTTTACTTTTGAAACTTCACATCTTAATATATGAAGCTTTGATGCTTGAGTGAAATAGGAGGAGTTCAAAACAACATTAAACGCGAGGACACATCAATTGCCTAGTGCAAGCGATCGCACAAAAGACAAGGAGAAGGCATACCAAACACATTTGAAGGATGTAGAAAAGGTATTCACCAAAAGGGGGTATCTCTTGGCGGCCATTTCCAATCTTGCAAATGGAAAGGGATTCTTCGATATAATTTTCAAATACCAAGATTGGAATATGAAAGGCCAACAAATGACCATGGATAAGTTACAACTTTTGGGGCACTCAATCTTGCCTGAGAGAAAGTAAGTGTCCAATACATAAGTTTGAAAGAACATGCATATATCTCTCTTGCACACAACCCTTATAATGTAATTTTAATTTCATCAGGAAGGCAAAGATTGCACACAACCCTTATAATTTTATTTTAATTTCATCAGGAAGGCAAAGATTGTACAAGTAATTGCGGGTGGAAAACAAGCAATGATAGATGCAGGTTATGGTCATAGTGACCTTACATTCCGATCTTTCTTATGTAAATTTGTTTATTGGTATTTCCTGAAACAAAAAACATTGGAGATATTGCTTGGCATTTAGTGTGTCTGTTGTTTGCAGAGGTTCAAAAGACTCATGAGGATGCAGTGAATCTTGGAGCTAAACCATTCTTGACTTACCTCAAGGAGTGCAAAAATAAGCATTTTGCATATGCGTTTGGATCATGACTTTCTATTATAAAGCCTTCTTATTTAGCAGATGCTATGCCACACATGATGTCAACTACCCGACGAGTTTTATATAGGTATGAAACGAACATACATTAGTGCTTTGAATATGTATATATTATATTTATGTTGACATATGTTCGAATAGGTGGTGGCTAACATTTAAAGAGCAAGTTGATGTCCCTTCCCTCCACCGTCCAGCCAAAGAATGGGTCACTAGTGAGGTGGAAGATACGCGCATTTATCCTAAGATTTGGATTTAAGATCTCACAGGGATAAAGCAATGGGAATTATGCCCATGGTGGGTGGAATATGAAAACAACACATCCACCCGAAAAGAAAGATTTGTGGACAAGTAAGTGAAGTAGTATTCATTTCTTTACAACAATTCATATTGACATCATAAAATAATGATAAGTATTAGCGTAGGGCTTCATGGAAGTAAAAGCTCCAAAGATAAAGCAAAAGCACGTGTACCACAAGGCAAATGTAAAGATCAAGCACCAAAAAAGCCCAAAAGGGTAAGAGACCTCCAACAAAAAAGGTAAAAACTCAAAAGAAGAAGGGGGAAGGCTAACAAGGGGAGTCAAGCAGTGAAGCAAAGGGAGAGGAGTCTCCATCAAAATTTGGCCCATCAGATAAGGGAGATGAAGTGCACTCCGAATCTAAGCATTCAAAAAAAAAGACAATTGAGATCTCGAGCATCACACTCCAATAGGGATACATCTAGTTTTGCTGGTCCTCCACCTAGTAAGTCATTCTCTTTCTAAGAATATTTTAATCATTGCAAGTTTCATGCAATGCTCTTTTCTTGGGTTTTTAATATTCTATTTTGATTTAAAATAGCATCTCAAGATATAATTTGAATTTGTGAAATCATGTTCAAGATGGTAGGGAATGTATCTAATTTTTTTCACTTTGCAGGTGATTGCTTGGAACTTTCACTTTGCAGGTGATTGCTTGGAACTTTCACCATGGGAGGGGGACCTAGTTCTTGATTGCTTTGCAGGGACAAGTAGCATGGCAAAGGCATGCAAGCAAATGCTCTAACATTGTATAAGCATTGAGGATGATTTAGTATGCCATGAAATTGAATTGGGAGGGCTTGAAGACCTTAGTGACAATAAATTCATTGGCAAGGAGACAGAGGCATTACAAAGAGCACAAGTGGAACCTATGAGATGGCAACTCTGCGACCTTTGCCACCATGGAATCAAGGTCTTAGGCCATATGCACATCCCTCCCCATCTATGCCACCTCCGTTTTATTCATCTAATGCACCATTTCCTTACCATGTTCCTCCACCTTTTATGCCAATCCCGACATATCCTCCAAATTGGATAGCATCATTACAGCCCCTTCCTTCTCAAGGGCCACATAACAAAATCAGGAGCTCGAGTATGCCTCCACATACTTGAATGACTCTAGAAATGGAGGTTTTATTTTTCACTACAATTCTCATGACATCTTCTTTTGTTATTTATGAATGACTCTAGGAATGGAGATTTTATTTTGTTATTTTGAACTGTATTCTCATGGCATCTACTTTTGAACTACGATTCTCATGGCATATTCTTTTGACATTGTATGAATGAGACTCTAGTAATGGAGGGTTTATATTGATATTGATATTTTGAATGAGACTCTAGTAATGGAGGGTTTATATTGATATTTTAAATCATCAATTGTAGTTTGCATGACATTTTCTATTGTAATTGTTTTATATTGAGGGTTTAAATTGATATTTTGAATCATCAATTGTAATTTGTATGACATAATATATTGTAATTGTTTTATGCATGGAGAGAGGGAGAGGGAGAGGGAGAGAGAGAGAGAGAGAGAGAGAGAGAGAGGGGAGGGGCGTATCTTGTACCTTGTATAGTAATTTTGAGTTGCATCAACAGATAAGGAGTTAACATAGGGTGTAAAGAGATAGAAAATAAGATAGGGGTTTTAAAGAGAGAGAGGGAGAGCATGGATGTAAGAGATAGAAAATAAGATAGGGGGGTTTAAAGAGAGAGAGGGAGAGCATGGATGTAAGAGTGAGATCGAGAGAGAGGATGAAAGATGGTGAGAATGTAAGGGAGAGAGTGCGAGAGTGAGGGAGTGAGAGTAGAGAGAGAGTAGAGAGAGAAAAAAGCGCTCGCTGTGGAAAATTCTCGCCAAAAAATTTTCCCCATTCATCAATAGAAAACAATGTTCTGCAAAACTATACCTATTTGAAAATGCACAATCTATAGTGAGAGGGGGGAGAGGGGGGAGAGGAAGATTTTGCACAATTGAATCCTCTACAATGAGCTTCCACACTGAGGTTACAAAAGTCCCAAAATACTACAAGACATGAAGTTAGAAAATTTGGCATGTGAAATTACATGCATTAAATGGCCTAAATTAGAGTAGGTTCTCCTACGAAACAAGGAACTATAGAGCTCCAACTCCGATAGGATAGGTTGGTGGATGAACATATTCTCATTCTAGCTCAAGCCAAGAACACACAAATAAATGAAGAGCAAGTGCTTGCATGCAAGATACAACTTCTTTTTGGATTCTCTAATCTGCACCCATACATCACGATTCGTCTTTCACATGCACATTGTATTTTTCGACATGTGCATCATACCTATGTGATTCGATCTTGAAAACTTCATGCTTATGCTCTAGCCTTTGCACTTCTTCTACCACCGTAGCTTTCATTTTCAAAGTGGCCTTTATTTTTTTGCCACTTCCTCTGATATCGACGTGCGGTACTTAACTCTTATGCCATTTCACATGCCTAAGCCACCTGCCTCTGTGTTAGTAGTAGACCCATATGGTGGTTATTTATTACTACTATTGTAAAGAACCTTGTAGCCGCACCGCTACTAGGTGGGGTGGTGTTACAGGTATATATTTTTTTATATTTTTGATGAATTAATAATCGAAGAAAAATATGCTTGCTTTAATGTGTGCAGGAATCAGCTTAATGGAATGTGCAAATGTGCACAAGATTATTATATGTAAAAATGTGCACAAAGTTATTTTATGTAACAAGGCCCACGAGCAATTATATTTGGGCAAAGGTTTTTATATGTACAAACCTTAGGGATTTTGATATGATTAAAAATATGTAAAAAAATACCCCAAAAGTGAGAAAAGCAAGCTCAATTTTGTACGCTCATCTATTCTTAGCTCCTTGGGCTATTTTTATGAATAAAATTCTCTAAATACTCAAGTCGTGGAAGTGGAGCTACATGCTTGAGGGGGGAGATTGCACCCAATCTGGTTTACTATGTGGTATTCTCTATCCTTTACTTTTGATGGGGTGATGTTATTCTAATTCTTTTCTCTTGTGTTATGCTAACTTATTTAATTACCAATTTTAATTCAAGTCTTTGTTCAAATTATGATGTAATTTGTGAGATTTTTAATGAATTCTTTCAAGAAGTACAAAAGGGTCCCGTGACAGTGGTATCAGAGCTTTGGTTTAATTTAATCTTCTTGAAGCGGTCAAAGACTTGTGGACAAATAGCTTTGGTTTAATTTAATCTTCTTGAAGCGGTCAAAGACTTGTGGACAAAGAGGTGAAAGAGACAAAGGCACAAGTGATTTTGATCATTTTTTTGAATTTAAATTGAATAAGAACATGTTTATAGATTTATGTTTATATATGGTTGAAAGAAGCTTGTTTTTAACCATTGGATAACAAATCTCCATCAATCTATTGCCCAAAGGGTAAGTTGGGTGGAAAACCATTAGTGGGTTTCCGAAAACCACAAAACCACCTTCTCAACACTAATCCTCTTCATAATCTATCAGTATGGATTGAATTAGCAAGGAGAGGAGCATGGAGAGCCATAACCAGATTGTTAAACTGCTACGAACTACAAGAAATCCATCATGGAAGGTCTGGAGAGTTTCTAGCTTTCAATTTGCTTTTCTTCAATTACAAATCATTGAAGCACAGTATGGGAAATTAAAACCCAAATTTTATTCATTTCCTCTCTCTCAAATTCTCCGATTCGGCAACATTAGCAGCTAATTCATCTTCTTTTCCCCCCTTGCGCTAGCCCCACCGACGAACACATAGTAACAATGGCAAGGGGCAGCGTCGATTTTCCTTTGTGTTCCCTCTTGTTTTCGACTGCGCGCTGCACACCGATTAGCCGGCCCAAAAACTTTGCTAAGATTTTTAATATTAAAGCTTTAAAAAGCTACTTTGTTACGCTTTTTAATATTAAAGCTTTAGTGCTACGTCGTCGATTAACTCCGTAAGCTTTATTAATAAAGCTGCGCTGGTGTTAAGCTTTGTTAAGCTTTATATAAAAGGCTGTTATATATATATATATATATATATATATATAACTCAAAAAGAGAAAACTTCATAATTTCTCTTATAGAAGAGAGAAAACCCATAGCTTCTTTAAAGTAAGTTTTTGCTAAAAGGTTTTAAAAATCCTATCCTCATCAATTTAAAAGAATTTTTTTTTGAAAGAACTCATCACTCCCCAAAAAAGAAAATCATTCAGAAAGAAATTCAAGAATCTCAAATCTTTCAGAGGACGGAATTGAAACCATCATTTCGTGCTGATTTATAAGCTAAAACTCTCCATCTTAATTTAGTTGCAATGGCTGCTTTACCCATTCTGCCCACCATGATTCAAGAACAAATCTTAGCACTTCAAGAACAAATTGCTAGTGACCGAGCAGTTCTCCAAAAAAAATAAAATTAAATGTGCTTATAATCACTTCATCAAAAGTGCTGCCTTATGGTGGAATGTGATCAAACAAGGTGAACATAGACCTTTAACATGGAAAAAGTTCTAAAAACTCTTAAAGAAACATTTCCTACCTTCACAATACAAAGCTAAGACTCGACAACGATGGTCTGTGGACAGGTTTTGGAAAACTTTATTACAAATGCACGTAATCGAGAAGGTTCGCACACTAAGGATCAAAGAAGAAAGCTCATAGCAGGTTTGAAACCTATAATTCCATTTGAGGTAAATATGTTCCAATCACATTCTCTTAGCTCAGCTATTTATTTAGCCTTGAATTGTGAAAAGAAAAATGATTTTTCTAAGAAAACAATGACTCCCCAAACCTCAGCATTAACATCTAAGAAAACAATAACTCCCCAAACCTCAGCATTAACATCTTTGAACCCTAAAACCTCTCTGGAATCATTTGACACATCTTTTAATAACCATAGCACATGTATTAACACTAAGATAGATGATTCACAAAAAGCTAATAAACATGATTCCAAGTGTAACAAGATTGGACAAATCACATTAAATTGTCCATGAAAGTCAAAGTTTATTTTATTAGGACTCAATATGATTGATGAAGATGAAGAAGAAGAATAACACGACTACTCGGACTCTTGAGGTAACATATTTATTGTATTTGATTATTCAACACTTTTTGGTAAACTCAAGGAAAGTTTTTATGCATCAAAAGTAGAACTTCTTGAAGGAACTAGCCCTTCCATCTTGAATTATACTTTATGAATTTTTCACTATGTATTAATTTTGTGGTATGGAACACGAGATTAATCCTATGTGAAGGATTCCGATACTTATCTCTACATCTATGTGGGATAATTTTTGGTGGTATGGGACACTAGAATTTATTACACATAGAAGACCAACATGTGCAATGGGATGCGCAGTATCATCACGTGTTTCTATATGACCTAGTTTTTCCATTTTCTACACGTCTCTAAACCACTCAGCATGACTAGTCATGTGGTTAGAGGCTCTATAATCCACATACCATATATCTTAAGCATCCCCTTTTGTGGAATTGAGCATGTGCTACATCACAAAGATCTCACTTATGTCATTCACCACCATGTTTACTAGATGATGCATAGTTGTCCTTGATATAATGTATTTTGTTAAGGAACATACTTGAATTTATATAGTATATGATAATTGATCTCCTTTGCTCGCATAAGCAAACAAGAATTTGAGGTCAGTTGCTTATCCAAGCAGGAGGGATGTTACATAATGTCCACCCTTTAGTTGTAGGGGACGCCCGGACGCTAGTGTGCCATCCTAGTGAATTGGTATCGTGGGTGAATCCACATTAAATACTGATTGGTATTGGCATGGCTTGAGACCATGCTTGGGTGTTGTTAAAGTGTAACAAGTAGTACCATGCTTAACAACTATATTATGGTCAAGTGAAACAAGTGGACTATGCTTGACAACTGCACATGGTCGAAGTGAAACAAGTGGTTTATGTAACTGATGTGCCATGCTCATTGGAGTGTGACAAGTGGCAACTAACAGTATGCTAGATGATGTGTACATAATGATAATCTCATCATAATGAAACAAGTGATGAATATATACTGTGTTTGTGCCTATCAATGTATCATATTGGGATTAATGGTATACTAGGCAATTAATTGGGATATGTTTACAGAAACAAGTGATGAGCAATGTGTGTGTGTCACACATAAGGGATCTTGTCTATATCATATTATTTTTTATTATTATTTGTGATTTGATGATGGTGCGAGGATCACCAATTTAGATGTCGCACGAGATTTTTATTGTTGTAGCTTTTCTTTTACACAACTGAGGATAGTTGCTTCCTCAAATAGGAGGACTGTTACAAGTATACATTTTTTCATATTTTTTATAAATTAATAATCGAAGAAAAATATGCTTGATTTAATGTGCAGGAATCGGCTTAATGGAATGTGAAAATGTGCACAAGATTATTATATGTGAAAATGTGCACACAAAGTTAGTAACAAGGCCCACTAGCAATTATATTTGGGCAAAGGTTTTTATATGTACAAAATATGTAAAGAAATACCCCAAAAGTGGGAAAAGCAAGCCCAATTTTGTACGCTCATCTATTCTTATCTCCTTGGGCTATTTTTATGAATAAAATTCTCTAAATAGTTGTGGAAGTGGAGCTACACACTTGAGGGGAGAGATTGCACCCATGAAACCAAAGAAATCTACCCTTTCATAACCATGGTTTTCCATCACCTCATTGATGCACTCCCAAAACAAGCATTGGGCCTCCATATCCTCATCTTTCATTTCACATGTCATAATTGTTAGAAGATCTTACATGTTGCATGAAAACGCAAGTCATTTACGATGTAGCATAGCTAAAATCCTTTGAGTACATTTATTATGACATTTGTAATATGCTACCTTGGATCATACATATGACAAGGCATGGTCACCCAATCTGATGTTCATCGGGTGTGGTCGAATTGTATCCATGCATGTCGTAGGTCCCCAGAGCCAGTCCGTTGCATTCAATTCACAAAATCCAACCCAGAAGTGAGTCCAATGGTGGCCATCTTTAAAAAAAAGCATTTCTCACCTATGGATCCTTGTCCTAGGAACCTGCTTCCATGGAAAAAGTGGTAAGTGCACTCTCGTTTCAGCTTTAGAAGTGCATCTAAGCCAAATGTGTCCTTAGAAGTCCATTGTTGGGCTGCAGTTACTGACCTCTAAAACCTAATAATCAAATTATTCAGGATTTATACTTCACTTATCTAGATTTTTATAACTCATTTATAAAAACATAACTATCCAACCAATTTAATTTACCAACTATCTTCCACTAGCAGTCCCATCTCCTCTGGAATGTTGATGAACTCTTATTCCCTAATGAAATGTGAGGAACCACCTTCTTGCACTAGCGCTACCATCACAATTTCTTTTGCCACACACATTTATACCTTTTTTTTCCCTAGCATTGCAATCTACTCCAAACACCCTAGACACCATTTACTTTGTTTAATCAGTTAGTGCCTTTGATGTGCCTTCCCGTACATTATGTTGATGGATACCGATGTGTATCATTAATCACCTCATTGTCTCGTCGGAGGGAATCACATAATAGATGTAGCAATTGCATGTAGCGATGCACATCGCTGCTGCTGGCACTGAGTGGTAATGGCAAAGGATCTTTCTATGGAGTGTGTCAAAGAAGCCATTGCCTAGGTAGTTTTAAGTGTGTGAATAAGCCCGCACCTAAAGAACCATAGGGTCTCAAACACATCACATTTTAGTGGGAGCATGCTAAAGTCACCGACCACCATTGGAAGGAAATGTTGGAGGTTTTGTGGCTTTGACCACCAGTGGGGATCATACTTATGCTCCATGGAGTCCATTCCTACACGTGATCCCATGATTGGTGGGAACTCAAATGCAAATATCACTATGATATTATCTAGGAATATCCTTGACCTTGATAACCTCTTTGACATTCAACAAAATCTTTGTTAATGTGTTTCCCTTCTTCATGCTCCAAAGGTACTTCAAGATGCTCTTGCCCTCTCCTCTTCTTGCAACAACAATGGATGACGTTGATGCACCGATTTTGTTGTTATCTTGTAAGGGACTGCATAAATCTATCACATTTGGAAAATGCTCGCTGAAGCTCCCGCCTCCCCTCTCCCTGCTCGCGATTCTGCATAGCGCTTGTCGTCCCCCCCTGCCTGCTCGCCCCCCCGCCTTCCCCTCGCTCCTTCCCCCCTCCGCCTTCCCTGCATTGCCCGCCGCCTGTTTTTTTAGCCCCCCCCGCCTGCTTCCGCTACTGCGCCCCCCCCCTTTTTGTTCCGCCTCGCTTCCTCTCCTCGCGCCTTCCCCCTTGTCTTCGCGCCCCCCTCCCCTCTGCTGCGCCTCATCCCCCCCTCCGCCTGCTGGCTTCCTCCCTTCCCTCTTGCGCGCAGCCCCCGCCTCCCCCCTTTTTTAGGGTTTTTTTTCTTTTTTCTCCTTCGCCTTCTCCCACCCCCCTCCTTCTTGCTTCCGCCCCCCCTTGGGGTTTTGTTTTCCTTTTTCGCTCCGTATCCCGCCTCTCTGTGTGCAGTTCGGTTCCAGCAGGATCCCGCCTTCGCCTCGCCTTCACCGCAGCTTCAGACTCTGATGGAGGCTCCTCCCGCCCCGCCTCAGAGGGACTCATCCGCAGCCCCCTCACCCGCCCCCCTGAGGTCACCCCCATCAGGCTTTCTCTTTCGCCGGAAGAGGAAGCGAGCCTCACCGCAGAGGTGGAACGCCTCCAGGCTCATTCCACCATCTGCCGTATAGTCGGCACTTGCCCCAGCAGAGGGGAGATCATGGGTCTTCTTCAGGCCCGCCTTCTTGCAGATGTGGGCAAGATCCTGGATGTACAGCTTCTTGGCCGGGGACATTATCAGATCAAGTTCGAGGCCGCCCAGAGCGTTGCCAAGGTCCTTGCCATGAGTCCCCTTGACATCAGGGGTGCTCGGGCTTTCTTCAGACCTTGGCAGCATGGATTTGACCCAGCAGCGGGCGGAGCAGGGAGAGCGCCTCTTCCATGTTACAGTTTGTTTCCCTGGTCTCCGCCGGGAGTATCTTCCGCTCCTCTCCAGGCTCGGAGCATTGGTGGGCTCGGTACTAGAGACGGGCCCCTCAGCAGCTTCAGTGGTGGCCAGAGCAGCTGGGCTACCTTCGGTCAGAGTGTTGGTGTCTGACATCTCCTCCCTTCCAAGGTCATTCAGCTACCTAGGATAGGGGGGGTGGATAGATCAGAGAGTGGAGTTCTCGGGGCTCCCGAACTAGTGCTTCATTTGCAGGCAGGTCGGTCATCTGGCCAAGCCTGCCCTCGCAGGAGACCTCGACCCTCACCACAGCAGCAGGCTACTGATGGCCCGCCCATAGATTCGGCTCGGCAGGCTCCCTCCGGGACACCTGCTCAGGCCATAGAGACCTCGGAGTGGCAGCCTGGACAGGGGCGCCGCCGAGGGAGACAGACACAGCAGCACGCCCAGAGACCGCTCTGCAGCAGCAGCCACAGTCTCAGCCTCACTGCGTTCCCGTGAGGAACAGCTTTGCTCCCCTTCAGGAGGAGACCCCTGCAGCGACTGCTGAGGACCATGAGATGCCAGCACCCCCTCCTTCACCCCCCCACCCCCATCCCCTCCCACCGCCTTGCCTCCTCCCGTCTCCGCTCCGGTTTCGGCAGTGGCTCCCTCTCCACCTCCCTCGCCTCCCCCTCCTCCCCCTCCGCCCGCCTCACCTTCCCGGGAGGCACTGGCAGTTCCCTGGCGCTCACCTGCAGTCCGAAGAGCGCTGAGCACTGACCTCGCTCGAGCATCACAGAGGAGACCTATGTCGATTAGGGCCTCACGGATTTCATCTATCCGCAATCGGCTGAGTCGCCTTGGCATTAGACAGCGCTCGGAGGCTTTTGATTATACCTTCACACGGATTTTTGGAGCAGAGGGCCCCCATGAGCCAGCACCGATCCGAGTTCATGTAGTGATACCTCCGACCTGCGGGGAGGAGGCACTAGACTCAGCGGTGGCCTTCTCGTTCCCTCTATGTGGACCTTGTGACCGGGAGTGGACTCTAAGCTCGCTCTCAGCACTTTGAAGACTCAGGCAGTTGAGTTTTCTCATCACATGAGCGATCTGGAGGTGACAGATGTGATAGGCCGACTTTGGAGTTGGCTCATTTTTTCTTGGATCCCGGGAGTGTGGATACCTCAGGGATTCGGCATTTGGTCGTGCGCATAGTGGCAGACTTGGCACGCAACCCTGGATATGTGAGTATACACGAGGTTGCTCTGTCAGAGCAGGAGGCAGTCGCCATGGGCCACAGCCACCACTGGCGCCTGATCCGGGATTCTTGCAGTACACCGGGTGGGCAGATTCGCAGCCATTCGGATGGGGACTACTCTCCATCCAAGCCGCTTGCAAAGGCCCGCCGTACGGCTGAGACAGCATCCACCTCAGCAGGGCATCCATGAGGATCATCTCATGGAATGTACAGGGCCTTGGCGGAGCACACTTTATACGCTATCGAGGTTGCTTGAGGCAAGAGCTTCAGAGATGCCTGGTTGGTGGTAGCATTGATATTTTGATGATGCAGGAGCACCACTTGGGTGAGAGCAGGATCCGGAGATATGGTTCGGTGATGCCTGGTAGATGGGACACTTTTTGGTCTACAGGGTTTGGTCCTTTGGGTGGACAGGGAGGAGTATGCATGGTTATTGCAGATGTATGGCGGCAGGCCATTGTGGATCGAGGGATCATTGTGCCTGGTAGAGCACAATATGTCATTCTGAGGATGCATGATGAGCTATTGGGTGTGCTCAACATCTATGCGCCCAATCATGCTAGTGCCAGAGTAGAGTTCTGGACTCAGGTTACAGATGCATTGCCAGAGGCCGCACATTGGTGTGTTGGGGGAGACTTCAACATGCTTGAGGACCCGGCAGATAGGGTGGGAGGCAGTCATGTTACAGTGCACGGCACGGAGCTTGCAGCTTGGGACCGGTTTTGCATGTCACTGAGGATCACTGATGCATGGCAGCATGGGGCTTTCTCCCGGTCTCAGGACAGTCTTAGTTTCTCTCGGTCGGATCGCCGGCAGGGAGGGACTAATCTATCACGGATTGATCGCTTTTATGTGGGCGACTGGTTAGGGGAGCGAAGGGGCTCCGTCGGCATTCTCGTTGGCACCTCATTTTCAGATCATGCGCCAGTTATATTGACATTGGAGGAGGGGACACGGGAGCCCAGCTTGCAGTTGAGGATCCCAGAGAGGGTACTTACAGATCCCAGTCTCGCTGAGGACATTGAGAGGATCTGGCATGATAGTCAGTGCTCTGACCAGGATGCAGCGGGCCAGTGTGCCCAGGGACTCATTGATCTTAGCTCTTTTCTACACGCTGCAGCTTTGACACGACTGGGAGAGATTCGCGAGCGGGAGCAACGGCTGAGACGCAGCCTTGCTTCGCTACAGCGCCTTCAGGAGCAGCAGCCTGCATGTGAGTGGGTGGCGTCCCAGCTGAGCCAGGCACGCCAGGAGGTTAGAGAGGTAGAGGAGCAGAGACATGAGTTTTACTATCGTCGTCAGGCCTCTCAGTGGACGCAGCTTGGTGATAGAGTGACTGGAGAGTTTTTTGAGATCACTGGACCCCGTCATGCGCGAGCAGGAGTCCGCTAGCTTGGTAGACTGGATGGATCGGTAGCTACTGAGCTCGGGGAGATCAGAGCCATTGCTACTGCATTTTATAGTGACCTGCTTTCAGCGGAGCAAGCCACTGAGGATCGAGATGTTTGCAGACAGACTGTGTGGGCCCATGTGCAGAGGAGGGTCACAGACCATATGCGTACAGTTCTAGGTGCGCCTCTGTCAGAGATTGAGCTTGCCGAGGCCTTGAGGGTCCTGCCCGCGACATAGTTGCCCAGGGGAGGACGGACTGACGCCGGCCTTTTTTATGCGCTATTGGGACCTTTTGGGGCCAGGCCTCCGCAGGGGCTTTCAGCATGTTTTAGACACTGGGGTGATGCCGCAGAGCTTTTCAGAGGGCTTGATCTATCTTATCCCCAAGGGGGAGGGAGTAGCAGATGACATTCGGCATTGGAGGCCTATTACGATCCTCAATACTGTCTACAAGGTCTTAGCAAAGGCCTTGAGTTTGAGGATCCAGTCCTTCCTGGGGGAGTTGATTCATGCTACTCAGACAGGATTTGTCAAGGAGCGCAGTATCCTTGACAACATCTTTACTTTCTAGGAGGCGACGGCCCGAGCTAGATTTCTTGGCGAGGACTTGGTCGTGATGCTTCTCGATTTTGAGAAGGCATACGATAGAGTTGATTGGGGTTTCTTAGAGGGCACTATGCTTTGCCTGGGCTTTGAGCCAGGATGGATCAGAGGGGTGCCAGCTCTGTATTCCACAGCTCGCAGCCAGGTATTGATTGCAGGAGGACGGGGGCCGAGTTTTGAGCTGACCAGATCAGTCCGTCCCAGGGGTGTCCTCTCGCCCCTTTCCTTTTTCTCTTCTTTGCGGAGGCTATGAGTATGTATTTGATGGCAGAAGAGGTTGGTTTGAGAGGACTGCAGCTCCCAGTCCGGGGGGAGGACCTGCTTGATGCTGAGTTTGCAGACGACATGGGCTTATTTTTGCATGGCCATGAGGCCAATCTTATTCGGGCTGAGCAGTCGCTCCAGGTTTTTAGTGCAGCTTCGGGAGCATTGATCAATTGGCGCAAGACAGTGGCCTTTTGGATCAGTAGTGTTCCCACTCCGGCATGGACCCCGAACCCCAGTTTTAGATGGATTCCTCCAGGCACAGCAGTGCGGTATTTGGGATGCCAGATTGGCCTAGATTTGTCACCTGAGCAGCAGATTGCCCCGCTTCTTCTGAGCATTCGGAAGAAGCTATTGTATTGGAGTACAACTCGACTATCCTTGGCTGGGAGGGTGGTGGTGGCAAATCAGGTGCTATTAGCGACCATGTGGTACATTACGTCTTGCTGGATTTTCTCGAGCTCTTGCATCAGCCAGGTACAGAGGCTGATCAGGAACTTTCTGTGGTCTGGGAGGGACGGTCAGCCAGCTCGGGCAAAGGTTGCATGGGCAGTTATTACACTTCCGCTGGCTCAGGGTGGTTTGGGCATTATAGATCCAGTCGATCAGAGTAGAGCCTTATTGGGGAAGCTTATTGTTCGGGGGTTGCTTCCAGGCACTGAGCCTTGGAAAGAGCTCCTCTTGCAGTGACTGCAGGCTCGGGCGCCCCCAGCAGGGGGTACTTGGGCACCAGAGATTCGCTGGATCTTCATAGAGATGAGGAGGACAGGCCTCGGTAGAGGATGGGAGGACAGATTTGCTTTGAGTATCCTGAGAGCTTGGGAGCTGCTGAGACCGGGGCTCTCTCAGCGGCCTCCTTCTTGTGTTGAGGAGCGGGCCAGACAGCCGCTCATCTGGAGCCCAGCGGTTCGCACGGAGCAGGGTCATATGCTGGGTTCTCGGCCTCGTCTAGCCTGGGGACCTTTAGCGGTAGGCCCAGCTCGTAGTTTTGGAGACTGGCAGGCTTTCTACAGTCTACCAGAGGAGATCCAGGTGGAGAGGCTGAGTCACTTCAGAGGGGGGTTGATTATGAGGGATGATATACAGGAGGCACTCACAGAGGAGTGGTTCACGCCTCTCGAGCCAGTGGCCCCACGGTGGATGGGAGCCTTTACACAGTTGGAGATCCGGGTAGTGGCCGCCGCTTCTCGGAAGTGGCATATTGACCCCGACCCTACTGATGTGCTCCGGGATTGGCGCATATGGGCATATGCAGCGCGCCCCTTGGCCCGGCTACAGTGGGACCCCGAGGAGTACGAGTGGCATGATCCTTATGCATCCCTTGAGGCCACAGAGATCACCTTTTTCCAGTATACTGTTCGGCTGGGGTGGCATATTTTGACAGCGAGGAGGACGGTTTCTCCAGCGACAGCGGGGCATTGGCGACTACAGGGACTCTCACAAGAGTTCCTGGAGGATTTCTGGGCTCGGCTCTGGGCTAGTCGGCAGGCCCGCAGGATCTCGGCTTTTCAGTGAGGGGCTCAGCAGTTGGCACTTGGCTTGTTTACAGCGGTCTTCCGACGGCCTGCGTCCGATGCGGCCACCCTATGGAGACACAGAGACATTGCCTTTGGGACTGCCCTCAGGCACAGCAGATTTGGCTGCGGATGCTGCGTATTCTGGTCCCCCTCTCTCCAGAGGGTATGTTTACGTGGGGTGCCGCTGCTTGGTCGACTTTGTCAGGGCCTGCTATGGGCTATGAGATGGAGCAGGGCAGTCAGGCCATCAGATTTATTAGGGGCCAGCCTCGCCTGGTTCTGGCACCGGATTTCTCGTCCGCCAGCTAGACACAGGAGAGGGATCTACGATGGGAGCTCCTCAGCAGCCTCACCATCTGGTTCACCTGGAGGGCCCGGTGCTTTACGGCCTTTGAGGGGAGATTGGAGCCACCAGCAGAGACTGTACGGGGGATTTGGTAGGAGTTGATCCACACCCTGCGAGGACAGTACGACCGCATCCCCGAGGAGACTCGGATGAGGTGATCTTACGGCGCCAGGCCTTTCACACCACTTGGCGCTGTGGCCCTTTCTACACCTTACACACGGGATCCCCCCGTTGGCACTACAGGCCACCTGTTTGGCTCTTCCCCCCCCTATTGTATGATTTAGCCGCTCAGTTCTTTGTACTGATGCTTGTATTTTGCAGCACCTAGGGAGAGTCTCTTGGGCTGCCATGATGTATTCGCTGCTCTATCTCTCTTAGGAGCAGGAGAGATCTTTTGTAGCCCTACGGGCATTTTTATATAACTAATGAAAGGATCTTTTCTCGAAAAAAAAAAATCTATCACATTTGATTGAGTTAGAAGTCCTCATGGTGGGCTATCTAAGATGGCTATTGGTTGTGGGTTTGATTTTAACGAAGCATCAACTATTGCGGAGTAATTGGTTGGCCACTACGCCCCCTAAATGCCCTCACATGCCCTCTTGAGCCCTCACATGTGCCCTCAAATGCCCATAAGTAATCTCACACTCCCTCTTGAGCCATCACACACCCTTAGGCGTCCTCACATGCTCTTTCTTCCATATCTCCCACTCCCCCCCTCCCCCTTATACTCTTTCCACTCTCTCCCTCTCACCCTCTCAAATACTCTAGATCCCCTCAATCTTTTCATCTCAAACTCTCGCCTCCTCAAACATAATGCCTCCCCAAATACGATTAAAATCAAAGGGCTTCACTGAAAATCCAGATGAGATTGCAGTATCGCAAGATGTGGGTATGTCACAAGTTACCACATCAAGCAAGGTCACTCTAATACATTTGGATTACAGTTGGGTGTGACGCTTGATCCTACAATGCCCAACAAAAATCGTGTTGCGAGCAGTGGTGCCACAATTGTTGAAGAAGAGGAGTCCATAAAGGAGAGTTTTGGCTAAATGGTTAATCGACACATCTCCACGAATTGACACCACCTTCCTAGAGTGCATTAATGTTGCCTCCTTGCAAACTCTGCAATCGACACATCTCCATGAATTGGGTGGAGGATCACTTGGTTGATAATAAACACCACCTTCCTAGAGTGCCTTTATGTCGCCTCCTTGCAAACCCTGCAATCCATACGAATGAGGATTGCATCGAAGGGTTGATTAAAAACATGGAAGATAGCACATACTAGATGACAATGGAGGTATCATTGTCTCTGAGATTTTCCCTGGCCAAGAGCCCCTTTCATTCAACTATCGAAGTGCACATAGTCACGACCTATCATTGTCCAGAGAGTTTGACACAATACTAGAGGAGACAGAAAGATGCCAAAACATGATCGAGAAGATGTTTGTTGTCTAGGATGGAAACCATCGATTCAAATCATGGCATGAATGGGCAAGAACCACTCGAGCTGATAGAGAGAAGGTCCAAAGGTGAATTGTAGGGTGATTTGATTCCTTCAAGAGGAGGAGGCTGAGTTCTTAATGGTGCTCCGCATGATAAACAAGTAAGTGGACTTGTATCTTGTATGATGTCTTACCCATGCCCGTCACCCTCTCCATTCATTGTGGTTATATAGTTTGCAATCCACTTATATGTTATGTTGTTCCAGGAATCTTGCACTATTGCAACGATTCATGGGATCGTTGATGAGGTTGGGAATCATGGACATGTATGATAGCCTTGGAGGCCTACGCTTGGTGTGTGAAGATTTTTCGAGAAATCTTGCTCTCTCCAAGACCGAGAATGTTATTCCCCGATGGAATGTATTTAGGGAGGTGCTTGTGGAGTTAGTCTTTGTACTCACTTTAGAGTTTTTACATGCCAACGGCACTATGGTTTGTTCTCTACGTGCATAGCACTTGGGAATTGTTGTGCGAGAGGCAAAAACTTACAACATTACATTGCACAGGACTTTGTTCTTATGCGTCCCCCAATACATGTATCTCATGTCATAAGATAGACGAGGAGAGGTGAGTGAGAGTGATTTTTCTAAGTGAACAACCATGATTTCCTTAACTTGCTTACATGTGTGTGCACGTAGGTCACTGTTTAGGTCATCACCATATTTACACACCCCCATCAAAGTACGTCTAGTCGACCAAAGTATGATAGGTAGGAGGTGAGGTAGTTGCTGACCATTCAGGTTTTGAGGTGGATGATGATATCCTCATAGAGCCTAAACTGTAAGAGGGAACCCAGCCATACATGGTGGATGTAGACGAGAATCCCATTCGATATGTTATTGAGCGCATAGCGAGGCTTCACAAGATAAGTAGAGCACTCACTTCATTACAGTTCGTTTCAAGTAGTGTAATCGTTATATATTCATTGTCTTTTTCATTATTATTCGTTCATTTATATATGTTAATGAAAGATTTTACTATGGCACATGGTTACTCGGGATATTCACCGATCGAGGGGATGCAGTCCTAGATTGCTTTACCAAAACTAGGACCCTTTGCTAGAGCATGCAAGGGACTACATCACCATTACATCAACGTGTGGAGTGCAACGAGGTGTACTTTAGTTCTTGTATACGACCACTTTTGCACTTTCTCGATGATTTAGGGCAACAATATTTTAAGGGTGACATCAGTGACAATACTTGACGGGAGCAACAAAGGACGTGGGGACATCGTCTCTACATGTTCCTCAACACCCTCCTCCACCTACCTCAATAGCCACTCGGTGTTCCAAGGGAGCCCCCATTTTGACCTGTTATACCACATATGTTCCCCGTGACTTCTTTTATAATGCCCTCATCATGGACGCGACATCTCAAGCTTGTGAGGCCAGTATTCCCACCTGCACCGTTTGGATAAAGCTTCATGTATACAACCACCTTTTTGATGTATTTTATCTCTTGTAATGACAAAAATATATTGATTTACACATTATTGTGATGCACTTTTGTACAGTTAAATTATATCTATGACATTATTTTTTGGTTTTGCTATAATCATTTAGATAATTGAATTAAAAATAAAGAGAAACAGAGCAAGATGTATAGAGATGGAGAGGGAGAGAGAGTGTGTGAGTGAGTGAAAGAGAGAAAGTTTGGGTGAGAGAGAGACTGTGTTGTTGTCTTTATAAGCTAAAAAGTCACATGCATAGACATTTGATACTTTTAAAAGTTATTTTTATATTAAATTTCTGAGACCTTATAAATAGAATAGAGATTGCCATGTTCCACTACTCTTATTCGAGGGATACATCCCACCCTACCCACCCCTTATTTCTTTATATTGCCATAGGCTAGGTAAAAACTCTATTATCATGGATTCATCCACTAATTCCTCTAATAATACGGCGTTTGCAAGCATCCTAAGTAGAGCTCTTGCATCTTTTATGCACCTCAAAGAAAAAGAACCAAGATCAGATGCCCTTATGGAAGAATGGACAACAACGTCTAAAGCGCAGGAGCTCTACAAGAAGCTCATAACAACAGAGAAGGTGGTAGACCTTGCAGACAAGATCATGCTAGAGGGGAAAGCGGCAACAACCATTGGGATGTGGAGAGCCTTTGGCATCATTGAAGAGGAAAAAGAGACTCCTCTTCGAGGAGAAGTTGCCACCTTCATTGTAAATTTAGGGTAGATGAAAAAGGCCAAGATGATA
Source organism: Cibotium barometz (assembly GCF_041138505.1). NCBI lineage: Eukaryota > Viridiplantae > Streptophyta > Polypodiopsida > Cyatheales > Cibotiaceae > Cibotium > Cibotium barometz. Next base: position 27,701,584 of record NC_141051.1, read on the forward strand.
GTTAAGGTCCCACATGCTTTCATGTATTGTTACTTGTGTTCAACATCTCGTAGGGGTTTGTCATAACATGCTACAGTATTGTAATTTTGCTTTGAAATATAATGGAAGTTTCATCTCTCTATGGTGTCGTTGCAAAAATGATAGTGGCCCATGGAAGTAAACAACATTGTGTACACACATGCTTTCATGTATTGTTGCTTGTGTTCAACATCTCATAGGTGTTTGTCATATTATGCCATAGTCTTGTAATTTTTTTTTGGAATATAATGGAAGTTTCATCTCTCTATGTCATCTTTGTACAAAAGTAATAATGATAGTGGCCCATGGTGTCTTGCGCTCAACATCTCGTAGGTGGTGGTCATAATATGTAGAAGTATTTGAATATATTGGACAATATTGAAAGTTTCATCGTTGCCCCGTCCTTTAAAAAAAACATGCTATGAAATCGGAGAGAGAAAGAGCGAGACAGTAAAGAGAGAAAGAGTAGAGAGAGACAGAAAGAGTTGAGAGAGAAACCGCTCACCTTAAAATCAGAAAACGCTCGCCAAAAAAATACACCCCCTTAGTTTAATCATGCTCTTCAGACCCCCCTTCGAAGCCATCAGCAGGCAAAATGTTTACATTGAATGTAAATATGCCTGAAGAAGTGAGTGCTGCAATGTTTGCAAATGGTTCAACTCCCCTTTCCTTTTTTTTTCATCAAGTTTATCACTGGTCCCGACCTTACTCCCCCCAGATTCCTCCTCCTCCCCATCCATCTCCACGTTTTAACAAGGCCATAATTTCTAGCAAAATTGCCAAAGCCACCACATCTAAAGGAAGCCTCGGGAAAGGCTCCAAATTTTAGTTTGAACTCCAACTTCCCCATCTCCCTTAGCTCCACTTCTAAGACTTTAGGCGTCTCCAGCAAGGTATTCTAGGTGATACAGACTTTATTTGAATGACGTCCATTGTCCTCATCCTTCAAGAAAAATAGCACCGGTCCAATTGCTCTAGCCAAGTTCCCCAAAGTCGGCCTCAGCCACAGTGGGAGCCTCTGAATTTCAACCCACACAAGGCATACCTAACGAAGGCTCTTGTTCACGTCAAACGCGGGGTCAAATGACATAACATACACTAGCTTTTGCCCCCATAAACAATTGGGCTCTTCCAAAGAGATCAACCACGACCTGTCCTTTCACAAAGAGAACATTAAAAAAACCTCTCCCTAAGTAGAAAACTTGTGGCACCTTCTCGTGGAATACTTCTTCCTATAACCACCTCTCTAACTCCGCCTTACTTGGCGGTCTCCCCGAGCACAGCACGATCATGCTACACATTGAAAACAACCCTATTTGCTTCCTCACAAGATCAGAGGAGATATTAGCACATACCTTCTCTTTAGTGAATCCTCCTTGATGTGCCTGGGCGTTTAATCACACAAAAATCCAATCTGATTGCGCCTTCTTCGGCTCTCGATCACCCTCTTCCTCATCTTGGCTTCTCTCCACCTCCCAATCCCCCCATCCAGAGTCACCGAACTGTTCCCAAGCATTGGCCATCAAGAGATAAGAGAAGACATAGATATGGTGAATGAGGATTATGTAGAGGTGATTGGTGAAGAGGACATGAAGACATAGATATGGTGAATGAGGATTATGTAGAGGTGATTGGTGAAGAGGACATGAATTTCATGTGCAACTTAACTCACCTAGGACACCCACTTGCTCCCGTCATCACTCCCTACCTCTATTAATCTTCTCCTCTTCAAGAACAACCTTTAAAAATCTTTAAATAGATACCCATGAAGAAAAGCTAATTAGTGAATAGGATACTTCACGAGTCACAATTTAGAACTTCAATTACTTTAATACACCCTCACAACTAGGTGAATAGGACAACATCACTTACAATTGAGTGAGTAGGACAAACACCTCACGATTGTTTTGAGACCAGAATTCTTCGTTACCCGATATTTGTTTTGAGACCAGAATTCTTCGTTACCCGATATTTTAAGCATTTTTTACATATTTTTGGTGGGCATCTTAGAGGTCTAAGAAGTCTAAAGTTACCAAAAACTTTATGATGAGACATGCCAAGTACCTACCGGGGTCATGGGCAGCCTTGGTGGACAGAGGGACATTGGATGTCCATTCGTGTGGACTCAAGTCACCCTAAATTCAAAATTTTGTTGGGCGGCCTCGGGCGGGCAGGCGGACGGACATTGGAATTTGGATCTCGTCACCCTAAATTCAAACTTGGCAGTTGCATGGCATGATGATGATTTCGTTTTCGTTTGGAGATTTTCTATCTTACCGACTGAACTGCAGATTTCGTTCAGCGCCCTGCGAGGATCATCAGCTCGCACTTCGGTAATGTTACTGTAGCTTTATTTTTTTTTAACAAGTAATTAAGAATGATGGACTTGCTGCTGCTCTCCAGAGTCCACTGTTCATCCCCCATGCATAATCTAATTATCTAAGTATTGCATATATTAAAAAAAAACAATTACTTGCATATATTTTAAAAAAACACAAGCCAAAGTTTAGTAAACACAATTACTTGCCTGTGGTTTAGAATCAGCTTGCATGCAGGCCAGCATGACTCATGAGTCTACAGCCTACAACCAGTCAACCCTCGTTCAAATAAAAGAACGCTCAATTCAAGAAAACACTCGTCTGATCGTATCTGCTGTTGTGGAGTTCAAGGTCGAATTTAAGCAGAAAATACGAAAATCGAGGGCGTGTACCTATCATGATTCATACTGTACAGTGAAATACTTAATTGAGTTTTCTTGAAATAAGATCCCTGTTTTGGAAAAATGCCCCAGCCTCAGGACTCACTGTCAGAGACATGTAGCAAGCTGCAAAATGTGAGCATGTTTCAAATTCAAATTTTGGAATATTCTTGATTTTCCACATTTGTGCTGGTCACTGGCTACCGGCGTATTTGCCGGTTGCTCAATGCTGTTGCCCAATGCCATGCATCAAGATAATAATGACCCCTGAGTCATTCTAACGTCTAAGGTCTTAACAGCCCTGGGCCCTGGCCCCTTTCCCACGCCAAGTTAACTCATCTGTGGAACCATTAAATCTTCACTTTTTGCATTGAATATACTTCCCTGTTTTGGGCTCAGTTGCACTTGCAGCAATTGAAGTGATGTGATATTGTGCAATGTCAATTGTGGAGGTGTGTTTTTGAGTGAGAGGAAAGCTTGGCCCCTTTTGGAACACTTACAAAAAGTGAGGTGTGGTTGCATTTATCCCTCCCACTCCAAGTTAATTGCACAGTAGGAAAGGGTGTAAACTTTCAAAATGAGCATGCGTGAGCCACCCCACAAACTAATGGGCTTTTCCCACGAGCCAAGTTCACTTGGCTGATAGTTGAACCATTAATTTCAACAGAAACGTTAGCAACTTCCCCATAAATGTGCCAAAAGTGGCACAACTTAGGGCGACCCACCACATTGAGATATCAAGCTCAATGTAAGTGCAGATATGTATGACACGTCAGGATGACACTTCCACACTTATGTCACTGGCATGGTTGGGAGATTATGGTTGATATGCCACCTATGGTTTTACAGGCTGACAACCACTTTTGTTACTAGAGTCATGACATAGTCATAGCGCCAACTCATATAGTCGGGTTCATACTATGGACCTTATGTGTTTTAATAGTTTCCCTTATAGTATGTACTCTTATCTTTATGTTCATTAGTCATAGTACCAACTCATATAATTTGGTTCACACTATGGACCTTATGTGTTTTATTACTTTCCTTTATAGTATGTACTCTTGTCTTTTGTAGAGAAGCAAGAAAAAAGAAGAAAAATCAACCATCTATCTCTCTTCTAGTGTGCGTATCTACTCGTGTGTGTGTCTGTGTGAAGAAGTTTGCTTACAAGGAGCTCAAGCTCACCCTGTCTCCTACATTCTTCTCATAGTATTAGAGCGCTAGTTCATGTAACTAGCCAAGAGGTAAGCAAAGGAAGTGATACATGGGTAAGGGTAACTCCATCTCTCTGCATGTAGCTGCTAGTCAACTTTAAACAAGAAAAGCCCTTCTGTCTCATCAATGTTGGGAATGTAGGTAAGTATCAGTGACACATGGCAGTTGTTGTTATCCATGTCCATGGGGAGAGAGGAGGAGAAAGAAAGAACCATTGGCCAAATTCCATGATTAAGGGTGCTAGTGAGGGTAGCTTCAGTGTTAGCCATGGCCATGTACCCTATTGGTCCAAGAAAATTACCCAACAAAAGAAGGGGAAAGAGAACAAGTACTTGTATGTAGAACCCTGTAGAGAGTGTATCCAACCCTGTAGAGAGTGTATCCAACCCTTAAATATATAGAACAAGGGGACATTTTGGTTTTCAAGTTTGATCTCCTAGAAATCTCGTAGTAACACCTATGAAGGCCATTGTTAGGTTCAATGGTGAAGGCTGAGCTATATTTAGATGCAAGGTCTCCTAGAGATCACGTGTGAACATTTTGTGGAGGCCATTATAAAATGAAGGCTTAGTTGTGCACAAGGATGCTTTGCATAGATACGGAGCCCATTCTAGAGGGCACCACAGACTTGAGAGCCGTCTCGTGATGAAAACCACGTTTAGAGATGGAGCCATTTTGTGCAGATCTATGAAGTGTAAGCTCCCATAGTTGAATTCAATGGTTAAAGGCTCATGTGTAGGTAGGTTAGATTTAATCAAAAGGTTAAAGTTAAGGTATAAGCCCATCATTGAATTCAACGCTTAGGTATAGAGCCCATCATTAAATTCAATGCTTAAAGGCTCATGTGTAGGTTCCAAGGGTTCACGTCAATTGGTAGATTAAATTTAATTAAAAAGAGTGGTTTAATATTAACAGAAGGGCTTCCAAAAGGACACTAAGTGTGTGTGTGTGTGTGTGTATAAGAAAATTATTGTGAATATTTTACTTGCATGTGTGTATAATACTAAGTGTGTGTGTGTGTGTGTAATACATAAGAAAATTATTGTGAATATTATACCTGTTTCTTGAAGAAAATGAATTTAGATGGGCATTATATTGGCCTATTTCCATGTATACATTAGTTGCATCCTATAACAATTGCAATGAGAAATTGTCAACCATTTTTAGTTACCATGATGCTTTTATGGTTGCATACATTTCTTTGTTTTTTTTCATTGTTGTGCGTTTGGTAGCTAGAAAGTTTCACTTTGTAACCTTGGTTTCATCTCCAACATATCTTCAATGATGGTGAACCAATGACTTAGGAAATACATCTTAATCCTTTTTTTCTTCTTCTACTAAAGGACATGAAAACATACTCTCTTTTTTTTTTTCAAGTAGCGCTACAAGCTTTTTCCATCTAGGTTGGAAGTCCACCTTGCATAAAAAACAAGTAAAATGTGTGAGTATCTTGATATGAAGATGGTTCGTCTATTGTCAACAACTCAGCACACCCTTACGAGCTTAAGCATGCTCATGAAATAGTTCTCCTTATCTAGTCAAAGTGTGAGGAGCTTGATATGAAGATGGTACATGTATTGTTAACAACTCAACTCACCCTTACGAGCTTCTAAGCATGCTCATGTAATAGTTCTCCTTGTCAAGTCAATGGATCGTGTCAACAATACACACATCCTCTTGAAGAACAATGCTACACAAGGCAGGGGAAAAAGGATTCTATCCTTGGAATTGTGAGTGAGTGAGTGAATGCATGTGTGTGGAGTCGTGAGATGTTTACTTAGCAGATTTAGCTTAGTCATATCTAGATGTTTTGAGGTTCGATTTATAAGAATTTTCTTATGTTAATCAAGTGATTCTTTCAATCCACACTTCCATTCTTCTCTTGAGGTTTTCAATAGATAGAGAAAAGAAAGCTCATTATGACAACTTGGTAACAAACAAGCAAGGGGGACACTCCAAACCAAATGTCCACCCGCCACATAAGTACCAAGTCACATACTGTATGGCTCTATCACAATAATTCATTGTCCTCCACTATCATCTCACTGAAAAATGCTTTACTAAAATGTTCCACTAAGATTATAGTTTCAAGGGGAGACTTTTGCCACCTATACTTTATGTATGGTCTCTCTCTCTCTCTCATGCACACACACACTTAGTATGCATAGTTGTGACTAAGATTCATTTTAGTAATAACTTTACATGTAATAAGCATCGCTGTACTTAGGATGATTAATTTTAGCACAACGAATGCTAGTTAACAAGCTTATGTGCTAAGATTTGTGAGCTGATTGCACTTATTTAATGGCCATAACATTTGATTTGTTTATGTGCAAGGAGTTTGTGAGTTGATTCTTCAGTACTCAATGGCTAGAGCATTTGGTGATAATCACTTTGAAAAATTTTAAAAGTGCACATTTGATGTTATCTTTATCATTATCGTTTATCTTATTGCAATCTTATCTTGTTTCGTTATATCGTCTTTATTTCTTTGTAGCAATAAAAAATGACTTTTCAAAGAGGATCTCAATGATACTTTTGCAAGCCTTTTGCTAAGGGAATCCTTTCCATTAGAATGTTGGCTGCCTAATGATAAGGAGTTTTGGAGCACATGATGTGGCCGCTTAGTTAGCAAAGTGGGCTCTCTTCATGTGTGTAAAGGTCTACCCACACGAATTAACTTCATTCAATGGCCCATATTTTTGGCCTACCTTGCAAAGACATAAATTGTATTAAGTCAAAGAAGGTTTTTGTTTGAATGGATGCCCGTTAACCCATTTTATGCTATTTATTACAATTTGCAATCACTATTGTTCTCTCTCTCTCTCTCTCTCTCTCTCTCTCTCTCTCTCTCTCACACACACACACACACACACACACACACACAGAGGCTAGGTTTTTGTGAACATTTCACTTCTTTCTTAAAGAAAATGATATTGTGTGGGCATTTTATGGTGGGTCAATCTCTATGCACATGTTGGTTGCGTTCCCAGAACAAAGCCAATGGGAAACTGGACACCATTTTTAAGTTCCCATGACACTTTTGTGGTTGCCAATGTCCCACTGTTTTATTGAACCAAGTTGTGAGTTTGGTAGCTAGAAAGTTTAAATTTGCAACCTTTGTTTCATGTTACTTGATTTTGTATCCACCACATATTTTATGATAGTGGACCAATGACAATAAGAAATGGACCAATGATAAATGTATATTTAAGCATAGAGAGGCTAGGAGAAGCAAGTATATGAGTTGAATAAATCTCTCATTACTTCGATAAAAAAAAGAATGTTTTATCGACCGTTTAAATAGGTTGATTCTTAGTAGCCGAGATGGCAATGAAAAAAAAAGAATGTTGGAAGTCCATATGTATAGTTTGCAGGTTTTTTTATGAACAATGGCCAAGGTGCCGTGGCCCTTAATTTCTAGCAAGGGAAAAAAGTTGTGCAAGGTGAATCCCCCCCTGCTTTTTTTTTTCTCCTTGGACTCTTAGAGGCTTTGTGAATCCTTCTCCTTTTACACACACACAATGCTCTACAACTATTCATATGGCCAATTCTTTTGTCTTCAAGCCTTCTAGGTACGTCCAATGACAAGAATTGATCAAATTTGTGTTAAAAAAGAAAAAGAATGTTGCAGGTGCATTATGTATAGTTTGCAGGTATTTAATGGACAATGGCCAAGGTGCCGTGGCCCTTAAGTTCTAGCAAGGGCAAAAAGTTGTGCAAGGTGAATCCCTTTTTCTTCGCTTTTTGCTTCTCCTTTTACACACACAATGCGTGGCAACTTGTAGGTACTTCACTGTATGACCCTTACTTTTCAAAAACTTTGTTTAATACTTAATAAAGGGCCTTTCCACACTGCCGGTCTCTACTTGTGCCTTAGCCTCAGTTTCTGGAACACGTCCTCATAGAGTGCCCGCCCGGGGCCGCCCCCTCTGGTCTGGCGAGACTTCCGATCGTATCATACATTTCTGAACTTGTCCCGCTTCATCATCATCATCCTCAAAGCTCATACACAGCCTCGAAAGCCTTCCATATCTCTGCCCTCTCTAGGACAGAATCATTAGAACCTTATCTTGCATTGTCAGAGCTGCCTGCTCAGCACACTCCAATCCAGGCTTCTCTGTCTTCTATTCTTCTATGATAGCTCAGCATTATCAGGGTTTCCCTTGCCCTTGTCCCTGTCCCAGTCCCTGCAGACTGCCAACTAGCTTCTTCATCATTCTCATCATCATCCATCTTTCTTTCACCTGCATACTCTCTTCTCTGCAGACTAAACCACACTCGACCATTTAATAAGCGCAGAAAAATGCATTCAAAAACTTCTCAGCAGTTTTCTATGGCTCAGAGCTATCGTTTTGGTTCAGGCTAATGAGGACTGATAACCTAAGCTAGCCGTCTTTAACTCTGGAAGAAGTTGACCATGGCTCAGGACATGAGCCTCTGATATTTGATGAAGAAATCAGGATATGGGTGAGAACTACTATTGGTTCCGAGAGCACATACAGTGTAGGCATCGCCACTAAGGCTAGCTGCAATTTCATGCTAGGCAGCGCCACTAAGTCTAGTACACAAACATGAAGCTATGGCTGAGAGCTAGCTTTGAACACCTATAACTTAGAACTACGTCTGAATGTGGAAGAAGAAACAGAAATCTGAGAGCGGCAATAGGAGAACACACAGAGATTAGGTCACGTGTTTAAGATATCTTTGAACACAGAGATTAGATTATACCCTACCTCTAAGAGAACACAGAGAACGATGTCGTGACTAAGCCAAACCTTTGTCAATACTGCAGGAACAAGGCTTAACATAGGCACTGATGTCATAGCTGAGGCTGGCTCTCGGCTTATGGATGGCCATGACCATGGCGAAGAAGATGAAGACAATTGCCTCCTGGTTGTTAGATGTAGCAAAGGCTATGTGCCTTCTCTGAGCCAGTGGACTCTGCATGCCCTCCGAAGCTTGACTTGCCAGAGCAGTTTTGTGAAGAGAAGGAACCCTACCTTGAAGGGAAGAAGACTCCAGAGCCCTGCTGCCGTGGTTGTCCCCCTTCTCCACCGCTCATTCAGCCGTGGCTTGCTGAGCTCTGGCAATGCTAGAGTGAAATCTGATCCCGTCAGATATTTTTCCTCTTTTTGTATGTGTTCACATACCCTCACATACCTTTGAAGTGTGCAATAAGACATGTTAGTAGGTATTGCTTACCATTACAAGTTTATGTGTGCCAGGTTCTGACAGCATAATGAGAGATGTTTATGGGAACCCTGGTGATAGAGTGGATGCTGCCATTGGAGCAAATGATAGTCAAATGAAGGAGAATCTGAGCATTAGTGGACATTCAAGCTTCATTGTAGATGGTTTGATTTCAAAAACTGTAAGCATCAGCTTAGGAGATTCGTCATGCGACCATGGCCATGCCGAAGACATTGCCAGCAGCACGGATGGATCATCTCCCTTGGGATGGCCTCTTGGCAAATCAGATAGTTGCCAGTCAAGGACCTCATCTGTTGTTTCAAAGCCAACAGCCAATGATCTTGGTGCAGTCTGGCAAGAGAAAAGAGAGAAAAGGGAACAGGATCTGTCCGGTATGCTCATCTTGATCTTGTAGCCATACAAAGATTTGTAGTAACTCAACCCTACCAATGTCGCCCACACTTCTGATTTGCAAACTTTGCAAATTGCTATAATTCATAATAAAATTTAGTTCAGTGTCTTCATGATCCATGAGATACTTTAGGAGAGTCGCCCCTGAATGTTCACGTTACAGTGTAGTAAAGGGAAATACTGCTGATGTGAAGCCTCTACTAAGAGAAGAGAAGCAAATGCATGCTCCTTGCATCTTCCACAGCTGCTGGACATGTATAATGCCATCGTTTATTTGCTGGAGGGTTCATGTCCATGTTCATGTGTGTGTGTGTGTGTGCGTGCATGCATATGTCATCATCATCATCATTTCACTGTCTGTATATGCATGCACAAAAAGTGTTGAAGGCAGTGGTGATGCTAGGCCTTGTAATTCATGATCATTTTCTGCAGCTCTAGAAGTGCACTGCATAAAGTATTCATAGTGGGTTAGTGCTGTGTATGTAGACAGTTCTTGTTGGTGATTCTAACCGGCCTTTGTAATGGTAGCTGGTGAGATTTTCTGAGTAATCAGGCCAACTATGAGCTTCCATTGTGAATCTTGGGAAAAAAAATCTTTTACACGCATTGGCAATTCCCTGCACTATCCTCAGCTAAAGAAAAGTAGCTCTGTTGCTTGCTATGCTGACTAGCAGGTCCAGAAACAAGCGTATAGAAATTCAGGCAACTGCAGTCTTAGGTCGCATGCACAACTTTCTCTTGTGGTGTATGTGCCCTAACTGAAGCATAGCTGGGATATAGGAGGATGGTATGGACTATATTTTTGTACACACAACTCTTGTGAACCATATCTGGCACAACAGTGGCACCAAATAGGATAGAGAGGAGCGAGTAAATCTTGAACAGTAGTCGTGATAAGGAAGATCCGAGTGGACAGCAGTGCCAAGAGTGGGCAGAAAAGGCAACTGTGGGCAGGCAATTTTTGGGAGGAGCCAAACAATCAACTAACTCCTGCATTAACCTCATGCATAATTGCCAATGTATTTTGTATTCTGAGTAGCTTATATTGTTGTGCACATGACATGCACTGACGGCAACATTTCTTTCCCACAGTAGTTGAGATGATGAAGGAAAGATTTGCCAAGCTACTTCTTGGTGAAGATATGTCGGGTGGGGCAAAAGGCGTTTGCACGGCTCTTGCAATCTCCAACGCTATAACAAATCTATCTGGTAAGAATAAATCTTACCTTCCACACGAATACAAATTAAGCTTTTGAATATTGATCTTAGTAGACTCTAGGTTGTTCAGTCAAGGTATTGGCTTCACTGACTTCAAAACTTACAGCCTCCATCTTTGGGGAGCTTTGGAGACTTGAACCTCTTTCGCTGGAGCGCAAGGCAATGTGGAGACGAGAACTGGAGTGGCTGATTTCTGTAGCGGACCATATCGTAGAACTTGTGCCTTCATGGCAAAAGTTCGCAGATGGTAGCAGTTTTGAGGTAATCACATCCCTTCTCATTTTTCTCTTTACTCTAGCCTGTCAGTAAATGCTAAACTCATCTTTCCTGTACTCACCTAGTGTTTGTATACAATATGATGCAGGTAATGATTAGCAAGCCTCGTGCTGATGTCCATACCAATCTTCCCGCACTTCGCAAACTAGATGCAATGCTTTTGGTATACAACTTTTCTTCAAAGACTTTCTCATCTCCCTTCATTTTGGGACCTCAATGGAAGTTGGTTTATGTGTGTCAAATTGTAAACTGTCAGTAATTCTTATATTTGTAATCCATTCTATAACGATGGGAGGAGCAGTGCCTCTTTCCCACATCCACACATGCATCCTTCCTGTGTGAGTGAGAGAGAATTTTATTAACGTCTGTGGAAGGCCAAAATGACCTATGAGACCAAATACATAAATGAAGTCCATTGAGGTCTTTTGCCAAATCTCTGGTTCTAACAAAGGAACATCAAATTACTTGAAAGTCCTAGTGCTCATCTACTATGCGGCTACTAGGAGGTGCAACATTTACAATAGTACGAGATTGGAAGTTGTCGGATGTCGGTGAGTTTATGTTGACAGTCACTTGAGAAGCGACTGGTTTGCGGCAATAATAAAGACTAAAGTAATTGGCAATCATGCAGTTCTCCGGGCTTGTGACTTGGGGAGGCGAGCTCTCGTGTTCAAGTCTCTGCAGGCCGCTGTTGGTATTGTGGCCGTTTTTGCAACCACGAGTTGTAAAGCCTTCGGGTGGCTTTACCTTGGCAATGATCTCCTCTGCATTTTGGGGCTCTTAGGTGTTCGGGTCCGCTTGTTACCTTGGCAATGATCTCCTCTGCATTTTGGCTCTTAGGTGTTCGGGTCCGCTTGTTTCCAAAGTTGTGTGTGTAGAGAGAGAGAGAGAGAGAGAGAGAGAGCGCTAGTTTTATTTAATCATAATTAGTAATGCATGTCAAACGTGTCTTGTCATGTAATGGTTCTGCACTAACGATGTGTGTTGTTTCGATGTTTGGATATGCGTTCATGCCATTCTGCAATAGATGTGAAGCATCATAGATTGGCAGATCATTCTTTTTGTGCCCTATTGCAGGAGTTCTTGGACAGTTGTAGGGAGACGGAGTTCTGGTATGTAGACCAAGGGGTTGTCGTCACCGATGATGATGGTCAAAACATTGGTGCGCTGGTTACTCATAGGGAGGAAGAGAAATGGTGGCTGCCCACTCCAAAGGTTGCAGCAACTGGCCTGTCAGAGGGAGGAAGGAAATGCCTACTGCATCAACGAGAGTGTATAAGCCAGATACTTAAGGCGGCCATGGCAATAAATAGCCAAGTTTTATCTGAGATGGAAGTTCCAGCTGCTTATTGGGATGCATTGCCAAAGGTACTTTGCCATAGTTCTCTTTCCACATGTCTGCAAATTAGCTATTAGAAATGCAATTTCAAGAGTTGACCTGTCTGTCTTGCCTGCATGCATGTGTTATAGAGACACACACATACATGCATGCACGTACACATACACACGCGCATACATTCATTTTCAAGTGTTGACCTGTCTGTCTTGCTTGCATTCATGTGTTAGAGAGAGACACGCACGTACGTGCATGCACGTACACATACACACACACATACATTCATTCATACATACATATGTCCATGCATGCAGACACATTGCACGATGTGAACATTTTCTCAAGTCACCCTTCTGTTGATGTGCTGAATGAATCTGTCTGCAAATTTGAGTATACAAGCAAAAAGTTCAATAAAGAATGACCTTCAGCTCCCTTGTGTTTATTTTGAAGAGTGGCAAGACCAGTCTTGGGGAGACCATGTACAGGCACATCACCTCAGAGTATTTCTCTGCAGAAGCTGTTCTGTGTACTCTTGATTTGTCAACAGAGCACAATGCAGTGGAAGTTGCTAATCGCATCGAAGCTGCAATCCATGTATGGCGATGCAGAAGGCGCCCTAAGCAGACCCACAAGTCTACAAAACATTTGGAGCAGAATACAAAATATTCATGGGGCATTGTGAAAGATTATGTGTCAGATGCAGAGAGGAGGGAATTTCTTGCTGGAAGAGCAGAAAGCCTCCTTCTCTGTCTAAAGCAAAAATTTCCGGGTTTACGGCAATCTTTATTAGACACGACTAAGATTCAGTACAATAGGGTATAGGCCTTGTCATGTTTGCAAGCTTTATGGGTCTTTTGATACCATATTGAAGACTTGGCTTTGAAGTTTTCTGAGAAGCTGATTCCTATTGGCTTTGATTGTGTAGGATGTGGGCCAATCCATCCTCGAGAGTTACTCAAGAGTAATGGAAAGCCTAGCTTTCAACGTCATCGCACGCATTGATGATGTTCTCTTTGTTGATGATATGACCAAACGTGTCCTGCCGCTGCCTCCACCAGCAGTCAAAACTTGGGTCAACCCATCTCTTGGACGATGCTATTCGCTGAATCTATCTGTTGGTACCCCATTTGCCACCCCCTTGGCAACACCTAGTCTATCTCCTACACCTTCAACCAGTCCCCGGGGAATACCGAATTCACCATTTCACTCTCGAGGAAATACTGAATTTCTATCAGATATCTGTGGGTTGGAAGACAGTGACCAAGGGCATGAGCTTGCTTCAGTACTTTCAAGTAAGACCGGGGCGGAATTGGTTGCTTTGAGCAGTGCTAAAGTTCAAAGTGATTTATCCTGTTCGAGATTGAGCAGATGAATTTCTCACTATATATTATATAACTGTGTTTACCATCGGCGTCAATGCTTATGTGGCAGCGCTGTACCAATGGCTATTTTGCAGCATCATGCTGTGGAACTTGAATGCATGAGTGAGGGACGGCATCGACTGCTTTTTATCAATGGATCAATGGCAGTGTGGCAGAGTCTCTAAGTGCAAGAAAGCTTGCTACATATATCATTTCAGCATTTCACTCCTTGAATGTCATTCAGAAGGGTCTTCACATGCTCTGATACATGTGGGCAGCTTGAAGTGAAATCAATGTTCTGCAACCATGATATTCACTAATGTGAAATTTGATAATGGTGATGAAGTGCAGCTGGATGCAGGAAAATGATGTGAAGTTCATTCTGTGCCCTTCAGAGAAATGACTGCAGATATTCTTTATTCTTACAAGGGCGGTGGTGGTGAAGATGTGGGTGGAATAAAAACAAGCTTGAATACATATTTTGGAAGAAAAATGCCAGTGAATAACTGGTCCGTGGGGAGAATTGTGTTATCAATTTGTACATGTTTTAAGTATTTTGATTGTTTCCACTGGATATGCCCGGCGCCTGAAGTGATACACCGTAAAAAGCCATTGAGATTAGATGATAGATAAATTTATAGCTGGAATGATTCATAACGGTAATAGTGGTGAGATGAGCCTATGTCTAGTGACAGATGGGTTGCATACTATGCTCACCACATCCAGTTCTGAATGGATGACCTTGTATTATGGAGGTGATCTTTGAAACTCCATAGAAACCGAGGTGTAGATTTCATGCCAACAGTTTGATGTATGAATATTCTGAATTTTGTAAGAAACCCACAATAGATTATAGTAGTTTTGGAATAAATTGGTGGATAAGTGGGGCATTGACATGACAGAATATAAGCTAGGGGGAGAATGTTATTGGCAATAGTGTGTATAAAGATTCTCTACTGGTGTAGACGGGCAATGAACACTCTCTCTCAGAGATGGGGCTGAAAACTTCCTCTGTTCGTGCCTGTGGTATGATGCAATGAAGTACTTTGGGTGTGTGCTCAACCTGAGAAATGAAAAAAGTTGAGACATGCACACATGCATCTCCTTTACGTTGATTCTCTGATTCTCAAGAAGCGGCCTCCTCGGACTGCTCCTCCTGTTTTGAAGACGCCTTCTCCTTGGATTGCTCTTCTAGGGTTCTTGGACAATTCTTCGTTAAGTGTTTAGTGCCTTGGCTTGGAACTCCTCTTAAGAGTCGTGTCCACGACACTCCCCCACTAGAATTGTTGTTATCCCTTGTGGCATGAACAGATCCTTCGGTAGGAATTTTCTTGCCCTTATGTTGCTAGACTTTCTATTGAGTAACAGGGTTGGGACTCTCCAAAGTGGTGACCACCCTGGTTACATTGCAGCCATATTGGAAAGAACTTCCATAAGTGCCTCAAAATCCATGATGAAGATCTTGAACGAATGATCAAGACAAGGATGGTGTTGCAACCCTACCCAAATAGTGACCTTTCTAGCAGTCGATGTACATGGATGCTACAAAAGAAGAAAATTGTAGGTTCAGTGGGCATTGATACCAACTATAGAGAGAAAAAGTATAACGGAATTGCATATACAACACACAAAAGCTACTGGTTTATATTTTGTACAAGAAAGAAGGGTTACAATGTAAAAAATATGAAGGGCACCTATCCACTAGATAGGTGAGTCAACAACGTACATGGGTGCTGAATTGCCATACTTAGGGTGAGGTGTGTCAACATTTTCACACCCAACAATGAGAAAACCATTTCAATGAGAAAACCATTTAAAATAATTGGGCTATAATAACATCTTTCATGAATTTCAATTGCATTCCAGTTGAATCTCTGTGGAAATATCCAATTGATGGCTATATAGTCCCTACTTTTGCCAAAGTCATTAGCTTTGTTTACGTCAATGCCTACACAACACCCAATTCTTTGTCTTATTTAATTTTGTTCTCCATATTCCTCCCTCCCCCCCCCCCCCCCCCCCCCCCCTCTCTACACACACACACAAGGGCGGAAGATCCCTTGCACAAGTTTTATAACTTTCAGCATTGTCTTCCTAGATAATAGAAACAACCTCACTATTGTGACTTGGTCCTTTTGTTTGATCTCCCTCTCTGTCACCTTTAGTAAGTTGATTAAGTTGGGAAGACTCTCTCTAACCACTTAAATTTCCGAGTCACTAGTGGGCTCATTTTGTGTTGATACATTGCCCCTTGTAGTGGATCCATGCTCGTGGGCGGTAGTAAACAAATACTTATCAAAGAATCGAGTTATAAACATGTGGAACTTGGGTCACCCTAAGGTATACTAGGGGTCTTAGTCTTAGATCCTAAAGTCTGCCAACCTATAAATTAATTAATCCAATTGATTTAAAAAAAATGAGAAATTCCTGATGAAAAGAGAGAGAGAGAGAGAGAGAAATGTAGATTCAGTTAATTGTTTCAACCATGAGAAATACAGATGGAGAATACAAGGTATACATTAATTCAGTCACATATATTGCTTATTAATTTTCAAAAAGCAACTATCACGTGAAAGAAGAGTAGAAAATAATATTGGAAGCGGAATATTTATACGTGGTGTAGCTGTAGCCTGTGAGTCTGACGATAAAGAGAGAGATGCTTTATGGTGGGTCTTGTCGGTAGAGAGAAAGGTCCACCGTCCTTCTTGTTTTACAAGGACGGAGAATGAGAATCTGCTTGGCATGTGTGGTTGGATTCTTCCTAGTTCTAAAAATCAAAAAGATCTGTCGGGGTAGTTACGGCTCTGTGACTATGAATCAGGGGAAAAACTTTTCAGCTCCTTTTTCTTGAATCCAAAAAATACATATCATATTCAATTATGTTATTTACGAGAAAATTTTATCATCCATTGCTCCGGAAAAAAAACATACTTTTCATCAAAATAAGGAAAGCTTTTAAATAAATACACTAGAATGCCGAGATATTAAGGGCTACTTAATATGTCAGTTGGTTTTTCTTAATTTTGGCTCTGGTACAAAACACTGGAATGCCTTTTTTTAATTAGAAGCACTACTCAAGAATAACACAGTTTTAAACAAATAAAATACCATATGCTCGCTCTTTTATTAAAATAAAAATTGTTGAACTTTTTTTTTTTCCAGTAAGAACTGGTAGTCCAAAGACTAAGAGGGTGGACTCAGATGGATTATTTTTTGAACAAATAATTTTGAGAGGGAGAGATTAGTGTTATATACCTTTTTAATGCTTTTTTTACGCTATAAGCATTGTTATATTTAAAAAATTACTAACCAAAAAAGCAAGTCATACACAAATGAATTAGGTGATGTAATTGTAGTTTCTACCAAATAATCGTTTTTTGTTTAAAATAGAACAAATGGCTCTGAATGTCTTGGGTGTTGGGTAGTGGATGCTCAGAAACTCTTCGTTCTCTTTGTTTAGGTGGTCCCCGGACTTTTTTCCCCTTGGCCCTTAGCCCTGGTGTGGGTGGAGCTACCCAATCTGTCCTTACATCTCTACACTCTTTTGAAACTTATAGTGAACCCGCTAGGCAGATTGCTGGGCACAAGACCCTTGGATGATCTCAATCCACGTTGGCACCCTCATGATCTTATAGAACTAGATATCAACCAAGAGCTACTGACTAGCTTGTCCATTTCGGCTGGGGCTGGTTATTCCATTGACCAGCAGCCCTTAGTATGCAAGAACCTTTCGAATACATGCTTCCATTGTGGAGCGAAGGACCATTTTATAAAAAAATTGTCCTATCAAGTTCCCTCCCCAACCTCCTCCTAATCAGGAGGAATAGAAGCATAATACAGAGGTTGACAACCAAGATTTTCAAGTTGTAGGTAGGAGAAATAAGCCTATCAATAAAAGTTGGCTCCCAAAGGCTAACCCCCAGATGAAATGGAACATTATATTTACTCCTCTTTTGATGGATATAGTAGAACCCTCTCAACTAGGGTATGAGAGTCCTAAAGAATATGAGGACTATGTCCCAAGCACACAGATAGAAAGCCAAGCCGAGAGGTGGATGATATGGACTTTCAGGAGAATATTCAGGAGGATCAACTTTTCCCCTCATAGGCAGAAGAGATTCTCCCCGAGGAAATCTTGAAGAGCGTCTCCCTTGCCGCTATAGAACAAGGAATCAGGAATGGTAACTTGATGGAATCGACATCCTTCAAAAGGGGGTATGCAATCCCCAACACCTAATGAGAAAACTCCTCAATCCAGTGGAAAACCACCCTCAAAAACCCCTAGAACCTGATATCAGCCAACTTTACAACGCTTTCCTTTAATACAAAAGGTTTATCTGATGATCTAAGACCTCGGATTATTAAAGAATGGCTATGGCAAATATCTGTAAGACCTTCATTTATATGCCTCCAAGATCAAAGTGATTGGTGAGACTCTACAAAGGAATCTTCGTATAATATCAAATAACCATAAATGGTTTGTCACCAACCTTCATCAGGGCAATGGGGAACTGCCTTGGGAATTGATGTAAACTTGGTTCCTTGCACAAAGAATGCACAAATTGATCCTCTCCATAGATGGATTGCAGTGCATGTGGACATGGGTGAGGATGCATTCACAGTGGTGTCTCTGTATGCTTCTAGTCCTGCAAGATCTAGGCCTGGTTTATGGTCTTCACTTATGAGCATCGACTCCCTAGTCATTATTCTAGGGGACTTCAATATGGTGGAGTCTCATCTTGACATATAGAGGTAGTTGAGACAGACAATTAGAGGTTAGGAAAAAACACAATGGGAAGAATGTAAATTTTTTCATGCATTGCAAGATGTAGCCACCTCTAATGAATTTACATGGAGCAATGGGAGGTCTGACATATGGCAAGAGAAAGGCTAGGCTGGATAGATGGTACATTTCAGATGTTCTTAGCTAGAAGTTTCTAAACTCTAATGTTCAAGTCTTGAAGACTATTGCTCTATTAGATCATTTTCCAATCTTTCTTACCCTTAAAACTTCTTGCCAAAAAATTAAATCGGGATGGTTCCACACTGACCCCAAACTTTTTAAGATGCCATCAGTCCGAGAAGGGGTAACCAAAATTTGGGAGGACGACTCCTCTTCCTTTCGAGCTCCTGCTAGAGCTTGGACTAGAGCGGTAAGAGATACCTAAAACTTTTTAGTGTTAGTCAAAAAAGAAGTTACTAAGGGTCGAGCTAAGAGAAGGATTAGGAAATATAACCGACTTAAAGAGCTAGAAATTAGAACGTCCTCCTCACAAGAGGATCTGAGCCAAGAAATCAATAGTCTCAAATTTGACCTCAAAAGGGAGGAGGAAATTCAATGTCAACACCTCAAACTCTTTATCAGAGATTGGTGGGCAGGCAAGGTTATGGTACGATAGATACAGTAAATCTCGGATAAAAATTGTTCTATGAAAAAGAATCAACGGCTGTGCCTCTCAATGAGGAAAAAGCGTTGGTCTCTATGATCCAAGTGCAAGTCTTTTCCTTGATTTGACTATGATACTTACAGGTTTGGTCAGATCAGTTCAGTTAGTTAAGGCTCTCGACTACGTTAGAGTAAAAATATCCTGGAGGTATCGCCCGTGCTTTCTGGGCAAGGGAAGTTTTTTTGGGTTCGGTTTTGGAAGAACCAAGGGATTAGTCTCTTGTCTGGATATCTGTGGGCGAGGTCCTGAGTGAGGGACCCTGCCCCGCGCAAGAAGTGCTACGTCCGCCGTTGCTAGCACCTCTGAATTCGTTGCACGGAGGGGACAAGGTCTTTTAGATCTTACTGATCTTCAATGGAGAGTCCATCTGGATTTTCTTATGTGATTATATTTTTGGGTACTATGAGCTAGGAACTATTGAAAAGACCCCTGAGGAGTGAGCAGGTGGTGAGTGTTCTAGTTGCCAATGATGCCATAGGTACAGAGATGTTCACAATCCTAAAAAAGAAACCTGACATGGATTTTATTCCTTTTTTAAAGAACCTTCAAGGCATACTTGCACTCTCTATCGAGGAGAACATGAACATAATCACAGAGCACTTCTTGAATATCTTCAGTACTCCTACAAATATGAATGAGGAGAAGGAGAGAGCATGTAAGATTATCTCATCATGCAGGCAGAAAACGGTTCCCAAATCCTTGGTTGCAGCTCTTGAATTTGATATAACAGAGGGTGAAATATCAGATGCCATTGATTGCTTGCAAAATGGGAAAAGCCATGGGATGATAGATGGTTTACCAACAGAATTCTTTAAACAGTTTAACGAACTTTTGATCACTCCTCTCCTACAAGTTTGGAAAAAAAGCCTAGACTATGGCTCATTACCTATATCTCTAAATGAAGGTATAATCAAACTGATACACAAAAGGGGCTCCAAAGATGTTCTCTCTAATTCGAGACCTATCTCAATGCTTCCTACAGCCTATCAATTTTTTTCCAAGGTGTTGGTTTGGAGACTCAATGACAATCGTGGATAAAGGAAGAACAAGAAGGTTTCATCAAGGGTAGATTCATCCTCGATGCAATCATAGGCTTGTGGGAAGGATTTAAGCATGTGGAAGAAACCAATAAGGACCTTCTTTTCTTCAAGATTGATTTTGACAAAGCATATGACAGGTTAGAATGGGATTTCATTCTCCAATATCTTAAGGATAAGGGTTTGGGAACTTTATTCATCATCAGAGGGCCGAAGAATAATGGGAGGGCAAGAATGTTTTTCTATTGAGACATTAGGGGCAATTTATGACCACCCAATTTCATGTGCATACAAATTGCCTAGTCATATCAAGCTAAATCAAATTCCTTATAATCCATTTTGCTGCCATTTTGTTAGCCAGATCCTCCACATTCGGGATACCCAGTCCCCCCTTATTTTTAGGTAGAGTATAGTATGTCCACACCACTCTTGGAATTTTGTAATTGTTAGCATCTCCCAACCATAGGAAATTTCAGCAAAGAGTTTGAAGAACTTTAATATTACTCTGAGATGGTTTCCAGCATGAGAAAAAGTAAATTGTTGTAGGGATGAGAAGGTGGTTGAGAACAATGCATCTTCCAGCTAAATTTTGTTGAAACCCTTTCCATCTGTCAAACTTCTCCCCTTTACTTTTCCCATAACCCACTGCCATCTTTGTTTCATGGTCACCCAAAATCCCATAGGTATTCCCATTAATCTAAACACTTGGCCCTCTTTGATGACTTGACAACCTTGCTGAATTAGCCACTCTATAGGATCTTTAATGAGCGTTTTAATTCTGTTTTTTATGGTTAATCTGGGAACCTAAAGCAATATAGAAAATCTAAATGTATTTCATTCTGATAGATTGTTCATCATTGTGAATAAAGCCATTAGTGTCATCTGGAAAGAGCTGCAGACACATTTGACCTTTATCATTAGGTAGGTCAATGCCTTTCAGATCCCCTTTTTGTATAGCATCCTACACCAGCCATCCAAGTGCATCAACGGCGGCGATGGCAAACAATAGAGGATCTAGTGGGCATCCTTGCCTAATGGACCTCTTAAAAGCTCAAAATGATCTGAAAGTCTCCTGTTGACTGCAACCCTAGCCCTAGCATTTCCAAATAGGGTTGCTACCTTATCCAAATCAAACCCATAGGTTTTGAACTTGTTCAAAGCATCTGGAATGCATGGAACTTGTTAAAAGCATCTGGAATGCATGGAACAGAGTCAGAGGGATGATATGGCTGACCAAGGTCGAAAGAAAATTTACAGGTCTCTTTCATTTTAGGACTCCATTTGGTTTTCGCTATGTTTGGAAGATTGTGTGGATGAGCACAACTTGAAGAGATCACACAAACTGTCCAAGAAAGGAATTCCGTGCTAAGGAGATGTGTGGGACTTCTCTAATCAGATCTGAGCTAACCTTGACCGGTTAGCTCAGATCTTCAAACTCAATAGGGAAGATCTGCTCTTCCTCCAATCTAGAATAAGCAAGTGGGATCCTGACAAATCTTCACTCATCCAATGCAAGAGAGCCTTTAAGGTGGATGCCTTTCATTGGTCCCATGCCAGTACTTTGCTGCCTATTCCCCCTATGCCGTTCAAAGGTTTGCCGATGCATGTCAGGCTGAATGCTAAATGGAACTTGCTATGGGACATGAAGCATTGGGATTTTAGGTTCTCCAAAATATGGTCCTCAATAAAAAGTCAATCTTGTTGTGGTTAATTATGCACAAAGGGCTGTGGACAAATGCGAGAGCTAAAAAACTTGGGTTTGGAGATGGGTTATGTCCCAAATGCCGATAAGAAGAGGAAATGATCCCCCACCTCTTCTTTTCCTACAAATTTAATAAAAAGCCTCTTGATCTGGTGCAGCTATGTCTTTCCCCTATTAAGAAATTGCAGATTACATGGAAACAGATTTTGTTGGGGGGATTTTACTAGATGCTCCTCTAATCTTTGGAATACAATTCGGGAAAAATATATTTAGTGTATTTTGATAATGCCAAATCACTTTTGGTTTCATAACGCAGACCTTTTCAAATGCCCGAGCCTAAATTATGCTCTGTATGTGCAGATGAGGTTGATTCTCAAGGCAGATTACACTATTTGCTAGGCCCAACAATCCAGGATCGATGTTGAGGAATCTTTGGCAATTAATGAAGCCTGGGAAGAATATGAGGAAAAGATCCAGAACATCAGAGGCGGATCGGGAAAGACAGGAATAAGAGTGGGATGAAGTTGCAAACCAGAAGAAAAGGATGCTGAGCTGGCTCGTTTCATTCTGGAATTGTTGGTAGTTAAAAATTTTATGGAAAAGTGAGTCTGAGTTAAGCTTCTCATAAAAAGCTAACTATGATGTAATGGATTCCCTTTTTTTTTTGTGAATAATACCAAACAACTTGCCAATAAAAAAAAGAGTAATTGTAGTTTCTTACTTAGTATCCATTTTTGTGACTTCTTGTAAGCTTGTTAAAAATTTGTACCTTGATCATATTATTTTGGGAGTTTTGGGAGGGGAGAGGAGGGAGGATTACTAAGGGAGAGATTAGTGTTATATAAATTTTAATGGTATTTTACAACGATAAGCATTACAAAAGTAATGACCAAAATGAATTAATAACGTTTTTTGTCACAAAATCGAATATTATTTGTCGACACTCAAAATCAATCATCTCAAAATATTCTTGACCACCATCAACTCGCCTCCATTATCCAATCTAATGATCTGCACTTACATCAACTAAGCCAATTAATTAATAAATAGATTAATTATAAATATTAACAACCTTATAAAACTCATATTATTAAGATGATGCAACTAATATCCCCACGCACGTATGGATTCACTTGTGTATGCGTAAAGTAAGCTATGATTACTCGGATTTAGAAAGGCGTCCCAATCTAAACCCTTTTAGAAAAGTGGAAAACGTGGAAATATACATTCCGTGGATTATAACTCCGCGTCTCGGCCCGTCGGCACGGCACGGCTCGTCGGACGGCCGTTTTTCCACCGTTTTCGGTCCCGTCGGCGTTTTCGGTCCCAACTCCGTCAAGGTGGGGAGGGCATCCCCCGGGGCACTTGGCACCCACGCAACCCCACCCGCACCCGAGAAAGGCCTACGTGCCTACCCGCCGGTGCGTGAGTGCATTTCTAGGGTGCCTACCATGGGTCGATGCCTTGCCTCTCCTAGCACTTCCTCCCCATATAGATGCAATATATTCGGGGCGGGCTAGCATACCCCTCGGGCACCAAGTCCCTCCGAATAGAAATCCTACCTCACATATTGGATGGAATAATGGAAGCAAGCTAGTGGTGGTCAGGAATATATTTTATGAGACTCAACTTTGGGTGTTGATAGGTATGCGTACCTAAAATGTCTGTTATGAATAATTTAAGATTCATTATTGTTATAATTATCTTTATTCAAATTAAAATAATATAAGTAAAATAAATATACTTTTATATCATATAATAATAATATATGTTTACTGAAAAGCTAATTGATAGAAAAAGCAAACTTTTCTTAAAATAGATCTCTCCAAAGTAGTCAATTTTTACATACTAAATTTAGCAAAACACCCCATGCTAGGTTGTATACTGACACTATTATCGTAATTTTAAGTATGAATTCAACTATATTCTTGCAAAAGACCAGAGAGTTATAGCCGCTACAAGTTGT
This sequence comes from Cibotium barometz, assembly GCF_041138505.1. Classification (NCBI taxonomy): domain Eukaryota; kingdom Viridiplantae; phylum Streptophyta; class Polypodiopsida; order Cyatheales; family Cibotiaceae; genus Cibotium; species Cibotium barometz. The sequence continues at coordinate 27,725,462 of NC_141051.1, forward strand.
AGGCGTGTACCTACCCAGGACAACTAAGCCAGGCAAACGTCTACAAAGAGTATCAATTTCTTTTACTATTTTTTCTTGTATGGTTTAATTATAGATAGATATGTTGGAATTAGGGTTGCAGGAATGCACACACAACTTCAAGAAGATGAGGAAGCTTGAGCACAACACAGTAGTGTATTATGAGTGCTAAAAATGAAAGATAACAAGCCCTAGAAGATAATGGGCGTATATACAATGCACGGGGGAAAAAACCTCCTAGTGAGGGAAAAAGTGCCCCGGCGGTCCTAAGTGTGTTCACACACATCACTACTATAATATGGTAACAAATCCCCCCTGGAGTGATGCGGTGAACAAGAGCTAGCACTCATGTATAGGGAAGTGTCTAGCTATGTGGACGAATCCACAAAAGGGAGTAAGCCCAAAGCTTTGCGAAAAGCTTCGAACTTCTCACGAGGCAGAGCCTTTGTGAAAAGGTCTGCAAGGTTATCCTGTGTTGGCACATAAGCCAAACTGATCTCTCCTGCAGAGAGTCTCTCCCTGACATAATGGTAGTGCACCTCAATGTGCTTCGTACGAGCATGGAACACTGGGTTCCGCGCAACTGCCAATGCGCTCTGACTGTCAGTGAAGATGGTGGTGGCAGATGGCTGCCCAACACCCAAATCAGCCATAAGGCGTCTGAGCCACACACACTCAACCGTAGCTGTGAAAGCTGCCCTGTACTCAGCTTCACAACTAGAAGTGGCCACAGTAGGCTGCTTCTTGCTCAACCATGATATGCATGAGCTTCCAAGCATGAAGCAAAAACCACTCGTGGACACGCGTGTGTCATAACAACCAGCCCAGTCAGAATCTGAAAAAGCATGTAAATCTGGCGGCAATGATCCCCCCTTGGGATAAAACAACCCAAGATGCCGAGTACCACTCAAATAGCGAAAGATACGCTTCACTGCCTGCCAATGCTTAATGCCTGGGCTATGCATAAATCTGCTCACCTGTGAGACTGCAAACTGAATGTCTGGCCTCGTAATGCATACATAAATGAGGCAACCAACAGCTGTCTGATAGAGTGTGACATCAAAGTGATCTCCAGCATCATGAAGACTCAACTTCAAACCTGTCTCCATTGGAGTAGCAATAGGCTTGCAGTCTTCAAGGCCAAATCTCCGCAACAATGTTTCAATATACTTTGTCTGACACAAAGCAATACCTCCATCACACTGCTTAAATTGTATCCCCAAATAATGATGCAAATGCCCCAAATCTGACATCTCAAAAGAGGCATTCAAATCAGCCTTAAAATCAGCAATATGACTCTTATTTGGTCCTGTGAGCAGCATGTCATCGACATAGAGAGCAATGATTAGATGTACACCATCCACACGTTTAACATACAAAGTGCTTTCTGTTGGACTATTCTGAAACCCATGTGCAGTCAAATATGCATGTATTTTTTCATACCAAGCTCGTGGAGCTTGCTTTAAACCATATAAAGCCTTTTTTAACCTGCACACTTTGTTTTCCTGCCCTCTTTGAACAAAACCACGAGGCTGCGATACATACACCTCCTCATGCAAATCTCCATTTAAGAACGCAGTCTTTATGTCCAGCTGATGTACATTCCAACCATTATGAGCTGCTAATGCACAGATGCTACGAACAGTGGTCATACGACATGTGGGAGCAAAAGTCTCATCAAAATCAATGCCCTTCTCTTGAGCATAACCTTTTGCAACAAGCCTAGCCTTATGGCGATCCACTGTGCCATCAGGCTTACGCTTCAATTTGTATACCCACTTAGTGCCAATGGCCTTCTTGCCAGGGGGCAAGTTACATAAAGACCATGTACCATTCTTCATAATAGCATCGTATTCTGCTTGCATAGCAGCCATCCAATTTTTTGAACTTTGTGCCTCATCAAATGAAACAGGCTCACTTTCATCGCACATACTAGAAACAGCCAATGCATAACAATCTGACGCATAAGAAGCACCATGAGAGCCAGAACGAGTGCGACTAGACAAAGGGGCATCCAACTTGCTGTCACGCAAAGTCTGCACCAGCCATCTAGGCATATTCCTAGAGCCCTCAATCTCTTGTCTCTCATCCTCAAGTGCATCATGCACATCTGCATCAGATATAGGCTGATCTGTGCCATCATTTAAAACCTGCATAGGCTGAAAAACTGCCTCATGAGGTATTGCACTTGACTGTGCACCACTGAAAAGAGGCAACAATGTATCATAGACATCACGTGAGCTGATATCTGTCTCCTTAGTACATGAAACCAAGGGCTGAACTGCATCTTCCACAAATACAACATCACGGCTAACCAAAATGCGCTTTGTCTGTGGATGATACAAACGATAGCCTTTGCTCTCAGCACTATATCCAACAAAAATACATTTGACAGCTTTGTCATCCAATTTTCTGCGATGTTGCACAGGCACTAATGCATATGCCAGGCAACCAAAAACACGTAAATGGCCAACAGATGGCTTGCGGCCATGCCAAGCCTCATATGGAGTGACAACCTGTAATGCTTTGGTGGGACACCTGTTTAGTACATAAGTGGCACACATGACAGCCTCAAGCCAAAAACCATGTGGTAGACTTTGACTCTTAACCATACATCTTGCCATTTCCATGAGAGACCTGTTTTTTCTCTCAGCCACACCATTTTGCTGTGGTGTATACGGCACTGTACATTGGTGTTTTATCCCACGCTCAGCCAGAAATGCATTAAATTCTGAAGACATATACTCCCCCCCTCGATCTGAACGGAGGGTGCCCATCTTACTTTCTGACACATTTTCAGCCATAACCAAAAACTGTTTGAAGCACAAAAACACTTCGGACTTTGCCTTCAAAGGATATACCCATGCATGCCTGGTAAAATCATCAATGAAAGTCACGAAGTAAAGGTAGTTTCCAAATGATGGAGTTTGCATGGGTCCACAAACATCACTGTGAACAAGCTGCAATCTGCGTTCAGCTCTCACTGATCCATCTTTGGGAAAGGAAGCACGCTGCATTTTACCCAATATGCAGCCCTCACAAACATGCTTGACAGGTGCCTCAAGCTTAGGTAAAGAAGACACCATTTCAGATTTCTGCAGGCGCAGCAAACTTGCAAAATTCAGATGACCAAAACGTGCATGCCACAGTTTTGCATTTGAAATAGCCTGCGTATCCATAATAGCACATGCTGAATCCTCTACACATTTGCCATCCATATTGAGCTTATACAGCCCTCGACATAGAGAACCAGATGCTACAATGATGTCACCACAAGAGAGATCATGAACAGTACATCTGTCATCCACAAATTTTACAACCAAACCTGTTTTGGCAAATGCGGAGACTGACAGCAGATTCTTTTTGATCCCTGGCACATACAATGCATCAAAAAGTGTAAAGGTGTTGCCATTTGCAACATTCAGCACAATCTGTCCAACTCCTTTAACGGGATAAGAGGAGTTATTGGCACAAGTGACAGTATTCCCTGTGGGAGCAGACTCAAGGAAAGTGAATAAACTGCGCTGCGAGGTGATATGCTTAGTGGCACCACTGTCAAAGTACCATACATCTGAATCTACTGCAGACATACATGTGTCATGCAAAGATGGGTCATAACTGCACTGCGCATTGAATGCCCATTCTGTATCTAGCACAACATTAGCAGATTCATTGTTAGAAGGAGAGGCATCTGCAACAGCCATACCAGCCTCTTTCTTCTTAGCCTCTTTCGCAGCCAGCTTAGGACACGCTTTGATGACATGATCATTTCCCTTACAGTACTTGCAAAATGTCTTCTGTTTGTCACCCTTCTTCTCATCTTTGTCTTCCTTCTTTGGTTGCGCAGCATTTGCAGATTTCTGCTTACTAGAAGAAAAGCCAGCTTTACCTTTCCCGCTTCTCTGACTAGCACCGAAAGCTTGATCTGCGACACGCATACTATTCCTGTTTTGCCTTGACTGGTCTTCTTGCAGCAAAACAGAAACTAACTCCTCAAATGATAAGGCATTTGGATTGCCTTTCATCATCAAGCGAAGAGTGGAAGCAAAACCCTGATAAGAATCTGGTAGACCATTCAAAACAGTCTGCACAAGTGAACTGTCTGACAGGATTTCATCTGCAGAAATGAGCTGCTCTTTGAAATCCTTGATCTTTGTCAAAAAGCTATCCATAGAATCACCTTCGTTCATATGCTCATTCTCCAACTGTTTTCGGAGATAAGCAACACGAGCCTCATTTCTTGCCTGATACAATGTGGCAAGTACATCCCAAGCATCCTTAGAAGTCCTGCAGGAGCGAATATGTGGGATAATGGTACGTTTGACAGACAGCGCAATCAAGGCATGAGCCTGCGCATCTCTACCATCCCAACGAATCTGCTCTGCTGAAAGTGGTGGTTCTCGAACAGCTGCTACAGCACTTGTGCCTGCACCATCATCAACAGTACCTGTTTCTGATGTGTTTGCAGCATTTCCAGCCACAATAGGACGTGCATCAATACCCTGCACAATATTCCATAACCCCTTTGCTACCAATACATGTCGCATCATATATGCCCACAATGGATAGTTGGTGCCATCCAACTTATCCTCAGCAGCCAACATGCGGAATACATCATTGTTGTCAGCCATGGCCAATGACTGTACTACTAGATGTAAATGCTGTCTGCAAGAGGTAAACCTGTATAAAATCGACCTGTGCTATATAGCACAGCCCAAAACAGACGAATGGGCACCTGTCCTGCAGATTTTAATCTTGACAGAAAATCTGCACAGTAGGACGATTTTGCCTGCGCAGTACTTGGAATGCAAAAACGGAGGGCGAAATGACTTCAGATCGAAATTCTGAAACGACCAAGCCCTACGGGCTCTCCCACGGCATATACTAACCTGCAGACGCTCGTGAAACCTCGTTGCAATCGGAGGAGATGAAGCGGCAGGTGCCGGTGATGCTGCCCGGGAGGAGGAAGCCTGCTCTGATACCAATTGTTGGAATTAGGGTTGCAGGAATGCACACACAACTTCAAGAAGATGAGGAAGCTTGAGCACAACACAGTAGTGTATTATGAGTGCTAAAAATGAAAGATAACAAGCCCTAGAAGATAATGGGCGTATATACAATGCACGGGGGAAAAAACCTCCTAGTGAGGGAAAAAGTGCCCCGGCGGTCCTAAGTGTGTTCACACACATCACTACTATAATATGGTAACAAGATAGATAGATAGATAGAGAGAGAGAGAGAGAGAGAGAGAGAGAGAGAGAGAGAGAGAGAGAGAGAGAGAGAGAGAGAGCTCTATTAAACATGATTTGTAAGAATTGCAGGTTCCTTAGATGAAGCTCTCCTTTCTTTCTATATTCTCTTTTCTCCTCGGATGAGATGATGTTTCCTCTCTATCAAAGAGATTTATTGTACTAAATTGCTTCACATCTTAATAATCATTGGAATATGCAATAAGACAAGACAAGAAGGGTGCCACAAAAGCTGTTAGCATTGGTGGTGGCTTAGATGGTGGGCATGAGCCACCTGGGGCTAACTATGGACTCTATGATGACAATGGATGTGAAAGCTGGTATGCTGCGCAACTTTTTCACCTTTGAGGCCCCAATGTGCCAATGGGCTCTATCAAGCCTTCATGGATCCCTTGTCATCTTAGCCACCACTGTCTTAGAGTTCCAATTGGTGGTGGCAACATTAGTCAAGATACGTCTTTGCATCTCAATTTAGGCTAAAGATTCAAGAAGATGATAGTGGAATATGAGCATAATTAAGAATCCAATGATTGTCAAGCTGTGTCTTCCTTATAGATTACAGTTACTCCTTGTCACATGAATGCCAAACCAACCACAAGTAAGAGAACATTCCCTAGCAAAGATTGAATGTTTATCTCTAGTCTTTGTCACATGAATGCCAAGATGGTTGCAAGATACTCCCTGCGCTTCTCTTGTAGGCTTTTTTAATGCAACAAATAATAGAGTAACATTGACAAGACCAGTGCCTCAATTCATCCACGTATGGCCAAGGAGGAATAGAAGGTTTCACTAATTATTCCTACTTGCAAGACCTCTTTGTGTGGCTCTTTCTCTTTTCATAGCTAGATAATTCTTAAAGACATGATAAATTGCTCTGGAAGCTTATAAATTCATAGCAATGTAGAAGCATATGTGACATTTTCTATGAATCTTGGGATGCGATTCTTATACGAGGATGCTTAATTTTGAAAGAATACAAATACTACCATGCATTGTAGTGTGGATTTCATAAGCACTATGCATGCCACACATTCTCTTGAATTGATCTACAAATTTGATAATTTTGATATGATATCATTTTGAAGATGTTGTATCTCTATTAACCACACCTTGACGTTACGCGATTGTACCAATTTACACCATCTTTTTGTAGCGCTTAATGGTAAAAGATTTCAGGATACCATCAAGCTTATTTAATATCGACATATGATTGCATAGCTCCATTAGGGTGACACCAAATGGAGGCAAGGTTTAGGATCCTTGCTTCCATTAAAGGGAGGGTTCTTTGATCTTAAGGATACAAATTGATAAAGACCCTTGCATTCCATCCCTTCACCTTCCCCTTGTGGAAGGTATTGAGATATCAAGCTTAACTAGTGTGGATATGGATGACATGCCATGATGACACCTCCTCAATTACGCTACTAGCATGGTTGGTGAGAGTATGGTTAATATGTTGCCAATGGTTCACAAGCTATGTATGATAACCACTTTGGTTACCAGAGTTATGGCATAGCTATAGTGCCAACTTATATAGTTGAGATAGTTGAGTTCACACTATGGAACTTGTATGTTTTAGTAGCAGAGTAATTTTCCTTTGGTTACTAGAGTTATGGCATATTTATAGCACCAACTCATATGATTAGGATGGTCGAGTTCACCCTTTGTATAATAACCACTTTGGTTTTACTAGAGTAATGGCATAGTTATAGCGCCAACTCATATAGTCAAGATAATCGAGTTCACACTATGAAACTTGTATGTTTTAGTAGTAGAGTACTTTCCGTTATAGTATGTACTCTTATCTTTACTTTATGGTTATAGAGAAGTGAAGAAGATAGAAGAAAATTCAGCCATCCATCTCTCTCTTATGCTACTTTTGTGTGTGTGTGTGTAGAAGTTTTCTTAAAAGGAGCTCAAGCTCACCCTCTCCCCTGTATTCTTCTCACAGTATTAGAGAGTCGGTTTATGTAACAAGATCTCATGAGACAAGAAAGAGAAAAGGAAAGAAAGTGGTACACTGTTAGGGGTAATACATAGTGCCCAATCAAGCCAAGGCTGATCTGCAGATGGCCGAGGCAATGGAGTAAAAGGCTCAACTGCATGCATGATGTCAACCCATAGATATCAGAAACCCTCACTGCAAACTGTAACCTCCACTGGCTGTTTTGACAAGGCTCCGCCAACACCAAAGGAAACCGTAATGGTCTCAGAAACCCTGTTGTCTCTGATAAGCGTGACTGGCTCTTTCGTGAAGCTCTTGAATCTGCCATTCTCTCTCTCTCTCTCTCTCTCTCTCTCTCTCTTGTTGAATCTGCCATTTTGGAGAGTGGTATACCATCTATTGGGCTATCCATGTAGCTATCCATGTAGCTAGATAGCCTTTCACCTTTTCACCACAAAGGGTTAAGGGGTAAGCACTCATCTCGTAATGAAACTCTTGATGACGAACTCCTAGAACAAGCTAGAGTCATCCCAAAGACTTGTATACATAAAACAAAGAAGATTGAGAAGGGGGATACTACATGTGAATAGTTCAAGATAGCATAAGTAAGGACACTGCCTTTTAAATGTTTCATCATTGGAGTATCAAAATATCATAAAGGAAAAGAGAAAGAATTGGAAGTTGCTCAGGAGTTGGTAAAAGTCTTCCAAGCATAGATATAGGGTGAAGAACCTCCAGTATTCTTGAGTCCATGATTAGGCCATATTCTAGAGACCAACTTCACATACTAGGGAAAGAGCTTGTCCTTCTTCTATGTGAGTAGAGAAGAGCCTCTCCTAGAGGATAAGTCAAAAACCAACCTCAAACACATTGAACATGAGCTTCAATATCATTGTCTCAAAGGTTCTGGTGGTGGGTGATGATCTGAGACAATGTGAGAGTTCTTTTCTATCCACTCTCAAAAGGGCTAGTGCATATTCTGTACACAATTGCATGTCCGTGTAATACTATATAAGTGAGAATGTTCATGCTCCAAGAGACATCTTGATGGTCTCTTCATCTTCTCTTAGGTTGAGATCCCTATTTCTCTTTGGTCCAAGGAAGCCCAGGCTTATGGAAGGACCTGAAAGGTTGGGTGGGAGGCTTAGAGTAGGCATGGAAGAGAAACCTACACTAAACTCCTCAGTGTAGTAGATGACTTTGAAGAGAAAGGCCTGTGCAAAAGTTAGAAAATCCAAAACTCTTCCAAAAATGCTTGTGAACAAATTGGGTCACTACTACTTTGAAAGTGATGATATGAATGTGGCACTCCCTATAAAATACAAGGGCTTAGAACTCACAACTATCTTGAGTGGTAGTGCTGGAGTTAACATCATCAAGTAATGTGGCACTCCCTATAAAATACAAGGGCTTAGAACTCACAACTATCTTGAATGGTAGTGCTGGAGTTAGCATCATCAAGTAATGTTGGGAGAAATGGGGGCAACATTAGAGATCACCATAACAAAACCTAGAGAGCTTTCCGAATTAAAAAATTACAACTTTTGGCCTTCGTTTTTGCCACTTTTTTGTGGTGATGAACTTTGTATCAGTCAAATTCTTATGACTAAATTTTAGGCAGTAGCCCCTATGTGAGGCTACATGAGGGAAGTAAGATTGGTCCATGATTGGGATGCATACCATATTTACATTTGAAAAAGAAACCACACCTTGATAGTGAATCTGTATATATAGAAGACCCATCCCATGAGTGGAGAACCTTTTACCAAAGACTCAGTCACAACTACTAGATCCACGACAATATGTGCCTAATCTTTTACAATGAAGAACATGAGAGCTCAAAGTTTTCTCCACTTTTGGAAGACATTGAGAATTGGATGCATATCCTAGAAACCATGGATCTTTTCTCTAAAAAGACACACGTAAGCTATGCCATTGATGGCAAGGAAATTGCATGAGTGTAACCTAAATTTTAGGGTAACTCTTTTGACCAATATATAGTAGCATGGGGACAAAGCCATGACATATGTTATACATGTGATATAAGCCAGGCTAATATCTTTGTAAAACAAGACATGTGCCTCCATGTGCTTTATGTGAGCATGAGATAATGGGTTCCTCACAAAACAACTAATTCTTTTTGGTTTGTCAGTGGACAATAGAGGTGGGGGACTACCAACATCAAGATTGCCAAAAAGGCATTTGAGCCATAACAACTCCATACTCGCTGTATATAAAAGCTACCTCGAACTCAGCTTCATATCTTGAAGAAGTGGCCACTATCGATTATTTCTTACTGAGACATGATATACATGAATCACCAAGGTAAAAACAAAGGTCACTAGTGGACACTTGCATGTCATAACATATAGCCTAAGAATCACTGCTGCTGAAAGCATATAGCTAAACATCACCCCCCTTAGCATAGAATAAGCCAATAGATTGAGTGCCTTATAAGTATCCAAATAATCACTTGAGTGCATGCTGCAAGTGCTTACTTCCGAGACTGTGCATAAACTTGCTCAACTGGGAGACCCAAAACTGAATGTCTGGCCTTGTATTACATAGATAAATGAGGCACCCAATAGCCTATCAATAAAGTGGTGCATCAAATGGTTCACTTGCATCTTGGGACACTACTCTTTCATACACATCACACACATGTATATGTATATACATAGTATATATACAAATATGTACGTATATATACAAAAATGTATGTATATATATATATATGTAAGCCTACTTGAAGGCCATAAACTAAATTCACCTTCAAAATATAACTGTTTATCTTTAAAATTTAAAAAACCTTCAAAATAGCGGCCTTTTTCAACCTTATTTTTTTAAAAAAACCTTCTAGAAGGTTTGAAGGGCTTTGATGCTCTCTCTACAGGCTTCAAATTTCAGCAGACTACTTAATACTATTGTAATGATATTTTAATATCAAATTATAAGGTTTGGAAACATTAATGAAACCTAAATAGACTTACATAGAAAGATGTGACCGTGCCTGCTATGTCTCCTGCAGCCACTTTCATTTGGATCTCCAAATTTCCAAACAAATACTTGTCCTTGGAAGCCAACCCACTTCCTAAAACAAAACAAATCCATTCAAAATTCAAATCACTTATCACAGTCAATCCTAATTTAAGTCATTAATTAGTTATGCCTTAGAATTAAGTATTCAATTACAATTCATGGATACACCAAGGCATATTGAGTCATATTCCTTACGTTGAACAATTATCCATGAATATTCATAATCATCAAAATGATTAATTACCTGATGTTTCATCCAGTGATTGTGAAGATCATTGTCCTTTTTGCTCTTCAAGCCACCCCCAACATCAATTCAAGTTATAGAGAATTTAAAAAAAATTGAGACAATATAGAGAATATTGGCACATCGTGTGCATGAGGAGCACAACCTTAATTGTTTCTTGGTCCATAGTGTGAGAGTATTTGCTATGGAAGAGTTAGTCTACTTTCTTTCCAAACGTCTAGAGTTCACAAAGCAGTCATGGAAGATTGACGTGGAAGATTTAATTTGATTTCTTTCCAAAATTTATAGAACCCAAAAAATGAGCATTCCTCTTTTGATATTTGAGCAATGATTTTATGCAACTATTCGATAGCAATGATTTTGAACAACTATTTTATAGCAATGATTTTATGCAACAATTTGATAGTAATGAGTTTAACAACTATTTGAAAGCGGTGATTTGGAGCAACAATTCTATTAAATATTGAAAGAGCAAAGAATCATGCACATATTTTTCTTCTTTCATATAATTGTAATTTGATCTTTTGACCTTTTGATCTTGGAGGCACTCAAGTGAAATCGTTTCTACAATTCTTTTCTTTTGATATTTTAGAAATGGCTTTGTATTAAATATTTTCATGAATACACCTATTTGAGCAATGTTTTAAGAGTAATGACCTTATGATATTAAATATTTTCATGCATCTATTTTTGCCTTGAGTAAATTCATTGAGAAATTATTTTTCATACATATTGCTAAAGAAAAAGCACATGACTAAAATAAGAAGCATTATTAGTATGAGTGAATATATATGTGCTAAGGTTCATTTTAATAAATAAAAGTGACCTTTACCCCACAGGCAATAATGTACTTTGAATTCTTCATAGTACGAGGATAATCATGGCTCCATTCTAGAGTAGGTGGCACCAATTGGAAAAATACATAATTATGTTTTTTAAATGAGTATTCCTTGCTACTAAGTTTTAAAAAATACACAAATTTAAAATAGCACAACATAGCATACCTACCTATCTTAAAAAGGCGATGTCTTTCCTTATCCAACAATCTCTCACCAGGTGAAAGCATCATTGGGTAGTGTGCTTTTAGTATTGATAGCACTTAGCAATCTTTTGTTGAAAGTATGGTTAGGTGGGTAGCCTGGTTTTAGTACTGATAGCACCACATCATGCACATATAGCACTCAATCTATTCTATTAAGCACAAGTTTTCCCCCATGGCATGTGTTACTCTCTCTAGCATCTCCTCTAATCTACTCTAAAACCATCTCATCTACTCTAATCTACTCTAAAACCATCTCATCTCCTCTAATCTTCTCTAAAACCGTCTCATGTCCTCTAATCTACTCTAGAACCATCTCATCTCCTCCTCCTCTAGCCATGTGTCAATAGTATGCAAAGGGGCAGTGGTGGGTAGAGGCAGTGCCTTAAACAGCGTGCGGGTGCAGAACTAGTATCTTCTATAACATATCAATTTCTATGTCCTAAGAATGTATTTTTTAAGGAAAAAAAGATTTTAAAAACTTAAGACACTTTTTAAAAGTGGGTTAATACTAAATAGTCAAAATAAGAGTGCGTTATTATTATGTACACATTATATGTGCATATACTAGGAGGCTAACCCACCCTAGGCATGTTAGCATGGGAGCATGGGCACATGCTCTAGTGGGGTAAGGATTAGGCCAAACCTTGGGTTGAGGTTAGGGTTAGGCAACCAAGGGTTACACATGGAAATGGAGAGTTAAGAGTCACTTGAGGACCCTCTTATATAATAGGGGCATGGGGCACTCTCAAGATATGTTCTCTTGTGTAGAGCATCGTATCTACTCTCTTGCCATTTCATGCTAGAACTATGTGCTGCTGGATTGAAGTCATACCTCTTGGTGGTATAGGACACCAAGGTTAGGTATGTGGTACTTCATTGTATTGATGTGTGCACCCTTGGGCTCGGGGGTGGTTGGATGGATGAGTATATGCCTGGTTTATGCATAGTGATAAGCTAGAGAGATCTTTAGGGTTTTAATAGTGGTATCACATAGGGGACGCTAACCTCGGTCTTTTGAGCCAAGAGCATTGGTTTATTTGAAAGTTCCTAAAGATTCTTAGACTTTGTTAATAGGAAAGTTGTTATATGTACATTATGTGTGCTATGTTATATACACATTATGTGTGCATATACTAGGAGGCTAACCCACATTAGGCTTGTGAGCATGGGAGCATGGGAACAAGCTCTAGTGGAGCATGGGTTAGGACTAACCTTAAGGTTTAAGGTTAGGGTCAGGCATCCAAGGGTCACACATGAGGAATGGAAAGTCAAGAGTCACTTGAGGACCCTCCTATATAATAGGGGCATGGGGCACACTCAAGGGGGCTTGGAGGCTAGGAAGCTTGAGGCTTATGCTATGGTCTCTTGTGTAGAGATCCATATCTACTCATCTACCATTTCACACTTTAGCTACATGCTATTGGATTGTGTTATACCTCTTGATGGTATGGGATATCAAGGTAGAGGTATGATGTATTTCATTTATTATTCATGTGTGCATCCCTTGGGCTCGGGGGTGGTTGGGTGGTTGAGTTTATGCCTGATTTATGCATGTTTATGCATAACAATTATCTAGAGAGATCTTAGGGTTTTAACAGTGGTATCAGAGCAATCTCTATTTAATTATTGTTTTTTTAGTAAATTTTAATATTTCCTAATAAAATGTTATCTTTTGTTGATTTGTGCTGATGAATTGCACGTGGATCATCGGAACGTGTGTAACTACAATTCAATGGACGAATCGACGTTGCGGGGGAATACCGTGAGTTAATGTTATTTTTTCCTATTTTTTATGGTTAAAATCGAGCATTAGAGGATTTTTTTTACAAAAATACCATAAAGTTTATGGTGGATATTTTTGTAAGAATGGATTCCCTGAATTTCTAGATTTTTAAGAAAATTTTTCTAATTTTTTAGGAATTTTTTGAGCATTTTTTTGATTTAAAATGTATTTTTATACATTTTTTGCGGGTTTTTTCCGCGGAAATGCGATCAAATTTCTGTCAATTTTCTACTGAAATTCAGTAGGGGACAGCGTGTTGATGCATGAGATGCTCTCCCGTGTGCGTGAGACTCTCTCCGCCTCTCAAATCTGATTTTTCCTTCTCTATTCCATGAGAAAATCTCTTTAAAATGTTTTTTTAAACATTAATCATAATTAATGATAATTATGATTAAGATATGTTTAATTAAAAAGTTAATCAAAAGATTAAGTTAATCTCTGATTAACAGAGATGGGAGGAGAAAGAGAATGGAAGGGAGATGAAGGAGAGGAAAGAGGGGAGAAGAAGGAGAGGAGGGAGCTTTTGCTTACTCCCTCCCTCTCTCTTTTCATGCGCGCCCGCGGGGGGGGGGGGGGGGGGGGGGGGGGGGGCTGCGCTGCAGCCGGGCGAAAAAAATCGCCCCCCCCTTAAAAAAATCAAATGGGTAATAACCCAATAAAGCTTATTTTTTCATTTTTTTTTATTTTTAAAAAAATGAGTTTTTTAATTAAAAAAAAGCTTTTTGAATTTATTTCAAAAAAAAGCTTGGAAAAAGCTTGGAAATTACTGAAAAATTTGGGATTTGAGGGAAAAATTCTCTGAAAATTCTTGGCTTTTCATCTTCCGGAAAACCTTTGGCTTTCCATTTTCCCGAAACCTTTTGGCTTTCCGAATTCCGGAAAAACTTTTGACCTTCCGTATTTCGGAAACCTTTGACCTTTCACATTCCGATTTTTTTTTTGGTCTTTTCATTTTCCCAAAACTTTTGGCTTTCCGTATTTCCGGAAAACCGTTGGAATTCCGAAATTTTTTGACCGTTCGTATTCTAAATGCGTTCGGGGTAATTTAAAAATTTTAAAAAATTCCTAAAAATTAGTGAAAAATTGGACAAAGGTTATTTTAAATTTCGAGAAAATGTGGGGTTGGTGTTTGGCACGTGGTGTTTCCATTCGGGCACCCGTGACCATTCAAATTCCTATAAAATTATATTTTTTGACCAAAAAAATAGAAAAATCCATTAAAATTAAAAATTTTCATTGGATTTGAGAATTGTCAGGCGGAATTGGAAATTTCGTGAACGATGGGATTCTCAGAAAAAATTAGGAATATTCTGAAATTATTTTTAAAAATCCTAAAAATTGGTATTTTTAAAATATCAATGGTATTTTGGTAAATTAAATTGCTAAAAAATTTCTAGAAAAATATAGGTTTGGAATGCCATAAGATAAGTTTGGTGGAATTCAAAATTATTATATTTTGAGGCCCTAGAAAATTAGGAAAAATTAGAAAAAAATCATGATAATTTTTTTTTCTCGAGAATTTAATATTTTCGAGGTTTATTTAATGTTGAAGTACGTTTTCTCGTGCTAACATTAGATAGATGCGAGTTATTCGCATATTATTAATACGATTATATCTTGTATTAATGGATATTTATGTTTGGATTAATTCTAAACGATGTATTCATGATTTTTTACCATTGTTTAGCCATTCTTTTTGGACATGTTCCTTAATTTCTTTTGATGGCTATAATTTACGTTCAAAGTGTGTTTCACCTTTGACACTTTTCCATGATAATTTATTTTGCACTTATTTAAGTGTTATTTGTAAGTAATGAGAAGCATGGGCATTCTATCCTATCCAAGTCGTGGTCATCTTACTTTGCACTAATCCTTCATTGTCTTGGTCTCATTAGCAACATTCCTCCATCCTAATCCATGGCTCACATCACCTTCTACCCACCATAGCCTTCATCTTGCCCTAGTATGAGCCTCCAAAGCTTGGATTTCAAGTTGGTATTAGAGCATTTATGATCCCAAAAACATCCTTCATCATTGCCCCAACTAGTCCTTGAGGTTCTTTGTACTAATCATCCACTAATCCCTCATTAACCACAAGCTTATCCTCTCAAGCTTCCATGGAAGCTCCACCACTGATTGAACTTCTAGTTCGTGCAATCGCTACTATAGTGAACCATTCTGCATGAAATTTGGAACAAGGCTTCTCAACCACTGAAGCTTCAAAAGCCCTAACACAATTTGAGGGTAAAGCAACAGAACTGGCCTTTATTTCGTGAAGAAGACGTCACCAGATGTACTGTGCCTTTTCACCTCCTACGGGCTGTAGACGGGGAGATGCTCTAATTCCTCCTATAGAGAGGGTCGCCCTAAAGTTCTCTAGAGACTCACCAGAGGGTTTCTCAAATGACGCAAGGAGTTGCTCACACCAACTGAAAAAGTAGAGGATACCCCAGCTGCCATAGCCAAAAGTAGAGGATACCCCAGCTGCCATAGCCAAAATCTTGAGATATTGTGAAGAAGCTTGATTAAAAATCTTAATCATAATACTTAAGGGTTAATCCAAACATAAGTACAAGCTTTTATTGAGTCATTCTAAAGTGTTTCGTGGAAGACTTGCTGAAATATCCCTTTGTATCCACGTACTCATGAGAAATCATCTTTAAATTGCCTTGTAACGCCTAGCTCTCACTAGTGAATCCCGTCATGTGTGTTGTGCATCCCATCATTGATGTGTATGCTACCAACTTGAGGCATTATGCAAATCAGTAATGAATGTGGCATGTATGTAAGAATCATCCACATTAAGGCAAAGTGGTCATAAGTCTCTTTGAGCCAATCATTGTAAAGGGTAGACACTGGCAAGAGTACCACCGCATAGACGTGTGGACACTGGTAAGACCCCCTATTCACCATGGCCCAAGATGAAATCATCAAGTTTAATGGGGTGGGATTTCACACATGGCAGTCAAAGATCATGTATGCACTCATGAAGAAAAATCTATGGGGTATAATTCAAGGGAGGAATACTCAAGCAAGCATAGGAAGCACATGTAATGAGAAAAATGAGAGAGCATTGGGACTCATAACACTTGCATTAGATGATGAGATAATTCATCATATCGCTGGGATTGAGAAGGCCAAGGAGGCATGGGAAGAGCTAAACACATTGTTTGGTACACAAGCAAAGCACTCCAAAGTTTACTTGCTCATGCAATTGTATCAACTCAACCAACGTAATAATCTTGATCTAACAAGCCACATCAACAAGTATAAAAGTATCAAACCAACTTGCTACCATTGGTAAAGTACTTGATGATGATGATGAAGCTAAAGCTATTTTGCTTGCTCGTTTGTGAAAGGAAAGAAGAGAATGCCAACATAGTTGAAATCTTGCTACCATTGGTAAAGTACTTGATGATGATGATGAAGCTAAAGCTATTTTGCTTGCTAGTTGTGAAAGGAAAGAAGAGAATGCCAACATAGTTGAAATCTTATTTAACAACTCTAACTTAACCTTAAATGATGTTCAAGCTTCATTGCTTTAACATGAGCAAAAGATGAAAAGAAAGTATGAAAATGGAGCGTCCTCTTCAAGGGACTTGGCACTCTATGTTGGTAAAAGGGAATTTAAGCCTAGATGCAATCATTGTGGCAAGTTGGGTCACACAATCAACACATGCAAGTTCAAGAATAAACCAAAGCTTGAATGTATGATGTGTGGGAAATTCGGACACACGGAAAGCAACTACTGGTCAAAGAATCAACCTCAACAAGCGAATGTGGTAGAAGCCTCCTATCCAGGGGAGGACACTGAAAGACTTTTTTGAAGCTATGAAATACCGCTTTCCCTTTCACAAGGAGGAAGACATACTCTCTACAGAAGAGTCATTTGAAACAGACTGTACGAACTATAGGCTTGAGAAAGCACATGAGGAATTCGATAATTTCCTTACAAGATCAAAACAATCTCTCAAAACCTCATTCGGAGGAATGCTCTTCTCTCATGATAAAGCTAGCATCACATCAGCACTTGCACCTTTAATGGCTCAACCTAAGTTATACAAGCACATAACGAACTCCATAAAACAGGATTGTGAGGATTCATAAGTTTTCAAACAGTCCTCATTAAGAATTGTCAGAGGGCCAAGTGTGCTTGTGTATGCATTGGGTACTCTTGAAAAAGCTGAGACCCAAACAGAGGATGAAAGTGAATGGGAATATGAAAAAGACACAAGATCTAAAGAGCTGAAACAATAACCGAAA
The DNA here is from genome assembly GCF_041138505.1 of Cibotium barometz. NCBI lineage: Eukaryota > Viridiplantae > Streptophyta > Polypodiopsida > Cyatheales > Cibotiaceae > Cibotium > Cibotium barometz. The sequence goes on from NC_141051.1 coordinate 27,743,045, forward strand.
CACCCATGGTTCCTTTGGAAGATTCTATCATGGTATGGTTGGATTTTCCTACAGGCAATGATGTTCAGAGCAAACACGCATTGATTAGCCCTCGAGCAAGTCATAACATCATGACAATAAACACTTGGGTGTCATTGGGACAACCTAAACTCATCCTTACAAGCAATAGTCTTGCAAAAGGAACCAATGAATAAAACATTGAAGTTTCAGGTTACTTTAGATACACTATGGTGATATGGAATTTACATTTCATGTTACCCTAGATTCCCTTGAGTATGATGTCGTCTTTGGTGGACCTTGGATAAGTGAATCATTGTATTCACTAGATGAATCCATGCAAACAGTCACCTTGAACACTCCTGCAAGCAATGTACAACTGCTATTACGGGAGGAAGACACCTTGTAGGAGCTGGAACTTCCAACATATCTTACTGAAAAGATTCCTAGAATTTTGGTTGGATTGGAAATTTCAAATAAAATCACCACAGCTCAAGCACAGCTTTATCCAACACGTGAAAACAGTCTCATGACCCTCGAGCTATGGGATTTGTTTTAGGTCCAATGACACCATCTATTGGGGGATATCTCTACTTCGTCACTTTTATTGAAGATTACTCTAGATATAGCTGGTTGTATCCATTAAAGTAGAAGTCAGAGGTTTTATGTTCTTTAAGCACTTCGTATCCATGGCTGAAAATGCATGTGAATGTAAAGTTGACACCCTTCATTCAGATTGAGGGGGGGAGTATATGTCCAAGGAATTTCATGCATATATGGCTGAAAAAGGCATAAGGCATCAATGTACAGTGCCATACACACCTCAGCAAAATGGTGTGGTTGAGAGGAAGAACAATTCTCTCATGGAGATGGCATGATGTATGGTGAAAGCCCAAGATTTACCTTATGGTTTTTGGTTCGAGGCAACTATGTGTGCAAACTATGTGTTAAACAAATGCCCTACCAAAGCCTTGCAGTCTAAAACTCCTTATATGAAGATTGGCATGGCAAGAAGCCTTCTGTGGATCGTTGCGTGTTTTTGATTGTCTTGCTTATGCTCTTGTGCTGAGCAACAACACAATAAGCTTGATGTAGGGTACAATTCAGAAAGTAAGGGATATAGACTCTACCATCCGGCCTCAAAGCGGATTTTAGTAAGTAGAGATGTTGTTTTTGTAGAAAACTCAGTTTAGCCCATGCTTTCATGCAAAAAATAGCAGAATACCTTTGTTTAATGGAGGGCAGCCATATGTAGAGCAATTGAATGCTCAACCAAGTGCTGAAATTCAGCCTTTGTAGGTGCAAAATCAACCTGCAAATCAGCCTTTTGATGAGGCAATTATTGAGGATGTAGTGGATGAGGAGAGAGCAGCCATAGAAGAATCTAGGCGTATGCCAAAATGGCTTGTGCAGACATTGAGGGATAGCAAGTTGGCAGCTCCTTTACCTAGTAGAACTCGTGCAGGTTCTCATCATGTAGATTATTCATATGTGGATCATGTTCTCATTTCTACTTTATGTAATGAGGAGGAACCTGTTTCCTTTGAGGAAGCATAGGATGATGATCATTGGGTGGATGCATGCTATGTAGGAGGATGAGTATAACTCTATACTCAAGAATGACACCTGGTATTTGCCAGATCTACCTCATGGCAAGAAGGCCATTGGTACTAAGTGGGTTTAGAAGTTAAAATGCAAAACAGATGGTAGCATTGATCGCTACAAGGCCAGACTTGTTGCAAAGGGGTATGCCCAGCAAAAGGGCATTGATTATGATGAGACCTTTGCACCCACATCTCATATGACTACCATTAGGTGTCTCATTGCTTTGGCAGCACATCATGGGTGGAATGTACATCAGTTGGACATTAAGATTGCATTCTTGAATGGTGATTTACATGAGGAGGTGTATGTATTTTGCAGCCTCCTGGTTATGTGAAAGGGAAAGAGTCTAAAGTATGCAGGTTGAAAAAGGCTCTTTATGGCCTTAAGCAGGCTCCTAGAGCATGGTATGAGAAATTTCATGCATTCTTGGTTGCAAATGATTTTTGCAATAGTCCAACAAAGAGAGTACCCTCTATGTGAAGAGGAGTAAGGATAAATTTTTGGTCATCGTGTTATACGTTGATGACATGCTGCTCACGGGACCCACTATAGATCAAATTTTAGCCTTTAAGGTTGATTTGCAGTCATCATTTGAGATGTTAGATTTGGGGCCCTTGCATTATTATTTGGGGATTCAGTTTATGCAGCGAAATGATGGCATTGTTATGCTGCAATCTAAATATATACAGAAGTTATTAAAGAGGTTTAATCTTGAAGACTGTAAACCTATGGCTACACCTATGGAGATAGGTACTCGACTTAGTCTTCAAGATACAGGAGACTCTTCTGATGTTAGTTTGTATCAGCAGGTTGTTGGATCCCTTCTTTATGTATCCAACACGAGGCCAGATATATAGTATGTAGTCTCGCAGTTGAGAAGATTTAGGCATAGCCCAGGTACGAATCATTGGCAGGCTATCAAGCGGGTTTTTTGCTATTTGCAGGGCACTCAGTATTTTGGATTATTTTATCCAAAGGGGAGTGAGTCAGAGCTGCATGCTTTTAGTGATTCAAATTGGGCTGGATGTTATGACACACGAGTGTCCACTAGTGGATTTTACTTTCTTCTTGGTGATTTATGTATATCATGGCTCAACAAGAGGCAGCCTACAGTGGCTACTCCAGCTGTGAAGCAGCTGAGTACAGGGCATCGTTTACAGCTATAGTTGAGTGTGTGTGGCTCAGACGTCTGGCTGATTTGGGTGTTGGCACTACCATTCTCACTGACAACCAGAGTGCATTAGCAGTTGCGAGGAACCCAATGTTTCATGCTCGCACTAAGCACATTGAGGTGCATTACCACTATGTCAGGGAAAATACTCTCTACAGTAGAGATAAGCTTAATCTATGTGCCTACACATGACAACATGGCAGATTTATTCACGAAGGCTCTTCCTCGTGAAAAGTTCGAAGCTTTTAGTAAAGCTTTGGGGCTTAGTGTCTTTTCAAGATTGATCGACCATACCCTGTACATGTTCACATCATCACTCTAGGGGGGATTTGTAGCATTATATGGTAGTGATGTGTGTGAACACACTTAGAACCATCGAGGCATTTTTTCCCTCATTTAGGAGGTTTTTTCCTCCGTGCATATGTACACCCTCTTATCTACTCATTTTGGGGTGTGTACTTATCTTTTTTATTTGGCACACATTTGTTCATTCAATTCTAGTGAGTTTGTGTACTCTCAAGCTTCTCTATCTTGTGTGTGCGCATTGTTGAAACCCTAACCCTAATTCCAACAAATGGTACAACCCATTGCTTGGAATTTTCCTTCAAATGACAAACCTCTCCAAACAAAGCCACCATCTTCACAAATCAATGATCTTCAATCCTTAGTGAAGATATCTATATGAGCCTCGCAAGTCGACATAATTCTTTCAATCCTCAACCAACACACGTGGCTACTTAAACACAAAGCAGTTCAATAAGAATCTATATGACTTAATTCTCGTACTTCATTTAAATTTTCTTCATAAGAGCACTTAAATATGCATAAAAACCTAAAAAGCACATGGATAAAAGAAGACAGGATCAGGTCCTACTCAACAACATTTGACAAGAATCCTACCATACAAAGGGACATCATCACAAGCCAATTACTTCAAATGATGAATGTCGCTTTAATAAATCAAATGAGGAACTAAGAATCACCATCTTATTTTGATGATTAAGTCTACGTTCCTCCGGATCCTTCTCTCTGTTCTCTCCCATTATTAATATCTCTTAGTGTCCCTACTAACAAAAATAACATGTAACCTTGCCGATGATTGCCAAAAAAAAATTGAGCTCCAAAAAAAAGGAGGCTCACACAAATGTAAAAATGCAATCATTCACAAAAAACCCCACCCCCCATTCTGTTAGGAATTCCCAATACACCACTAACCTATTCATTCAGTTAACTAGCTTTTCTTATTCCTTATGGAGGAACAAAGACCATTGAATGTCATTCAACATCAAAGCCATCGAGACAAAGCTTATCCATTCTCCCCACACAAAGGTCTTCAACGTGATCACGTGGACACAATCACCATAAGGAAAGGGGGAATGTTAATCCAATTCTAGGATTAACAAGAGCTATTGCCATTATCTTACATCAAGGAGTCACGTTAGATACACCAAAGGGTCATACATTCAAGATATGATGCAATAGTGTCCAAAATTACAACTTGGATGAGCGCCCGTAATGGTGTGACGGAGTATTTATGGTGGCAATTCCCGCTTCAAGAGCATGTGGTAGCAAGATAGGATGAAGTCCTAAGTGATGTACTTCATGGATATATTATGAGAGTAGTCATTGTAATAGAATTAGGCCTCTTATGAGCCTAAAGTGCCCAGTCGGCCATAGTTTACGTGAGTGTGAACACTTATGGCCATGTATATAAGTGAATTTCTGTCATAATACAACATACTCTTCCATTGTGCAATTGAGTCTTGATCTTGCTAATCCTCTTGCTAATATCTCTCTTTAATGCATGCTAGTGAGAGTGTGTGTGAGTGAAGTGAGGTGAGATGAGGGACGAGTACCCATAATGCAACGCGTCAGTGTGACAATGCTCGCCAGGAGTTGTAGAGCTTGGAGACCTCAAGGGTTACGAGCTCGGCCATTGGAAAGATCCTCTTCATGACAGTTGCGGTTCATTAGGTAATCTCTTTTTGGATGTGTTTCAAGGAAGGTTAGGGTGAGTCATAACAGTAGGAGAGAGAGAAAAGAGATATAGAGATGGTAGTAGATAGAGAGAGTGAGAAAAGAGAGATATATATATACACACATATATATATACATATATATACATATATATACATATATATATATATATATACATATATATATATATATATATATATATATATATATATATATATAGAGAGAGAGAGAGAGAGAGAGAGAGAGAGAGAGAGAGAGAGAGAGAGAGAAGGGAGAGTGAGACAAGAGAGAAGAGAGAAGGTAGAGAGCGAAAGAGATAGTAGGAGAGAGAAAAGAGTGAAGGGGGAGAGAGAGAGAGAGAGAGAAGAGAGAAGAGAGAGATAGAGATGGTAGTAGATAGAAAGAGTGAGAATATATATATATATATATATATATATATATATATATATATGAGAGAGAGAGAGAGAGAGAGAGAAGATAGATAGATAGATAGAGAGAGAGAGAGAGAGAGAGAGAGAGAGAGAGAGAGAGAGAGAGAGAGAGAGAGAAGGGAGAGAGAGAAAGAGATGGTAGGAGAGAGATAAGAAAGGGAGAGAAGAGAATGTGATAAGAGAGAGAGAGAGAGAGAGAAAAGCTAGGTTGGAGGGGAGGAGCTGGGCCAGGCCAGGCTAGGAGGTGGTGGGAGGAGATGGTGGGCCAAGCTAGGAGGTTGGGGAGAGTTAGAGAGAGATTGTTCAAATTAGAGAGAGAGGTAGCCAAGAAAAGCTCCCTCCACCAAGCTCCCTCATTAACAACCCCCCATCTTTACATCCCTTAGGAACACATCTTGCATACATAGACACTCACAATAGCTAGCACCTACATCAAGCCTCATCATTGATAGCTATGCATGTATATCTCTAGATGGGGGGTATGGTGGGTGAAATTTTAGTCCATGGTATGACCAATTACCTAAATCTTATTCGAGCGTGCAAGAACCTCCCAACATCTTTTCAACAAGCACACCAACTCCTTGTGACCTTCATGAGACCATGACCTTCATAAGACTATTTGCCTCTTCTTTTTGACTACCTTCACCATCACTATAAGTACCTTACAACCAAAGTGAAACAAGTAAGAATTAAGCACCCCAATCTCTAGGTTCACCATGAGGTTTAGGAATTATACCTTGGTGTTCCAAACCATTCAAGACCACATATGGCCATTACCTTGGTCTTAGCATATAAATTCATACGCAAAGCCACATGCCTAGCCAACTCACAAACTGGATAGGACACCACACATCAAAAATAATTTTCACCCACATTACATCACATGCAACCTTTACATGCTTTTTGACTCCAAGGGAAAACCCAAGTCCATCTCCAAATGGCCCTGGAGCATGTGGATCGGTCTCTTCATCAACTATATCATTCGACCATCCACACTCGAAATCCAAGCTTTGGAGGCTCACACTAGGGCAAGATGAAGGCTATGGTTGGTAGAAGGTGATGTGAGCCATGGATTAGGGTGGAGGAATGTTGCTAATGACCAAGACAATGAAGGATTAGTGCAAAGTAAGTTGAACATAGGATAGAATGCCCACTCTTCTCATTACTTGAGGCTCTTAATATAGCCAAATGGTTACATATCATGTGGACTCCATTGATGCCATCTCATCCAAGCAATATCTCAAATATCTCCTCTCTACTAGAGGTTATTCACACACCTTCACACACCCCCCCTTGATACATACTCCTTGTGCATCTAGGCACCACATTTTCAACACCCCCCTTGGTGCCATCCATTAGGGGGCATTTGAACATAAAAAGGGCCCTGTAAGGATCCCTAATTTTAAGGAATCAAGACTAATTTTATTGAGGCTTAAGGATACAAACCTCATAATGATGCCTACTTTTGGCCCTAAAAGTAGGGGATCTCTCTAACTTTTCCTCTCTAGGATTTTCACTCTAGGATTCTCTTTCTAGCCACTAAAACTCTTGAAACATCATCAATCTCATCCATATAGGAGCTCCAAAAATATTTTTTATTACAATTCAAAATAATTGTCTCAAAATAACTTTCAATCACATTTAATGCACTTTCATTGCGTTTTTGAAGTTCCCTCTAAATTTTATATCAACAGTCATTAAAAGATAATCTTGTTTAATACACTTTCATTGTGTTTAATACACTTTCATTGCGTTTAATACACTTTCATTGCGTTTTTGAAGTTCCCACAAATTCTAAATCAAGTCATTAAAAGACAAGGAAAACTTATGTTTTTTTATTTAAACAGTTTAATTTAAATTAAAATTTTTTTATTGGGTAGCAATTTAAAATTTATATTTTATAGCAAACCCACCTAAAAACCGTTTTCTTCATTGATTACTATCACATCTCCTCTCTGTCCGACTCAACAACTAAAAGATTTTCTCTCTCTATATCTCTCTCTCTCTCTCTCTCTCTCTCTCTCTCTCTCTCTCTCCCAAGCCCTTCTCTCTTTGCAGTAGGTCTCTCTTTCAAGCTTCTCTTTGGGATCCAAGCTATCTACCATCCTCCATTGTGTCTACTATGGCACTCACAGAAATAACAAACACCTCAAATTCATCATGAGTGAGGAAGGTAGACTTGCATATTCGCATCATGAATGAATATGCACCTATCAGAAAAGAACGTCTAAACGCACAGGAGAAGCAAGAAAGAAGACAACAGGGTCATTGTAATGTGGATCTTTGGGTTGATGGGTATTTATATCCTAATGATCCTTCTTCAAATTTCTCTCCACCTCTCATAGATCTATCCTCATTCATTCATTTTGTTGGAGAGGGTGAGAATGGGCTCCTTGGATACTACAAACGCTTAAGTATATGTGATTCATGGAAGGTTCAATTTCTAAACTCACAAATTCATAGCTTGCAAGTCACTTTGAGTAGTGTGCAACAATCTCTTGAAATTACACAGAATAATATTTTATAGCTATAGAGATAGGGCAAAGAGAAAGAGGACCACATCCTCAAGTTACAGGATACAATCTTGCATATGAAGAGCACACCCATGGGAGCCAGAGAGCGAAAGAGGACAATGAACAACATTCAGACACTTGTAATTGTGGTGGTGCTTTCTAGCGAAGAATTCATGCAGCAAGGTTTGTTTGATTTTTGGTTATAAGTTATTCTTATTAGAGTATATCTATTGTTTGATTTTTTTCATTAATTATTAATTCATTATATAATATTGCTGCTATAAGTAATCTTTGTTAGTTCATTACAGGAGCTTTCTTAAGATGCGTGTGGTGATAATGGTCCTCAAGATATTGGAGATATGTTACGTAGCTACGTGAGAAAACATGACATTCTTTCCATAGTTCGAGATCAATGCCACAAGAAGGTACGACATATACTTGCAAATGAGATAATGAAAGATATAACTAACATTTTAGGCATTGAGGAAGTTCATAATGCATGTGATGAAGTGGGCATAAGCACAAAATGATACCAGGCTCTCCATCAATTACTGCAAGATACACTTTGCAAACAAGGCATTGAAAAGATGTAGGGGGGAAGAGATCTTGAGCTCTTGCAAGCACACACACACACACTCACAAAACCCTAATAGAGAACACACAAGGTGAGAGGCTGAAAATCTTCTTCTTCTTCACTCAACACTCAACACACCATATACAAAGATAAGAGTACACATAATATGAAAGGTACTCAACCAATACATACACGGGTTCTCTATAGTGTGAACCCGACTAAATGAGCTGGCGCTATAACTATGCCAGTCTCTAGAATGGCTGTCACACAGCCTGTCATCCCACTGGCCGCATATCACCCAAGATCTCACCAACCATGCCAGTGTTGTAAGTGTGGGGCCTATCCCCCAGGCGGGTCATTAGTGTCCACCGCCTCACTGGATGAGCTCGATATCTCAACACTCCCCCTCGAGCTCAACTCCATCTCATGTACACCAAGCGAAGCCTTGAATTTGCGGAGCTTCTCTGTACCCAATGCTTTGGTGAAGATGTCAACTACCTGATCCTCTGTGCTGACATAAACAAGGTCAAGGTCTCCTGCCAAGACCTTCTCTCTGACGAAATGGTAGTGGACCTCTATATGCTTCGTGCGAGCATGAAATACTGGGTTCCTGGCCAACTGTATACTGCTAATGTTGTCACAGAAAATGACAACTTGTCTATCCACTGATAGACCCAAATATGTAAGTAGCTTTCTCAACCAAGCTACCTCACATGCTACCATAGCAGCTCCTCTATACTCGGCCTCTGTACTTGATAGAGCAACCGTAGGCTGCTTCTTGCTACTCCAAGTCATAGCAGCACTCCCCAAAGAAAACATGAAGCCACTGGTAGATCTTCTGTCTGAGATACTACCAGCCTAATCAGCATCTGTGTACCCATGTACACATATCTCTGTCCCAGTCTCATAGAATAGTCCACAATGCAAAGTAGACCTCACATACCTCAGTATGCATCTCAATGCATCCAAATGCGGTTTTCGAGGAACCTGCATAAACTGACTCACCAACCCAACAGCATAGCTCAAATCTGGTCAGGTGATCGTCATGTAGATCAAGCTTTCTACTATGCGCCTATACATAGTAGGATCCTCCAAGATCTCTCCTCAATCTGCACTTAACTTGCCATTCTGATCCAATGGCACGGAAATAGGCTTACAGCCTGTCATACCATACTTGGACAACATGTCCAAGCCATACTGTCTCTGCAGTAATCTAATACCATGTGGTGACCTAATCACCTCAATGCCCAAGAAATATCTGAGCTCCCCCAGATCCTTCATCTTCTCGAACTTCTGTCTAAGCAAGATCTTTACATCAAAGATCTCTGCATCATGGTCCTTCGTAATGATCAAGTCATCTACATAGATGACAACAAGCACAACCCCTCTATCACCATGTCTCACATACAACGAGAAATCTGCATTGGCTACATGAAAGCCAATAGTGACAAGATATTCAAAAATCTTGTCAGACCATGCTCTTGGTGCTTGTTTTAAGCCATACAAGGCTTTCTTCAACCTGCAAACATGCTCGGGGTGACTCACATCCTCATATCCAGGTGGCTGCAACATATACACCTCTTCTTGCAAATCCCCATGCAACAATGCATTCTTTACATCCATCTGATGTAAAGACCATTGCTTTGACGTAGCCACTGCTATCACAACTCTCAATGTTGCCATCTTGGCAACTGGGCTGAAAGTTTCCTCACATTCAATGCCATATGTCTGCGCATATCCTTTGGCTACCAATCTAACCTTGTACCTGTTTATGCTTCCATCACTGTTATGTTTAACTTTGTACACCCACTTGCATCCAATGGCTTTCTTGCCTTTAGGCAATTGCACTAAATCCCAAGTCTCATTTCCATATAGTGCATTCATCTCCTCATCCATAGCTTTCTCCCAATACACATTTCCAACAACCTCATCAATGCATGTGGGCTGAACAACCTGCACAACCTTTGCCATATATGCATAGTGATGTGCCACATAACCATCATAGGTAAATCTCTGCACAGGATTTTTCACTCTCCCAGATCTTCGCAGCTTTTCATTCATGGCTTCCATAGCCTTCTTTACACTAGGTGTTCTCATAGCTGGGATCCCAAGCTCCTCATCAAGGCTCATATCTGAGCCACTAGACTCTCCATCAACATGAGAATGCCCTGCAAAAATGTCAGGCATACCAAGGGGCTCAACCACTTTCTCTTTTCCTTTACGTGATGTACTAATCACATTTGTAGGACTGGTATTATGATGCAGCCTGCCACTCCATGGTCTATCAATAGACCCACTAGATGAGGACTCTCCTGGTCCACTCAAAGACTGTGATTGCTGACTTGTATTCTGTGCAACCACACTTCCACTCACATCAGCCCCAACAGCTTCTTTTTCAGCAGCATACCAGCTGCTCATTTCATCAAAGACAACATCCCTGCTTACCCTCAACTCACGTGTAGCAGGGTTATAACACCTGTATCCCTTTTGCTCAAGGGAATATCCAATAAACACACATTTTTCAGCTTTTGGATCCAGCTTAGTTCTCAACTCATCTGGCACATGTACATATGCAATGCATCCAAAGACTTTCAGATGAGACAAATCTGGTTTTCTGCCAGTAAACCTCTCCTCTGGGAGTTACATCATGTATGGCTGCAGTTGGAGTCCTGTCATGATGTATACTGCTGTAGAAACAGCCTCAGCCCAACAGCTATGCGGCATATTTTTCTCTTCCACCATCAATGCTCGCGCAATCTCAACAATGTGCCTATTTTTCCACTCAGCAACTCCATTTTGCTGCGGAGTGTATCTGCATGTAAACTGTCTCCGAATACCATTCTTCTTCAAAAATTCAGAGAACTCATTGGAGAAGTACTCTCCCCCTCCATCTGACCTTAGGCACTTTACATATTTCCCTATTTGCTTTTCAACCAAAACTCTGAAATTCTGAAAGTGAGTGAACACCTCACTCTTCTCCTTCATGAAATATACCCACACTTTCCTTATGTGGTCATCAATAAACGTCACATAATACGTGCAGCCTCCCATAGATATGGTCTTCGTAGGACCCCATACATCTGAATGCACAATATCTAGTGCATTTCTGCTCACATATCTGTTACGTGGAAACACATGCTTTGTTTGCTTTCCAAATTGGCATGCTTCACATATTTTTTGCATACCTTCCACTTTAAATTTTGGCAGCCCTGTCACAATTCCTTTTGTCTGCATAGACTTCAATCTCTGCACATTCACATGTCCAATCCTTTTATGCCAGATGTCTGTGTCTGCAACAATTCCTGAACCATTTGAAAACATCGCAGCACTCATTTTAGGCATGTTTACATTCAACGTAAACATTCTGCCCACTCTGTTGCCTTTTGCAACAAACCTAAACTTGTCTTTAAAATCTTCAACATAACACCCCCATCAGGGTTAAACCGAACCTGCAAACCCTACTCAATCAGCTGGCCAACTGAAACCAGATTCTTTGTTATGTTCAGAACATGAAGTACATCTGCAAGGTACTTCACTTTGCCATCCTGCATAGACAATGGTACATCTCTAACATGGGCAATTGGATGAGCAGTGTCATCCCCTGTTTCCACAAAACCTGGTCTTTCTGGGTTTTTCATCTCCTTGAACCACTCCCCATGACTTGTCATGTGGTTCGAAGCACCTGAATCCACATACCACACATCATCTTTTTGTGCTGCTTCAACATTTTCAGACATGGCATTCGATATATCTATTCTCCATATTTTTGAATTGGAATATCGCTCCGTGGACGGGTCTGAAAATTTTATTTATAAGTTCTTGTTTCGTTCACCGTGCGATATGTTGAGATATCGAGCTCGTCTAGTGAGGCGGTGGACACTGATGACCCGCCTGGGGGATAGGCCCCACACTTACACCACTGGCATGGTTGGTGAGATCTTGGGTGATATGCGGCTAGTGGGATGACAGGCTGTGTTGGTGACAGCCATTCTAGAGACTAGCATAGTTATAGCGCCAGCTCATTTAGTTGGGTTCACACTATAGAGAACCCGTGTATGTATTGGTTGAGTACCTTTTATATTATGAGTACTCTTATCTTTGTATATGGTGTGTTGAGTGTTGAGTGAAGTAGAAGAAGATTTTCAGCCTCTCACCGTGTGTGTTCTCTATTAGGGTTTTGTGAGTGTGTGTGTGTGCTTGCAAGAGCTCAAGCTCTCTTCCCCCCTGCATCTTTTCATGGTATCAGAGCCTGGTTAATGCTAAGGACTGAGCTGCAAGCAAGAGAACCACAGGAAGCGGTACGAGGGTAAGAGCTTCAACTACTCTTCCCTATTTGTGTTGGTGACTACACCCTTGTCGGGAGCTCTATGGGAGGCACCGGCAAACGATCTCTGATTGAGGAGCTTTCTTCACGGGAGTATAGCTATAGGGCAACTATGTTGGCCTATCGGACAACATGTTCTGGGCCGAAAACGCGTTTCGGGCGTGTCTGGACCTCCGTTTTTCAGAAAGCAGGCGATTTCGAGCACTGCGGGTAAGTCATCAATTCTCTACAGAACTCTGTTTTAACAACTGCAGGAAGACAGATTGACTGTGCAGACACTATGGGGTGCTGCAAAGAGGTCAACATTTGCCACTAGGTGTATGTATGCACATTGAAGTCACTGGTTGTGACATTTGAGAGTACTACAGTACCGCTGCAAAAAATACAGCAGTTGTGCAGGAAAAACCAGAGTGCTGTTTCTGGTAAATTTGTGTATCTGGCAAGATGTCAAATGATGGCATAACCCAGATTGTGGCTGAGAAGCTTGATAAGAATAACTTCCATGCTTGGAGGTTCAGGTTGATGAATTTTCTGATGGGAAAGGGCTATTGGGACTACATAGAAGGTGAGCATGAAGAGGCACCAGAGATACCGGACATAAATCCGCCGACTGCTGCAGATGTGAAAGAGTTTAAAGACTGGAACCAAGGATCCAGGAAAGTAATGTATTGGCTCTCCATTAGTATACAGGACACCATGATTGGGCATATTCAGGATGCCAAGTCCCCCAAGGAGGCGTGGGACACCTTGGTAAAACTCTATGAAACAAATACCAAGGCAAGTAAGATATAGCTGAAGAATGAACTTCATACTCTGGAGAAAAAGAGCATGTCTGTGAATGACTATGCATTGATAAAGGGTATTGTGGAATCCCTTGCATCTATTGGTGTGTCAGTAGTCGATGATGATGATAAGGTGGAAGTCTGTCTACATGGTTTCGGGCCACAATACAAGGTGTTCAAGACGTCTATTCAGACTCGGGAAAACATTCCCAACTTTACAGATTTTGTGTCTATACTGATTATAGAAGAGAAGAGCTTGGGTGAAGACCAACAGTCTTCACAAAACAAAAACAGTTCAGAGCAACAGGCCTTCTACACAAGTTCAGGAAGAGGACGAGGTAGAGGAGGCCGTGGACGTGATCAAGGAGGTGGCCGAACAGGTAATCAGAATTATGCCCAGCAGCAGCAATAACAACAGTCCCAGAATACACAACAACAACAACAACAACAACAACACGTAGGTGGAAGAGGCAAATTCAGAGGCAGGGGGAGTCAAAGAGGCCGTGGAAATTGGAAAAGGCAGTATAATGATGCATGTGAATGCTATTATTGTGGTAAGTATGGACATGTGCAGGCAGAATGTTATAAGAAGCAGGCTGACATGCAAAATGGGAAAGTGCAGCAGAACAACTATGCATCCTCAAGCAGAAACAATGAGGATAATGAAAGGTTGTTTGTTATGCAGCATGTCGTGAATGCCATGTCTGAAAATGTTGAAGTAGCACAAAAAGATGATGTATGGTACGTGGATTCAGGTGCATCGAACCACATGACAAGTCATGGGGAGTGGTTCAAGGAGATGAAAAACCCAGAAAGACCAGGTTTTGTGGAAACAGGGGATGACACTGCTCATCCAATTGCCCATGTTGGAGATGTGCCATTGTCTATGCAGGATGGCAAAGTGAAGTACCTTGCAGATGTACTTCACGTTCCAAACATAACAAAGAATCTAGTTTCAGTTGGCCAGATGATTGAGCAGGGTTTGCAGGTTCGGTTTAACCTTGATGGTTGTTATGTTGAAGACTTTAAAGACAAGTGCAGGTTGGTTGCAAAAGGCAATAGAGTGGGCAAAATGTTTACATTGAATGTAGACATGCCAGAAATGAGTGCTACGATGTTTGCAAATGGTTCAGAAATTGTTGCAGACAGAGACATTTGGCATAAAAGAATTGGACATGTGAATGTGCAGAGAATGAAGTCTATGCAGACTAAAGGAATTTTGATAGGGCTGCCAAAGTTTAAAGTGGAAGATATGCAGAGAATATGTGAAGCATGCCAATTTGGAAAGCAAACAAAGCATGTATTTCCACGTAACAGATATGTGAGCAGAAATGCACTAGATGTTGTGCATTCAGATGTATGGGGTCCTACGAAGACCATGTCTATGGGAGGCTGCAGATATTATTATGTGACATTTATTGATGACCACATAAGGAAATTGTGGGTATATTTCATGAAGGAGAAGAGTGAGGTGTTCACTCACTTTCAGAATTTCAGAGTTTTGGTTGAAAAGCAAACAGGGAAATATGTAAAGTGCCTAAGGTCAGATGGAGGGGGAGAGTACTTCTCCAATGAGTTCTCTGAATTTTTGAAGAAGAATGGTATTCGGAGACAGTTTACATGCAGATACACTCCGCAGCAAAATGGAGTTGCTAAGCAGAAAAACAGGCACATTGCTGAGATTGCGCGAGCATTGATGGAAGAGAAAAATATGCCGCATAGCTATTGGGCTGAGGCTATTTCTACAGCAGTATACATCATGAACAGGACTCCAACTGCAGCCATACATGATGTAACTCCAAAGGAGAGGTTTACTGGCAGAAAACCTGATTTGTCTCATCTGAAAGTTTTTGGATGCATTGCATATGTGCATGTGCCAGATGAGCTGAGAACTAAGCTAGATCCAAAAGCTGAAAAATGTGTGTTTATTGGATATTCCCTTGAGCAAAAGGGATGCAGGTGTTATAACCCTGCTACACGTGAGTTGAGGGTAAGTAGGGATGTTGTCTTTGATGAGATGAGCAGCTCGTATGCTGCTGAAAAAGAAGCTGTTGGGGCTGATGTGAGTGAAAGTGTGGTTGCACAGAATGCAGGTTAGCAATCACAGTCTTTGAGTGGACCATGAGAGTCCTCATCTAGTGGGTCTGTTGTTGATAGACCATGGAGTGGCAGGCTACATCATAATACCAGTCCTGCAAATGTGATTAGTACATCACGTAAAGGAAAAGAGAAAGCGGTTGAGCCCCTTGGTATGCCTGACATTTTCGCAGGACATTCTCATGTTGATGGAGAGTCTAGTGGCTCAGATATGAGCCTTGATGATATGAGGAGCTTGGGATCCCAGCTATGAGAACACCTGGTGTAAAGAAGGCTATGGAAGCCATGAATGAAAAGCTACGAAGATCTGGGAGAGTGAAAAATCCTGTGCAGAGATTTACCTATGATGGTTATGTGGCACATCACTATGCATATATGGCAAAGGTTGTGCAGGTTGTTGAGCCCACATGCATTGATGAGGCTATTGGAAATGTGTGTTGGGAGGAGAAAGCTATGGATGAGGAGATGAATGCACTATATGGAAATGAAACTTGGGATTTAGTGCAATTGCCTGAAGGCAAGAAAGCCATTGGATGCAAGTGGGTGTACAAAGTAAAACATAACAGTGATGGAAGCATAAACAGGTACAAGGTTAGATTGGTAGCCAAAGGATATGCACAGACATATGGCATTGATTATGAGGAAACTTTCAGCCCAGCTGCCAAGATGGCAACAGTGAGAGTTGTGATAGCAGTGGCTGCGTCAAAGCAATGGTCTTTACATCAGATGGATGTAAAGAATGCATTCTTGCATGGGGATTTGCAAGAAGAGGTGTATATGTTGCAGCCACCTGGTTATGAGGATGTGGGTCACCCCGAGCATGTTTGCAGGCTGAAGAAAGCCTTGTATGCCTTAAAACAAGCACCAAGAGCATGGTCTGACAAGATTTTTGAATATCTTGTCACTATTGGCTTTCATGTAGCCAATGCAGATTTCTCGCTGTATGTGAGACATGGTGATAGAGGGGTTGTGCTTGTTGTCATCTATGTAGATGACTTGATCATTACGGGGGACCATGATGCAGAGATCTTTGATGTAAAGATCTTGCTTAGACAGAAGTTCGAGATGAAGGATCTGGGGGAGCTCAGATATTTCTTGGGCATTGAGGTGATTAGGTCACCACATGGTATTGAATTACTGCAGAGACAGTATGGCTTGGACATGTTGTCCAAGTATGGTATGACAGGCTGTAAGTCTATTTCCGTACCATTGGATCAGAATGGCAAGTTGAGTGCAGATTCAGGAGAGATCTTGGAGGATCCTACTATGTATAGGCGCATAGTAGGAAGCTTGATCTACATGACGATCACCAGACCAGATTTGAGCTATGCTGTTGGGTTGGTGAGTTAGTTTATGTAGGTTCCATGGAAATCGCATTTGGATGCAGTGAGACGCATACTGAGGTATGTGAGGTCGACTTTGCATTGTGGACTATTCTATGAGATTGGGACACACATCTGTGTACATGGGTACACAGATGCTGATTGGGCTGGTAGTATCTTAGATAGAAGATCTACCAGTGGATTCATGTTTTCTTTGGGGAGTGCTGCTGTGACTTGGAGCAGCAAGAAGCAGCCTACGGTTGCTCTATCCAGTACTACAGAGGCCGAGTACAGAGGAGCTGCTATGGCAGCATGTGAGGTAGCTTGGTTGAGGAAGCTACTTGCAGATTTGGGTCTATCAGTGGTGGATAGACAAGTTCTCATTTTCTGTGACAACATTAGCAGTATACAGTTGGCCAGGAACCCAGTCTTTCATGCTCGTACAAAGCACATAGAGGTCCACTACCACTTCGTCAGAGAGAAGGTCTTGGCAGGAGATCTTGACCCATTCTATGTCAGCACAGAGGATCAGGTAGCTGACATCTTCACCAAAGCATTGGGTACAGAGAAGCTCTGCAGATTCAGGGCTTCGCTTGGTGTACATGATATGGAGTTGAGCTCGAGGGGGAGTGTTGAGATATCGAGCTCGTCTAGTGAGGCGGTTACACTGATGACCCGCCTGGGGGATAGGCCCCGGGATAGGCCCCACACTTACACCACTGGCATGGTTGGTGAGATCTTGGGTGATATGCAGCCAGTGGGAGGCTGTGTCAGCCATTCTAGAGACTGGCATAGTTATAGTTATAGCGCCAGCTCATTTAGTTGGGTTCACACTATAGAGAACCAGTGTATGTATTGGTTGAGTACCTTTCATATTATGAGTACTCTTATCTTTGTATGTGGTGTGTTGAGTGTTGAGTGAAGTAGAAGAAGATTTGCAGCCTCTCACCGTGTGTGTTCTCTATTAGGGTTTTGTGAGTGTGTGTGTGTGTGTGTGTGTGTGCTTGCAAGAGCTCAAGCTCTCTTGCCCCCTGCATCTTTTCACGATATATCTATTCTCCATATTTTTGAATTGGAATATCGCTCAGTGGACGGGTCTGAAAATTTTATCTATAAGTTGTTGTTTCGTTCACCGTCCAAAAAGAACGTTGGTCCATATTTGGATTCCCCTTATCGCATGGTGGATGGTGGTCGTGTGAATTGGCTAATTACTCTGCCTTCTCTTTTCTAGTGCTGTAATGGCACGCACAAAATAGACCGTCAGGTGAGTTTCAATGCCAGAGCTAGATCTAGCGCCCGATCTAGTGCCAAATCTAATTCCAGTTCCAAATATTCCAGAGAAAACAGACCATCACAGGATGACGTCTTAAGTGAACCTATGCTTCCTGATGTCAAACCCAACACTAGCAGGAACATTTCAAAGGCTAGGGTCACTTTGTAGAGGCAAAGAAAAATGTTTGAGGAGATAAGAAAGGCGTAGGCGGCTATCAATCTCCTCATCCCCAAAGCTCCTTTCTTGAGGATTGTCAGATCCATAAGTGACAGAATAAAGTGGAAAGGTTACTTTAGTAGCGCCGTCGCATGTCTTCAAGAGTCATACGAGGACTTCCTTATAGACTTATTAAATGATAGTAACATTTGTGCTGCCCATGCTGCCAGGAGGGTCACACTAATGGACAAGGACATGACATTAGTAGGCAGAGTTAGGTATAGGTATGATAAGTTCGTGTGACCTCTACCATTCAGGGATAGGAAGGTAGCAGAAATCCTCTCCATTCCTCCTGCTCTTTGAAGCGGAATAGGGCTTCTGACAAGGTGGTTATTGAAGAGGTGACAATAGCAGGTCCATAAGGGCTTAAGAGGCTTGTAAAGGGGGCGGATCTGAAAGGAAAGGAGACATTAGAAGAGAATGTCGATAGGGATGATTTGGCAGAAAACCTTCTAAAGTTGGAGGGAGAGAATAACATCAAACTTAAGGCGGTGCCTGGTCAGATTATATGCAATGTCTCGCATAGCGCCGAGCAGGAGGAGTACCTCCATATTGCTCCAACGTATGTTTATATGCTCGTTGTTGAAAAGAATAGAGAGATCAATGACAGTATTGTGCTTACTTGTTTAAGGTGTGTACTCTTTGCCTTTTTTGAATGCTTTCTTATTTTGATTTCTTTTTCCCTTTCCTAATGTTTTTAATTCAATCTGCAGGGTACTATTGAAAGAGCTTTTGCCAGACCAGGCAAAGTAAGTATATATTTGTGATCCTTTGGTATCAACTATCTTGATTGACCCGTCGAGTTGTGACGAGGACCTTGCTCCTTATTTTCAAGGAGTTAGTCTGGGTACCTGCTTTGTTGTGCTGCCATATATAGAGAAGTATGTATTTTCTTTGGATTGCAAAAAGTGTCACTGTAATATAATTTCTCTATGTTCATTTCATGAGAGATCCTGCATTATTCTAATTGACTTTTATGTTGCTGTGTCGTTTGTTCTCTCAGACGAGTTCTAGCTGTGGTGTGTGCGGGCAAAGGAAATAAACATTATCCTCAATAATGCAATTACGCCTAATGACCCCATGACTTGCCACTTCCACCAGTTGTTGGCAATAGCGCATCAAAGAAGAGAAAAAAGATGCCATTTCAGCTTTAAACAAGGAGTCCCTGAGAAGGGAAGCAAGGGCAAGGCAAAGAGAAAGCTTCCATTTGCAGGCAAGGGCAAGGACAAGGCAGGCAAGGTGCCAACAAAGGAGGAGGCCAAGGTGCCGAAGGCTAAGGAGGAGGCCAAGGCTAAGGCTACAGAGCCTGAAACCGCTTAGAGGCATTTCGTATGTCCAGAGACAACGTTGTAAAGATTTTGTATTTTTATTGAGCTCGGCTCATATTTGTATAAACATTCTATATTTTTATTAAACCCTACTCACTATTGTATTTTTTGATTATTGTGCTTTGCCATAATAAAATAGATTGTTGTGATTATTGTGCTTTGCTATAATAAAATAGATTGTTGAGAATTTTTATTCTCATAACTTATCTTTGGTTAAAACTGAATTTTAAAGACGTTTGCTTCAAAATCGTTATGAGTACTTTGTAGAGTAGACACATGTCCATGTAGAAATTTTTCATCACATTAGTCATTGCTAAGATACAACAGTTCAGTACAAGTCTTACAATGACTTCTATTGGGCCTAAGTCCATCGATTTAAGACCTTTCTAATTTTGCACGATAGATTTTTCCTTCGTCTCTGGGTTGTTCATCTGAAGAATTCTTTGATGCACCTCTTTGGCTTCATCTATCTGTTTGTCTACATCTTCAAGGTCTTTTTTGAAGCTTTCAGATATCTAGATAGGTTGGTCATCTGTATCCCCAACAGAAGAATATGCGTCATCATTAGAAGAAATAGCTAAAATAGCTAGCCTAGCAACCTTGCTAGGAACAGCCTCTCATTAGAAGAATTTGCATTCCCTTATGGACTGGTCTTTATATACTGTTTTGGATGGACTCCAAAACCATCGACATAAAAAAACCATGTGCTATAAATCTCTGTGCCACTAAACCATTTTGGAATAGGAACCGTAGTACCTACACTGAGCTGACCATTATTGTGCATATATAAGACAACTTTAGAGTAAATTTGTTAAGTTATAACTTCAATATAAAAATCTAAATTCATAGCTGTTATACAAGACAAAAATTCATTGCTCAGTTCACTTTTTTTGAGGGCAAGTACTTTCCATAATTAACATACTTAAGTAGCTTCAAAATTCACAAAATTCAAAATCCCCATTAATTGAGCGATATACCATCAACATCCCAATCGGGATCTAGCAAGGTCTTTGGCTCTAGTTGTTTTCAAATCTTCCTATTCTTCACCTTGAATTGTGCTCTGCTAATATCCTCACTTCCCACGATATTGAGGTGCTCTCTAATATCTAGGAGGCTCCAATGTCTACTTGCACCTACAACTTCCACTGCACCACTGGGCAACCGAACACATATATCGAGAGGCAAAACATCTTGTTCATCTGCTTGCATTGGGACCCAACAACTATTCTTTTTCATCCACCGCTCATAATAGAAGCGTATGTGTAGTGTGGCATGAGCTTTGAGATACCAAAATGAGACACTAGATTCTACTATATTGCACTTGAATGTGTCATCCTTATGTATCCCTTCTATAGTCCTCCACTGGTCTCCAAGCAAGGCTACCATGTCATCACCTCTAATACCTTCTTGCACACAAACACGGTAGGTGTTTGTGAGAAACAAAATTGATTGAACATCTTGGCAAAAAGATGTATTGGGCATACCCAACTAAGACTTACAGATCGAGAGGGCTTTGCAAACTTCAAAGACCCTTGTATATCACAAAGCATCTAAATAATTTCATGACCATTACAGTCCAAGCATCTGGAATTGACCATTCTATAGAAGGTAATGTTGAAATATACAAGTGAATAGGGTGTGTGTGGGAACAAGCTCTTGGATAGAGGCTGTAAAAGAGGAGATGTAATTGTGAAAGAACCTGTGAAAAGGTGAGAAGAATCTACTGGGAGAGAATAATGGGTAGCATGAGGGAATTTAGGAGTGTGGAGATATTCTAGGAGATATTCAGGGAAAAGAGAAGAGGTGGAGAGAATCAGGCAAGAGGTGGAGATATTCAGGGAGTGAATCATGGAGAAATCAATGGGATTAGATGCTTGATGTAAACTCTATAAATTGAGGCATAGCCCTAATGAGAATTTGCTGGTTTTTGAGTATCCATGCCTACATTAATCTATGTGCTAATTATTCACTAATTACGTCTTAATCACTTGCTAATCACTTTATTAATTATGCTGATTCTAGTGTTTGATCCACCATAGCTCATCATTTAGCTCAAATTTTAACATGGTATCAGAGCCATGCCTAGAATCAACCAGATTTATGAGCCCATTAGTGAATTAATTAGGATTAGTAAAATAATTAGCGAAAAATCAAATTTTTAGTAAGCTTTCACTCTTCCCCTTCACCCCCAGCCAGTGGAGGACTCTATTCTCCATGCACACTCAATACTAGGCTATGCCCTCTTAGCACAAGCTAGCTAAGACATCTAGCTACAAGCACATCAAACGGCGCAGCAAAACGCGAAGGCGTTTAGGAGAAATCGCCGTTTTCTTCAGCGCTGTTTTTTCTGAGTAAAATGCAGATCTACACTCCATCAAATCAAATTGAGCTAATTCCTCTTGGCACAAAGGGTAATCAAGCATGCTCTACAAGCTGGTGAAGACAGAAATCAATTTCATCAAGTCTACAGAGAGATCCAAGCTCTTCATCAAATCTGCAGGTGACTTTGGTAAAACAGAGATTAAGCTTTCATTATTTGGTCAAATCTTGTGTTTCTTGGCTTAATCCTCTACTAGACTCATTGCTATTGATGCCTTTGAAAGCATTTGAGCTCATTTGAAGTGGAAGGCACCAGATCTGAGCTCCCCGCATACTCTGTTTTCTGCACACAAACCAGAGCATTAATTTGCTAATCAATGATTAATCAATGCTAATCACTGTACTTTGGTGCAATTGAGGGTTCAAATTAACCATTAGGTATCTGATACAGATCCCTAAAGCTTCAGATTGCAAATCGGAGTTGGTTTGATACTCCAACCATCCCGTACAAATTGGTTACTCTCAATTTAATGTAATTTCTGGTGATTTTATGCTGATAAAATTATTGTAATCATCTATTAAACACCAGATTGAGTTGTAAAAGGGTAGACACTGCCCTTGAATCTTGAATTTGGATCAAGAGGTAAGACCCCCTTCACATCACCATGAATTCAGCACAGGAAATAGCCAAATTTAATAGAGAACAGTTTTATACATGGCAAACAAAAACCATGTATTTGCTGATGAGGAAAAATCTGTGGGGATTAGTTGAAGGGAGAGATGAATGCCCAGAGAGAGGGGAAAATGAGTGGAAGAGTAGGAATGAAAAAGCATTGGGGCTTATTGCACTCAGTTTAAATGATGAGATCATTCATCATATCACAGGGATACAGTGGGCAAAAGATGCATGGGATGAACTCAATAAATTATTTGGTACACAAGCAAAAAATTCCAAGATAAATCTATTAATGCAATTCTACAAACTGGACATGAAGGAAAGTGAACCTTTAATCACACACTTGAACAAATATAAAAGCATTAAGCAACAGCTGGCAGCTATTGGCAAAAAGGTAGAAGATGATGAAGCATTAGCTGTACTTTTGAAGAGTGTGGACAAAGGAGATTATGAAAACATTGTAGCAACACTAAAGAATGTACCTGAACTGAAGATACATGAGATAGAAGCAGCTCTACTAGAGCAAGAGAGCAGAGGCAAAGAGAAGAAAGAGCTCGACTCAACAGCAGGAGAGGAAAAAGCATTCTTCACCCGAGGAGGATTCTCTCGAGGACGAGGACGAGGAAGAGGCAGAGTAGGAGGGAGGACCTTCACTTGCCACAAATGTGGAAAGCCAGGACACATGGCGAGAGACTGCTACAGCAAACCCAGTGAAGAAGGAACGACATCGGCAAACTTCATGGAGGCTCCAAGAGAAGTGGAGTCGGATCATCTTTTCTGAGAGAGAGAGAGAGAGACCCCACAACCCAATGTAACCTGCCCCAATAAAGTAAAACCACCTCTGAGCCACCGATGATGTAGGCCACGTGGTAGATGTATGTATGAGCACTTTAGTCAAGGTCGCGGGCACTTATAGTAGCCTTGGACACATAGAGAGAGAGAGAGTGTCAAGGACTATGGAGTTTAGGGACTTGAGGCACTGGTCGCGGGCTATCAAGTAAGAGGGAAACTTGATACAGGGTCCAGGTGTGTTAGGATTATTCACTTGAGGGGAGGTGTTGAAATATACAAGTGAATAGGGTGTGTGTGGGAACAAGCTCTTGGATAGAGGCTGTAAAAGAGGAGATGTAATTGTGAAAGAACCTGTGAAAAGGTGAGAAGAATCTACTGGGAGAGAATAATGGGTAGCATGAGGGAATTTAGGAGTGTGGAGATATTCTAGGAGATATTCAGGGAAAAGAGAAGAGGTGGAGAGAATCAGGCAAGAGGTGGAGATATTCAGGGAGTGAATCATGGAGAAATCAATGGGATTAGATGCTTGATGTAAACTCTATAAATTGAGGCATAGCCCTAATGAGAATTTGCTGGTTTTTGAGTATCCATGCCTACATTAATCTATGTGCTAATTATTCACTAATTACATCTTAATCACTTGCTAATCACTTTGTTAATTATGTTGATTCTAGTGTTTGATCCACCATAGCTCATCATTTAGCTCAAATTTTAACAGGTAAGGGCCGAGATATGATTATCTGTAGCTTACCAAACCCACCATCCTGCTTTGGCACCAAATAGGAGTGTCGATAAAAGAAGACCTTTTCCTTAAGAAGTTCTGCACTTGTTTTACAAGAAAACAAGTGCCTGACCAATGTCTACATGCAATGCTTGAAATGTTCCAGTAAGGCATTCCAGTTGCTGCTCCTCTACCATGTTTGAAGGAAAAATATCTGCAAACAAGAAATAAGTTGACTTAGATTGAAACATCTCTGTCAGAAAATCTCACATGCCCCTTTCTACCTACTATGATACTTACAATTGTATGGAAATCGAGTTTGTTGGGGCAAAGATGGATATCTCATGCTATGTAAACATGTTGTACCGTGGCCACTAGTTTTCCATTGCTTGCCTTCTTGAAGCCTTGTAAATGACCTTTCCAATGGTGCTCCAGTACATTTCGCTGTCGAACTCGGTGAGGCCCAATTGCAGCAGGCTGTAGATAAACCCAAGCGCTCTTACACGAAATGCCTCTCCCACCCAAGCACTATCATTGTCCTTCTTGTTGTGCAAGGATATCTTCTCAATCTCGTCTTTTGGTCTTCTTGGTGCAGCCATATCTTCTTGGAAGCTAGAGTAGAAAGGTTATGTTTAGAGTAAAAAGGAAAGAGATGTGCAGACTAGGGTTTTACGGGAGCCTTGAAGATGAAAGAGATGGAGCTCCGAGAAGGGAGGGAGATTAAGATGGAGGAGAAAGTTTAGGGTTTCAGCTTTGATGGTTTCATTAGGGTTGGGCAAATGAGATAGAGATGGAAGAGAAAGGGAGGAAGAGTTTAATTTGGACGTTCAAGAGGGAAAGTGGACTTGAAAATGAAATTTTTGATTACAATGAAATTTGAGATGGGTTTTTGGGGAGAAATGTGAGTTTTGTGGGGATATCAAAAATTTTTAAGGATTTTTTGAGCCACAAAAATGGTGGGACTATACCTACCCTAAACCCCCTACTTTTTTAAAGAGACAAGTGTAATTATTAGTACTGAAAGCCTAGTCCCCCTCCCTATATTCAAAGGAGACCAAATGTGCACAATCCTCTATTCCTATTACTTTCATTAGTGAAAGGCCCAAAATATGTCCAAATTCTCGCTAATGCTAGGACACATCTAGGTGTGAGGTACACATCATAGGCATCTTAACCTAACATACAACTAGGCATTTTGGCCTTCCACATAAACTAGGCATCTTGGCCTTACACAATTTACCATGGCTACATCATCGGTGCCAGTATGGGTACAAACAATACAAATAGTACAAGGGGTAGGTTGTCCTTTGTCAGCTTTGCCTTGAGGCTATAATCTCACTCCCAATTAAAGACACATTATGAGATTTCTCTCGTGGATCCCTTTGGTTCGAGATAGTCCTAGAAATTGGCTCTTTATCCTTGAAGTTCCCCATGTATCGTTGTTAATTGTCCAAATGGAGAAGAGTTGGAATTGGGTTTCGTAGTAAAGGCACTTTTATAATGGGCTCCTATGGAGAGTGGGACTCCTGCTTGTGCTATGTATGCTTGTTACATGAAACACTTGTTCTTGGTGGTATGGTAAAAGAGACATGTCCTATTTACCGACTACAATTCATGGGCTATTTGCCAACTGCAATCCATGGGCTATTTGCTGACTGCAATTCATGGGCTATTTGCCAACTGCAATTCATGGGCTATTTGCTGGTCATGGTCGTCTTGCAGTAAACCCAACTCAAGATCGACATTAAATGTTTCAAACATTATGGCTTTAGATATGGTTTGACCTCTTCCTATGGGGGCAAACACTGAGGTTCTTGGTCTTTCTCTTGCTCCTTCACTAGAGCTGCACCCAAAAGTAGGGTAATTAAATTCTTTTTTCATAAAATTTAAGGCACTATTTACTAAGCCGATTGGTGAATCTAGAGTTCAGAGGACCATGGTAGCTCTTTCTTCTAGGTGTTAAATTATTTCTCCACTCATGTCTTTGTTTCATTAGCTCATGTTTCTAGGTGTTCCATTGTTTCTCCACTTACATCTTTGTTTCATTAGCTCATTTTCTCCCAAAGCTCCTCACTTAAGGTGGATCTAAAGGATTCTAGACTTCTTAACTAGAGCACTCTATTGAGTGTTGGTGATTTACTCAAATCGAAGGCTTGGTAGGTTTGAGGAGGTCTAGTTTGATGCACTGTAACTGACTATATTATTGTTTCCAATAATTATTCTATATTATTGTTTCCAATAATTATTCTAGATTGGGTTTGCATCAAAGGTCTCAAATGCTTTTCTTAATCAGATCCAAGAATAGTTTCACTTTTTTTTTGGTAAATTTAGTTTTTTTGGGCTGCTGGTAGGCTCACGCCTCTAGGTTCATGCCTCTAAACTCACGTCTTGGTCTTTATTGCCGTAATAAACGGTGCTGGTAGGCTCATGCCTCTAGGTTCATGCCTCTAAACTCACGTCTTGGTCTTTCTTGCCGTAATAAACGGTGCACACTTTTTTAGGTATACCTATCTTGCAGGCTTGTCTAAATAGTTCATACTATATTAGGTATTCCACACTTGTTTCTCACACCTGGGTCAAAAGGGTAGGTCGTACCTCCCCTCACCACCACCTAGTTCAAATGTGAAGTAATGCCACCCCATCACCAAAAGGTGATCTTGGACCATGCCCCAATCAAATGGAAAGGTCAGTGGACTCTCATTCAATGATGAGGCTAGGCAACCTCTTGCCTGGATCAAAGGGAAATTTAATCACTTTGAATCAAAGACAGTGGTCCTGTGATGATCTGGTGCAAATGGAGAGGCTAAAGAACCACCATCAATGGTAAAGCTAGTTGTGTACCCTCCACAATCAAATAGATAGGTAAGATACACATCATGGATCCTCGATATCAATGCCGTGGTAGCACCAAGGTCGAAGGGAAAGCTCATAAGCCCATTCACACAACCATAGTGTGAATCCGAAACCCGAAGTATCCACCAGTGGAATCAACACTCCTAGCAAAGAATGTGGAATGGTCGTGGCACATAAGAACCATCGTGTATGCCATGACTGAGTTGTGCTATAGGTGCATTAAAATGATGTGCCACATAGTCGGTAAAACCATATGCCCAAAGTGGCATAAAATGCACCCATAAGAAAATGTCCCGGTCGCCCCAAAGAACATAGGATTGTGTCCACACCCGTGGGATCCAAAAGAACATAGCTCGAAGTTGGCATCGTGCAAGATCAAGTGTGAACCAATGCCATCATCCACTAATGCACCACTCGAACAATCGAAGGCACGATCCACTGTGTCAAGGTGAATAGAAGCACGATCCAAACCATGCACTACATCCTCAAGTGCAAGATCCTCCCTGTGTGCATGATCCATCAAGATAGAAACATGATCAATAGGATCACCGTAGACCTCATCGTCTCACTGATGAAGATGGATAGAGAGTCACCATCCTCGAAATCTCCAAGATCACTAAGGTCACCCCCACTGTGTCAAGGTGAATAGAAGCACGATCCAAACCATGCACTACATCCTCAAGTGCAAGATCCTCTCTGTGTGCATGATCCATCAAGATAGAAACATGATCAATAGGATCACTATAGACCTCATCGTCTCACTGAAGATGGATATAGAGTCACCATCCTTGGAATCTCCAAGATCACTAAGGTCACCCCTATCGGAATAATCTATACCAATCCATGATGCCCCTATATGATCTAGATCCCAAGATAGATCTATCTCCAATAATAATGGATCTAAGTAGATATCTAAATTAAATGAAAAGATATCTAGATCCATATGCATAATCCTCTCTCTCCTATGAGTTCTCACCTTAACAAAATCATCGCTATGCTCATGTGTGCAATGCTTGACTGCCCAAGTATATGCACTAAACCTAAGTGAATGCTACCAACAAGTATGCTATGAGAGGTAGGAGTAGAGATAGAATCATAGATATCCCCATGAATGGAAGATCTAAAAGAGTAGCCTGACTCATATAGCACTAGAAACTCAGGTCTATGCTCCTCGTGCACTATCGTATGCTCATCAACATGAGAGCTATGTGCATATGTGTGTGAGTGGCATCATCTGCACATGTATCACTATCATCATGTGTGTATGGGATACGTCACTATCATCATGTGTATGTGTGCAATACGTCAATATCATCATGTGTATGTGTGCACAATACATCATCATAGGTATGTGGGTGTCATACATCATCATTATCATCATCATCATCAGTGCCGATGTGTTGATGCACTATACATCCTCAGTAACATAATCATCAATACTCAAGAATGTAGGACACTTCAATAAGCAACCATAGGAGTCATCCCAACTGAGAAAAACTAATCCATTTACCTCCAAGAATTATCTTGATGACCAATAGTCAAAGGATCGTTGAATGTGCCAATATCTCTCATCCCATAGATAACAAACATGTATAGACAATAAACTCTGCAACTCCATCCTCCATATATGGCGTGAATGGACTATCTCCTCATCACGTGAAATAGATAATGAAGGATCCGATGGTGGTCGAAGTCTAGATGTCCCAAATGTATGCACAAAAGTGGCAAAAGTGATGTATAATTTGATCATGTCGCAGGGGTAATCCATGGTACTGCGTGAAAAGAATTCCAAGTAAGAATCTAGCATCACACATGCATCCCCAATCATCAAGAGTCACAAGATGATGTCGTCGCCAAAGAAAGAAAGGAAGAATCCCAAGTAAGAATCTAGCATCACACATGCGTCCCCAATCATCAAGAGACAAGATGATGTTGCCAAAGAAAGAAAGGACCATGGAGAGTAGCAGAGGGGTAATGGTAATAAACCATGGCTACATGTGAACACTACCCAATGTCAAAGCATGTGAACAATACCCAATGAAAGCTTAAAACGAGAGAACACCTCACACAAATGGACTCATGTGTGAACAAAGCTCACACAAATGGACTCATGTGTGAACAAAGCTCACACAAATGGACTCATGTGTGAACAAGGCTCACAATGCGTAAAAACATGTGAACAAACCCTAACAAACCCAAAAGCATGTGAACACACTCCACAAATGCTAAGTGTATGAATAAGAGGCTAATTTAATGAGTAGTGGGTCTATCAAACTGGTCATTAGTTTTACTGTATGGTTGCCCGAGGGAGGCTTGTTCTGCAGAGCAGACTACCTTCATGGTTGCTTGAGAGTTCTTGCTAAGCCGTTGTTGCAGAGGGTAGCATCATGTGCTTAGGTTTAGAGCCTAGCACATCGAACATGTGTTTAGGCCCCGCCACCAGCCACCATTTCCAAGGTAATGGCATCGTCTCATGTGGGTGTCTCAACACCTTCTGAAGCACCTCACATGTGTGAAAAATCATTAATGAAGTCCAAGGCATGTGAGTAAGGCTCACAATGCACTAACGTGTACAAACATGCCCCAAGAAAAGTGTGGATGGCCAGATTTTAAATGGCAAAGATCAAAGGTTAAAAGAATGAGCAAGGGTCTATGGAATGTTATAGAAGGTAGACTAAGGGTGTGGAGTGACCAAAAACTTAGGAAGTGTGTACACACAAACCCTAAAGTTGGGGTAAAGAAAATAAACGCTTTGCCTCTCCTTTTTTTTTTCTCACATAAATATTTTGCCTTTCCCCTTTTTTTATTCTCACATAGGTGCCTCTACAATGGAATCTCTTCCTCTTCCTCTGCACACACTGGAATCTCTTCCTCTTCCTCTACAATGGAATCTCTTCCTCTTCCTCTTCCTCTGCACACACTGGCAACAAAAAAAGCTAGCATGAGCTTGTAGAAGCAACGATGGCTACTATTTAAAAAAAATTATGTGCTTGACGATTTAAAACACAAGAGTAGTTGCCCTTGCTATGTGATAACATGGAGTTGTTTACTATTTTAATGCGATGAGAATGTGCTTGCGCTTTGCTATTGTTGCCGTATAATAGCCGATTTTCTGGTGATTTTCAAACTACCAATGCTTTTGCACCACTCTCCATGATAAACTTCAAAACACTATAGCAAAATTGTTTTCTTTGCCTGCATTTGAGCCCGGGAAATGATGATTTCGAGCTGTTTACTAGAACTACTTGACGTATGTGCTGATATTGTACTGCGCTTCAATGATTGCTTAATACCATTGCTTGAAGTTGGCTAGTGGGTGTATGCATGATAAGGTGCACCACTATTTAAACTATTTAGTGGTTTGCACAATAGTGGTGGTCAATAGTGGTGGTTGTTAGCACTTTCAAAAGGGATAAGGCACTTTAATTTCAAGGAATAAAAGTGGAGTGGGGTATTTAATAATAAAAGAAAATGGGTATGTTGCCACCATTTTGTGTCATCATTTTGAAGAAAAGGGTCTATTCATGATGGGAGGCGATGCACACTTGAGGAGACATCTATTTTGCATGATCGACTGAGGAGGCGCGTAGGGTTTGGAGAAGACGGGTGCATGTTATTCTATTCTACATGCTTGACTGCAGAGTTTAGAAGAGATAGGTGCACATGCTTGGCTGAGGAGACACACAAGTGTGGAAGCTTCCATTGTGGTGGGGTGACACACACCAGGGAGTCAGCGATCATCCTTCAAGCTTAAAAAAAGAGGTGTGAATCTATTTAGCACTGATGCATGTTCTATTTACATTCATTCTCTCCTTGTTTCAGCAACCTGAGCCCTCATGCGCTGCCAAGTTGTCATCTCAAAGAGGGTGATCATAATAATGGCATCTAAAACAGGCTCGTCTTGTTGGGTACCTCTGTTGGTTGAGCTTCCCATGCTAAGGTGATATTGTCACACAAAGCACAATTTTCATACTGAGCATGGGATTAGCTTGGAAGGGGCCAACCTAAGGCAATTGACGTATGCAGACATATACCAGTCAAAGATTGTCTATCAGTATTCCAAGTTCCTAGGACAAGAAAAACTGTGAAGTGTAGGGATTTAAAGCCTCACCTCTATCAAAACAAATGGTGACCTTGCATTATAAGGTGTACCACCGAGAGCCCATCATTCATGAGCCTTCCATTAACTTCGCTTGTGGTTTTGTTTATGAGAATAACACAAAAGCCCTTACTGCTTCTAACAATGGAAAGCATAGGATTATATGGGTTGAGTTTTCAGAGTTTATTAATGTAAATGTTAAAGAACATGGGAAGTTGGAAAAAAACATCCAATGGGTTACTCACAACATTGACTCCAAACAACCTAGCGTTGACAATAAGCCTACCCAAATCGCGCAAGATACTACTCAGTTTGTGTACACCTCAGAAGATATGAGTAAATTGGCTGCCTTAATTCAGCAAAGCAAGAGGAGGGTAGAGGATGCGAAGGCAAACTTTGAGCACATAGCTAATGAATTGGAACAAGTAAAGAACATGCTTCACCGCAATGCGAATGTCATGGAAGTTGTCAAGAAGTTTAATTCTAAGTTGGCTATGTTGGAAGCTAAAGTGCAAATTGCAGATGCTGACAGAGCTCAACAACTCACAACAGAGATATTGGCATGCAATTCAGTATTGCAACTACTTGGGCACTCAGATGACATGGCAAACATGGAAGAAAAGGTTGCATCTTTAATGGTATGTTCATATAGTTTACCTATTTTGGCAGTCCATCCGAGGTTTAGGTTTTTATGCTAACATGCTCTCTTGCTTGATTTCTAGGTGACCTTTGTGGTGGAGAAGAAAATGGTACTCAAGGAGGCGAAAGCTTACGAAAAGTTTGTTGCTTCAGTTTCCTTGACTATAGAATGACCAGTAGTCATACCTAATTTGCCAAACATTGGAGACAAGGAAGGCCTTACTTATATAGTTACAAAGGCTTGCTCAGCATGTGGCATGTCATTCAGTGGATGAGGAAGCCCACTACTCGGTCCTCCCCTGTAGGCATGTGTATTACTTATTTTGTTTCATGAACATTTGTTTGGACGTGGATACGTGCAGGGAAGCAGATTGTTGTCAGAAGATACCTATAGCTTCCAAGAGGTTCATAGTCTCATGTGCCTCAAGAATGCAGACAGCTAGATTCAGTAGGTTTCTAAACTAGTAGTCTAATAGTATTAAACTACAACTAATTAGCATGATATTCGTATGCCACGATATTGACGGTGTTGGTAGTACTATTATTGGTGCTATGATATTGCCGATGTTGGTAGTACTATTATTGGTTCTATGATATTGCCTGTGTCGTTACCACTAGTAGCATCATAAGGACTATTAATAATAAACTATTACAAATAGTGCTTTACTAAAACTAATGGTACTATGAATATTCTATTAGTATTATTAGAATTCTATTAGTAGTCAGTACTATTAGTATTCTATTAGTAGTCAGTACTATTAGGATTCTATAAAGAATCTATTAGTATTCACTACTACTAGTATTGTCAGTACTATTAGTATTCTATTAGTAATCACAGTAGTATTAAGATTGTTAGTACTATTAGTATTCCCATAATAGTCAGTACTATTAGTAGTTCCCACACTAACAGTATTATATAAACTATTTATGAGCTATTAGGACTATTAGTTTTATTATTAATATTAGTACTATTAGTATTAATAGTACTATTAGGACAACATATACTAAACAATTTAATACTATAAGTCATTAGGTATGATTTTATTAAAGTATTTCTACTATTAACCTAGGTGACTATGTGTTTTTTAATATTGTTATGTTATCTTTTCCCTCTTACCAGATGGAACTCCATCCAATGCTACGTTTGATGTGTACAAGCCCTCTCTGTAGTCTGACTTTAATAGTGTTTGCTTTGAGTCTGAAGGTAAGAAGAAAAAGCATTGATACATCCACAATAATATATTTTACATAGTAAGCTTTCCAATAATCATTCTTGAATATTTAAGCAGATAAAATTCCAATAGTTGCCATTCAAGGTCAATCAGTGTGACAAGATCTACTGCATCTAATGAACATGTTGCCCTTGGTAATATTTTGTTGTTTTAATCATTATCCCTGATAGTAGTCTATTAGTACATTGATACTGACCTTGCATTACCCCTGATATGTTGCCTCTATAATGTGAAAAGACCCTAGGTACTCGTGTTAGTGAAAAGAATGTGTCATATGGAATGGAAGAAGAAATTTTGTTCAGAGAATCAAAGAAGCAAAAGGTTGTTGATAACAGATCACTTGCTGAAGGTAATACACTTGCTTAGGGGTCACAATTTGTTTTTGTCACTCATATCTTCAAATTGGTATTCTAATGCATTTCTGTCAGTCTCATAGATTCGAATTGGTTTACTTGCATGACTATTAGGCATTGAGCAAGGACAAGGCCTCGAGGTTGAAGATTGCGCTTTGCAAAAGTTTACCGTAAGAATGTTACAGGTATATATTTTATCATAATTTTAATGAATTAATAATTTAAAAAAATGCTTGGTTTAATGTGTGCAAGAATCAGCTTAATGGAATGTGCAAATGTTCACAAGATTATTATATGTGCAAATGTGCACAAAGTTATTTTATTTAACAAGGCCCATTAGCAATTATATTTGGGCAAAGGTTTTTATTTGTACAAACCTTAGGAGACTTCATATGGTTAAAAAAATATGTA